>NC_137113.1:19052112-19372112 GCF_949357685.1 Gobio gobio
TTGGTTGACCATGCAAATGTTAAACCAACTTCACGCTCCCATGAGGTCGTTCACTCGGATTGCCCTCCCTCTTTCGATCACATGGCTGTAACATTTACTCATGTTGCATTGGGTTGGACCTAATGTTCAACTTGGACTGAAACACTGCATTTGTGTGAGGCTGTATAGGCTGCTGTCTTAGCAGGAGAGGGAGATAAAACAAGACTGATAAAGAGAGAGGGAGGAAGGGAGGGACCAGGAGAGAGGAAGGGGAAAGAGAACACCTGTAGCATGAGATGTTGCATTCAAAGCAGACATTTAGAAGGAGGGTGATTAATTAAGAGAAGAGGAAGCAAAAGGTGAGAAGGTATTAGCAGCTCTCAGCACACTGAACCTGAGCAGCAAAGTGAAGTTAGTGAGTGAACACCGGGGGCAGCTTGTCAAAGCGACAATGGTTTAACTTCTTCTCGACACCTGTTCAACTAAACCAAGAGCACTTTTGAAAGAAGTGAACACAACTTTTCAGGTGAGGACTGATCAGATGCTCCTTTTGTGTTTTGATGCCATGTATGAAGAATGAACTGCATTTGTTCTTGTATTTCTTAATTTCTTTTTGCATAGAAAAGAAGATTAGAGTTGGCATTCTTAATTTGCCAGATTTAGTAAAAACATGCAGGAGGATTTTTTAATTTAAACGCATTTTACATAAATGTTTTTCAGCGCAGTTTAAGTTTAACACTGCCCCAACCATTTAAAATAGCAGGAATAAAACAAGTATCATAAATTCTCCTAAAAGAGCCTAGTAAGAACAAACAGTTCAGTGAAGGCCTCCCTTGGGTGGCTGTAGGCTATATGGGAAGCCATGTTGTAGGGCCCAGATGAGAGAGATGTAACATTTGGGACACAAACGGCAGCAATATGATGTCCATGCTTAGACTTGCAGGCAAACTTGACACCCTCCATGACTGCTCTGAGTACGGCAGGGCCTGGCTGTCCTTGGGTTAACCTCTCCTCTCCTCAAACATTTGTACCACCGGGAAGGCTTTGAACTTAGTTAGTGATTTCCTAGGTTTAGACAGGCACATTGTGCTCTCTCTGTGATCTCTGAGGTTCTTTAGTGCTGCTCAGTCACACAAGGAGGAAAACAAAGTTACTTATTATCTGACTCTAGGGATATACCTCCTGAGTAGCTGAGCTTCTTGTAGACGGTCAGGTGACTTTTAAGAATTAGCTGCAAACTATTAAATACAAATATTATTTAAAATGTATTTCTCATTTTTCTATAGTGCATTTTTTAAAGATTTCTATCAGGTCTTTTTTTTTTTTATCAATCTTTGAGTAAAATTCTGAAACGCACATCCACAGCACATTTTTGAGTATGCTGGCTGTGGTTCATAATTCGACATAATCAATAAGCATCAACAATAAAACCATTAAATGAACCTTCACACCACACTTGCTGAGGAAAGCACCTGACTCTCCCTGTCCTGGATTAAACCTTACAGTCAGAGTGCAATAAGATCTCCTCTACATACATCTACAATCTACTTGGCCACAATAAACTAAGTGCACTTAAGGTGAAAGAGTAGTAGCAGCTCCTAAAAGTGACTGAATCCTGTCATTATGTAATTGTAGAAGATCAATGTCAAATCCAGTAGAGACTCTGTTACCTCATAAAATGGCTCTTTTCCCTTGTGTTAGAAATGTCCCCTTATTTTGTCATGGCATGCAAAATTACATGTTTTCTGTTTTGTGTTAAATTAGGGCTTTTGGTGTTGTCTCTGACCCTTTATGGCAGGGATTGTTTAACTTTTTAATGCCAGTAACCCCCAAATATGATGATCCACTCACAAGGAACCCCTTTCTGAAATGCGGTAATATTTTTACTATGAAGACTTATTAATACTGTGTGAAAAAAAAGAGTAAGAAAGTGTACTAGTAATATATATATTTAAATATTTTTTTGCTAAATTAAATATTGCTTTTATACTGTTGCTTTACTAAGGCCAAAACATATTTTAAATATTTATAAATATATATATTTTTAAATATTAAACATTTTATTATTTAATGTCAGATTTAGTTTCAAACGATTTTTTTATGTATTACATTTTACACTGTAAATATTGTTCAGAAGCAGTTTTGTAGATTGCTTTACAACCCCCAGTGAGCAATATAAAGTAGGCAAATAAAAACATGCTAAAAAAGATACAAAGTACAAAATACTCTTAAAATTATGTAGTCTTGCAAGACAAGAGTAAGGAGTTAAATAAATAAACAATTAAAATAATAGATATGGATGGATGGATAGATAGATAGATAATACAATATATCTACATCTGATGTTTGTATCTTTCTGAAAACGAACTCCACCCTAAAGTAAGAAAACCGCTTTGACACGTTTTAGTGGAATTTAAAAAGTATTCACATGGAGACACCGTCTTGTTTTCTTGCATAAATCCTCAATGAGCAATATTACCAGACATTTTTTAAGTATATGGGGTGGCAACGTCCAAGTGAAGGGTGTGTTTAGAGCCTTATAAAAACTGATACTTGAAATCTTATCTCACACCAATGCTATAAAACCTGCTGCATTTGCTGGACAAACCATGACACATTCTTTAATACATTGTATTTAATGATGACTATGACAATGTTGCTAAGGGACCAGATGTCACACCCTAGTGTGATACCAGCCAGTCGCATTATTGTTACCAGTACGCAGGTGTGCGAGTCTTCCACTGGTTGCCATTACATGGGTAAATCATTGTACATGCTTTTCTGATGTGTACAATAGATACACTGACCAATATTACACAAACGATACTCTATCGGAGTGGGATGAAACAAAGTTGTCCATCAAGTTGATGTTCATGTGTCTTGGTTCACGCAATGTTATTTTGATGCATCTCAGATCTCAGGGGAGTGACAGGGGATCCAGTGGGCCGTTCATAATTAAACAGCTGAGCAGCAGTGTCAGGTGTCCTCTTGTTATTCTAATCACTGGATGAGGAGACACACACATATGATCTCACGAAGAACTAGCGTTGCTGCTTACAATGTGCTAAAGTATGCAAATGAGCCTTAATGCTTCTGTTCTAATACTGTTTTTGTATCCATAAAAACACATCCAAGGGCAAAAATGTGGGTGATAAATGAGTGTTATGCTAGGCACTGGAGAATTAAGCAGCTTGCAGACTCTGTTAAATGATGAGTTCATATTTCAACACATTACTCAATCACCTCTAGCTACCTTATATGGTCACCCCCTCGAAAGGAACCCTCTTTCTAAAGTGTAGCAATTTTTCTACTGCAGAGACTTCATTTATAAAGCGTGAGAAAAATAGCAAGAATGCTTACTTTGTAAAAACATTTCTTTTTGCACAATAACTGGCTTTATCCTCCTATTTTACAAAGGCCAAATATACTTTTATTCTACGCACACTGTTAATGTAAGATGTATAAACCAAATCTTCAAAGCTGAGAATATTGACTTACAACCCACAGTGAGCAATATCAAAGTGACAGTGGCCAATATACGTGTTCAATTATGTGTATGAAACATTACTCAGCATCTTTTATCTCTACCTACCTAACAAATCTGCATTCATGTTATAGGTCTACCTCTTTACCATCTCCCCTTCGCACCTGTCATGGCCGACCCTGCTTGGTGGAAACTCACCTTCCTGAGAAAAAAGAAGTCAGAGGCGAAGGTCCTATATGAAATACCGCCTGACTTCAGCACCAACAATGCAAATAAAGACCTGGGCAATGATGCCGCAGACAGCAATTTGGATGCCAGACTGGAAAAAATAGTGGATAAATCCGGGACCAAGGGCCGTCACGTCAAAGTCTCCCATTCTGGGCGGTTCAAAGAGAAGAAGAAGATTCGCTCAACTCTGGCGGAAAACCCAAGCCTTTTCCCAGAAACTGCTCGGACAGACAAAAGCCATGTGGAAAAATAGCACCCAGACAAAGCATATTTCGGGACTGTTTATACCTGCACACACATGAAATCATTTTTACTAATTTTTATTATAAGTTCCCATGTTGAGTTACCACTGACGCAGTGAAGATACTGTCTGGAACAGAAAATTATTATTTTTTACCGCCCATGCTTTAATTAAAAAGCAGCCCTCAATATTATTATTAAGCAGTTTATATTTCCTGTACACCTTGCCATATGATCATAAAACACGATATCAGTGGGACAAATAAAATCCCTGACAAGGCAAAGAAATCTCAACTAACTTTCATTTATAATTCATTAAATCCTTTTTAAATTTCATTAATGTGGAGGATGGTCATAAAAATGTGCATTGTGTAATAGTAACTTATCTCAAAGCTTATGGGGAACGGACTGTTGTTTAGCTTGCATTTTGATGGACTGCTGTGCCCTTTGATTAGCACTTGATGACGTGTTTATGTTGGATTTTTTCTATCTCTGATTTTATCAGTTTACCATAAAAAGGGTTTCAATTGGGGCACGGACAGCCAAAGTCACAGCATGTGAGAGATATGGTTCTCAAACTACCACTACAGCTTTAATTTGCCTCGTTTAATCTGTACTTGTCTATTGTTTACTGCAATTTTTGAAAGGTTATTGTTAAAATATGCTAAATAAAGATTTTTATTAGCATTGCTGGGATGTGAAAAAATGTGCAGAAGTTTAAAAAGCACAAAAAGAGCATAAGTTGTTTTGAAGCCACTGCCATCTGCTGGCAAAAAAAAACCTCAATGAATATTGCTGCAAAAATTAAACAGATTTATTACTTTGTTTTACATATACAGAAAAGGTCACCAGTCAGAACAGAATTACATCCAAATTGACAATTACTTTAGGGAAACATTAAGTTTGGTACATTCATAACAAGCAATTTCATCGAAATATTTAATGTTTGTCTTGCAGAATATTTATTGTTTTTGCAGATATTTGTTGTATATCATGAATGATGTACAAACAGAGCAACATGTTGAATGTTTTTGTTGTGACAAGTCCAAGTTCTCTAAAACTACAGTTAAGGCTGCAATTATTAATAAACATTAAATCAGACTTTGCACTTGCAAGTAATAGATTAAGAACATGTTGAAGTCAGTTTGGTCACACTTTATATAGGTGTCTTTAACTACATTGTGCTTACATAAAACATGGTGAGATGCAATGCATTTATTGTGTGTTTATTGCATGTACTGCAATTTTTTTTTTACTGCGATAGAGGTAGGATATGGGTAAGGTTTCATGGTATGGGTAAGGTTTAAAGGTGGGTTAAGGGCTAAGGGAAGGTCAACGGTGTAATGATAGATGTAATTGGAGAAATTAACCAGCTGTAGTAACATGGTGGTATTTTTAACTATAAATACAATGTAAAAACAATTAAGTACATAGTAATTGCATTGTATCAAAGGATTAATGTTAAATTCATTTAAATGTTAGTACATAGTAAAGACACTTAATATCAAGTGGGCCAGTCAGTTTTGAAGGCTTAAAAAAAAGCACCATTTGTAATGCAACATGATTTATATTCATAAAACCACAGTGATCAACATATAAAATCTCCTTTCTTTAGTTAAGACCATACAAACGTAGGACTAAGACTATGGAGTAGTATGTATTCACTAGTCAGCTAATACCCTGGTGGCATCATAAATGACAGTTGCTGTCAAGTAATGATGATGTATTGATGTCACAGATGGTGATGTTAATTTAATTTCACAGCATGTGCACTATCAAGGGGACAAGCGCTGGTATATCCAGCCCCCCTCTGCTTGATGCTGCATATCCCCCAGCTCAGTCTCTCCCTCTTTTGGCCGCAAAAATACTATTCGGTCATGTAATCTATTGGTCTGACCCTGCCAGAACTCAATTAGGGAGGGTTTCACAATGTATCCACCCCTGCAGAAAAAAAACAAATCCATTATGATGATAATATTATTATTATTATTATTATTATTATTATTATAAATACATTTAAAATAGAACAGAGAGAGGAATTTTATATTAATAAAGATTACACACCAGTAATCTGGCATCGGTACATCCGTGTCCTTATACTTTTCTTCAAGCTCTGCATTCTTTTCTCTCAGGTACTTTAAGGGGTACACACAAAAATTGGTCAATAAAATAGGGTTTGAACATTTAGCTGAATGCTGAAATAGATTGTGTCCGCATTATTTTTGTATTTATATAATACTATATTTTGTATTAGTATTTTGAATGAGCTTTTATATGTATATTTTAAGTATTCATTTTAATCATAGCTTTTTTTAATTTTTTATTATTAAATATTACTAATTAGGTTTAAATTTAGTTTCGGTTTTAGTTATTTATTTCCAGTTAGTAATTTTAGAGCTTCAACTTAAACTTTCAGTTAGTGACCAAGAAAATATTTTTTAATTTATATTTTATTCTTAATGCTGTCCATTGATTAATCACACATTTTTTCCTCTAATTAAATGTGATTAAAAACCTTTTTTGAATATTGTAATAATTTCACAGTTACTCTCCAAATTAATGTAGAAACAACTTAAATACTTGTTGTAAAGTCATGTTTTTATGAATGAAGGCCAGTACTACTGATACTAATACAGCTACTGATGTCTATGAAATAGATTTTTTTATTTATTTTTAATTAAACATTAATGATAGACATTCATCACTACAGTATAATTGAAAGCTATCAAGTTCAACATTTATTAGGCTTGGAGAGAAAGAAAAAAAAAAAAAAAAAAAAAAAAAAAAAAAAACTTACAACGGATAGTTCACCCAAAAATGAAAATTAGCCCATGATTTACTCACCCTCAAGTCATCCGAGGTGTATATGACATTCTTCTTTCAGACGAATAAAATCTGAGTTATATTAAAAAAGTCCTGGCTAATCCAAGCTTTATAATAGCAGTAATTGTTGTTGTTTTTGAACTGTCCGTCAAATAACAGCTCCACGCGCTCCGGGGGGTTAATAAAGGCCTTCTGAAGTGAATCGATGCCTTTGTGTAAGAAAAATATCCATATTTAAAACTTTATAAAAGTAAAGTTTCGGCTGATCGCCTTCCGTACTCAATTTATGGAAAAACTCAAAAGGCCGTTCAAAAGGCTTACACGACCAGTTACGCTCGCCAGACGTCGCTTATGCATCTTGAATTCGAGAAGGCACTTTCAACACTTTTCCACGAAAGGCGATCGGCTGGAACTATGCTTTATAAAGTTTTACATATGGATATTTTTCTTATCTCTATTTTTCTTATCACACAAACGCATCGATTTGCTTCAGAAGGCCTTTATTAACACCACAGAGCCGTGTGGAGCACGTTATTTGACGGACAGATGCATTTTTTATGGAGTTCAAAAACAGAGCACTGCCATTATAAAGCTTGGATTAGCCTGGACTTTTTTAATATAACTCAGATTTTATTCGTCTTAAAGAAGAATGTCATATACACCTAGGATGACTTAAGGGTGAGTAAATCATGGTCTAATTTTCATTTTTGGTTGAACTATCCCTTAAAGTGAACATAAAACAATCTTCACATAAACCCATTATAATGTCATATTTACCCGTGGCCTTCATATATAATCAATATACAGAAATTGAATAAAGTTATCAAACACTTTACGTTCTTAACTGCATAAATTATAAATTAAATATAGATGAATCCTTATTAAAGCTACTATTTTCTCTGTTATCTTTGTTTCTTCGATTAACATTAATGACAGACATCACAGCAACTGGTTTATTATGCTGCTGTGACTTATCTGTGACCTATATCTGCCGCTACTGAACATGACACGGATCTGACACGCTGTCATCCGCATCTCATTTTCTCATAACTATTTAAGTTCATTTAAGACGTTAAATAACTCATTTAAAGACTGCTCTTTGGAGAATAAACAGGCATTTTGACATATTTTTTTGTTATTGTTAAAGCACGAAAGAGAACTCGATTCTGGCGTGCTGTCTGTGCGTGAGATACTGGCGTGCGTCTTTCTGTGTGTGTGTGTAACAGACAGGACATTCAAAGACATGCATTCTTTTTTGTCTTTTTGCACTTGAATGGTTTAAAAGCATTTCCATGAATAAGAGCGTAATCATTCAATATAACACTAGCCAAAGGATGACAAAAAACAGATGCGTTAATGTGCTAATTTTGAGACCACTTTATTTGTTTTCAACTATTTCAATTGACAAAATGTTTTTAATTGTTTTAGTTAACAAAAATAATATAGGATGCCTTATGCGCCAGAGATGCAAGCACATAGCCATCTTTCCAATATTGTGTTTGAACTTCTGTTTTGCAGTAGATCTGTATATTTCTATGGCATCAATGTCGAAGAGTAATTAGCTAGTGAAGTGGATTTACTTATTGTAGAGTAAGCGAAAGTTATCATGGGCATTGTAATGTTTGAAGTGGATGACAAAATGTTAGTAGAACGGGAAGTTTTTAAAATGAGTAGTTCTTTCATAAATCCGTAAGATCATTCCTTCATGCTGTGGAAATACAAACCCGGAAGACAGAACAATGCGGGCAGCGCTGAAAAGGGGCGGGACTACATAAGGTATATAGGATAGGTGGGAGCGATACTCACTTGTCGGCTCGGTATTACGGTGCTCTGTCTGCTAACAACAGCACCGATCTGACTGCTCTTGGGCCTAGAGTGGAAATATTCATGTGATCTCTCGTACGGGATTCTCTCTACAGTGCCTTCAATGCGAATCTGTTTGTGCACAAAACTTCACATTAAAAAAAAAAATACAATGGGGTCCTAAAATCCAAGAGTACATTGAAAATTGTTTTTTTTGTTGTTGACATATTAAAACTAAAGATAATATTCTAATGATCTGGGGCCTGTTTCAGAAAGGAGGTTCAACCAACTCTGAGTTTAAACCTGAACTCTGAGTTGACTTACTCTGAGATGGGAAACTCTGAGTTTTGGGTTTCAGAACAGCTGAATTGAGTTGGTTCAATCAACTCTGAGTAGACTGACTCTGAGTTAAGCTCATGCACTCCAACTATGAAAAGCCACGATCAATGGAGCTCCGAAATTATGATTCACCATGGCAACAGCACCCAACAAAAAGACGTTTGCATACTTCCGGGTCAATATGTAAGTTTAATTCTTAATTATTTTAATTAAGTTTAATTTTCATGGTATCCAAAAGGCAAACAAAGAATGTGGCAGCAGCTAAAAAAATAAATTAAAAAAACACAATTCAATCAGGAAAAGCTTTAAGCATAAAATGTTCATGGGTGTAGGTTTAATGACTTTACAAACATATTAAATAAATATCATTCATCATTATGTCCAATGTGCAGCAGCTTTTCCCACATAGACCCTTTTCACAGACTGTGATACCGTGTTTTAATGGTCATCAATATCGTAAATCCTGCAACGTTTTTTTAATTTATTTTTTATGTATGTACATTTATAACACTAATACTTTGTATTATATTACTTTTGCATCAAATTACAAAAATCAAGTTACCGCTGCTGTGAGAGTGTTTCTAATACAGCGTCTATGGGAGTGATAGTTAAAATTAACATCTTTCTCTCTTTTCACTGCAGTTATCAATCTCACTTTAATTTTTCCATCTTTTTGAAATCACTATTGTGGAGTTTTTCTTTTGCTATTTGAGCAAATGGAGACACACAAATATATATTTAATGTATTCTCTCATTCACCGCTATAAGAGTTAACCCAACTATGACGACTTCAGCTTCGGAAACCCAGAAATGTGAATAGGGTCTATGCTCTTTTCACATAATGAAATGTTCTCTGATCCCACCTGTTACATTTATTAATCAGGGTAATGACATTAACATTTGACTTCTATTCAGGCCAGCCAAACTCCAGCACCACTGACAGATGAAGAGGAGATGGAGGAAGAATATTAACACCCAACAGGAAAAAGAATAAAGTATTTGTAGGAAATAAAGATGACTATAAAAAAATGTAAATAAATGTATTTAACAGCTGTGGTGGTGGTTATGCCATATATCTCGTACTACCATCTGGCTGCATCCTTCCATTCCATACAATAATCCGTTTTCAGAAAGTGTGATGATGGGTATATGAGTGTCATCAATGCGTCCAACCACTGGAAATCCTAAAGGAAATTTGAATTATTAGGTTACTTCTAGAGGATTATCAAGTGAACGTCAGGATCCTGTATAAAAGGACATGCCATTTTTGTCACTTTGACAGTGTCCTCATGATGAAAATATGAGCAATGAATGTTCCTGCAAAGAATGCTTTTCTTACTTTTTTTTTTTTGTCAAGTGGCAGATAATTTAATTTGTTTTAAGTAAACTTTGCTTACTTTAGATTTAGATTAAATTTATATATTTTTTTATATTTATACTTGAAATACGACCAAAATACTCCGTAAGAAAAGCATTTGTGGCGTTTGAATGAATGAATAAAGTATTTAAACACTGTTGGTGCTTTAAAAAGGGGGAGGAGAACGAAATAAACTCTGGGTTTACCAAAGAAAACCTGCTCCTGACCAGGTTAGGTTCACAGAGTAAGTTACCCTGGTAACTGACTCTGAGTATAAGTTACCTCTCTTTCAGAAACGGGCTTGGCTTACCCTGCTTTCTCGGGTTTGACATACCTCCCATTCTGAAACAGAAAACCCAGAGTTTCCCTTATTTCAGGGTTAACATACTCAGAGTTTTCACTTAACCTCCTTTCTGAAACGGGCCCCTGATGGCTGAAGAATTTGCTGGATTCTGAATTCTAACAAAAACACCCACCTGCCTGTTTATTGGTTCCCAGTAAAAGACAAGACAGGCATGGGGATTGCTATCCTATATCATTGGGGGAAAAAAGGAGAATTTTAAAAGACAAAGATGCAATGGTATACCCATATGGACATTAAAGGGATACTTCACACAAAGATATTTGGATGAATGTTTGTAACCAAGCAGATCTCGGCCCCCTTTGACTACCATAGCATTATTTTTCCTACTATGGTAGTCAATGGGGGTCGAGATCTGCTTGGTTACAAACATTCTTCCAATTATCTTCCTTTGTGTACAATAACAAAGAAATGTATACAGATTCGGAACAACTTGAGGGTGAGTAAATGACAGTTTTCATTTTTGGGTGAACTATAACTTTAACTAAATAAAATATTGTTTTAAAGACTCACCAGCTCTGAACCTTTCCGACTCTCATAGTTGGTAAAGAAGCGAAATCCCTCTTCACTGTAGCCTTTCAGAAGGACCATGCGTGCAGAGGGGCGGCCGTCCCTTTAGAAGAGACAAGAGAGAGATGTATTTGGGCAAAATTGAATTAGTGAATTATTGCATTATTAAACACATAGCCAAAAGCTACTCTGTATCATAGACCTACTGGTAAACTGCAATGAGACTCTTACTTGGTGGCTGTTGCAAGACACATTGCATTGGCTTCCCCCACCTCAGGGCATGTAGTGGCTTGATCAAACCAGCTGCCGAATTGCTTAATTGGGTCTAAAGAAACAAGCTGATCCTCCTCAAAACACTGATGACATTAAGAAAAAGCAAGGACATATTCATAATTATCTTATGTATTTTTTAAATAAATTATTGAATTACTCTAATTAAATTCTCTCCATATGATCTTAATTAGAAAAGTATTGATGGAAGTCCATCTTCCAAGGTCAAGTATCACATTGACAAGGTTTCATACAATGAATTATTGTTCTTCGTGACATGCCTTTTGGTGAAAAAACAACAACAACAAAAAAACTAAAAATCAAGAGATTCTCTTTTGAATAGGGTCTGAGGTCATGGACATACACCTGACATAACAACACGTAAAAGCCCAAAATATATGCTTCCCACCTCCTGGTCGCTCTTATAGCTCTTTCTCATGTTACTCAGATCCATGTTGGTGCCGCTGTCAGTGAATTCCCTGCAGAAAAACGAGGTAAATAACAGAGGCTTGCGGACTGGCAAGGTAACACTGGGTTCAATAAACTTCACAATATTGCTGATGTTCCTAGTGCAGAAGCTCAAAAGACGTATCATGCTTTCAGCTCCAAACCTGCGTCACCACGTTCATGCTCTTACGTAAATGTTATGAAAACTCAATAATTTTTGTAAAAACAAAACAAAAAAACAACACGTTTAACTTTAAATTAAAATAGAGAACATACATAAATACATGATATTTAATCGTTAATTTTATATTCAATAATCATCAAAATAGCCTTAATACGAACGGCACGATTTAAAATGTTCTTTTGCTTTGTATATTTTTGTAAACTTAAAAAAATGTATATAATGCATAAAATTATATTTTGGGGTATTTTTCTTTTTACGTTTATTATTATATATATATTTTTTTAAAACATGACCATAACATCAGTCAACAACTTTTATTTTGTAAGCACGACACAACAACGTCAAATCCGGATCAAAATGGCAGCGACCTTGTGTGGCAGGCTTCTCCCGAAAGCGGGTAAGATTCTGTTTTGGGGGTTTGAAGTTTACCCCCCCAAAAAAGAACTAAATACCATATATAAAAAGCTATTATCGGCCATTTACACCTATTTACGTTTAAACTATGAACTCCATTGTAAAGGTACAGCTAAAAGACACTATGAAGCTACATTGCTATATAAGCTATATACTGTACAGCATCATCATCATTTATCAGGGACTATGCAATTAATTTTTAAAGTGCTTATTGGAAATGTCTGTTACACTCTGTCCTGTAATGTTATTTGGTATATCGCGCAATATTTAGCATTCTATGCTGCCACTTTGGATAACCATCAAACCCCTGTATTTGTTTTCATGAGAACATCACGTGATATTTGAATCATGACATTCATGAAAGATTTGCTGCATCCTTTTTTGAATATTAATGTTTATATTTTAGCCTTAATGTTATTCTTACCAATTGTCATATGTCAAACTACAGGATGGCTGCCATTAACCCAAAGTGTTCGTCACGGCTCCAAAGCTGTCACTCGTCACAGAAAGCCAGTACACTTTCTCAAGCAGAAGCTGCTGGCTGTCACAGAGTACATTCCCCCCACACCTGCAGCTCCTGCTGGTGCTCTGGCTCCACGAGCCAAAAAGACGGAAGAGGTTGGTCATTGCAGTAGTTAATGAACACTATTTCTATCTTGAAAGGGGGTTAGTTCATCCAAAAAAAAAAAAATCTGTCAACAATTACCTACCCTCATGTCATTCCAAACCCGTAAGACTTGTTCATCTTTGAAACACAAATTAAAATATTTTAAATAAAATCTGAGAGATTTCTGTCCCTCCATTGACAGTCCACACAACTACCACTTTGAAGCTTCAAAAAGTTAATAAAGAGAGATCGTAAAACGAATCCATGTGAATCGATTGGTTTAGTCCAAAAATGGATTAGCTTTACTATCTATTTATGAACTTTTAAGGCAACAAATTGGTAGCTGCGTAGCTGTCAATGGAGGGACAGACATCTCAGATTTCATTCAAAATATCGTAATTTGTGTTTCGAAGTTGAATGAAAACTATTACGGTTTTGGAACGACATAAGGGTGAGTAATTGATGACATTTTTTTTGTTGTTGGCTGGGCTAAACCTTTAATATTATATCATAAATATAATTATTATAAGAGTGTCATTCTAAGTGTCCCATTCTGAAAGATTGTTTTCTGCATGGAATAATAAGAAAGCGTAATTTTGACTTTTTATCTCACAATTTTGTGTTTATATCTCTTTATATATTTTTTTCTCAGAATTGTGAGTTATGAACAAGCAACTGTCAGTCATAAAAATTTGAATTGTGAGATTTAAAAAAAAGTCAGAATTCTGTAAAAATAAACTTTCCGTTACGTGAATAATAGGATTATTCTGAGACGGAAACAAGCTTCCATAGTGCAATTAACATGTATTCTTTATCAGCTTGCTTTCTGTTTAGGAAAGTACCAATAATGTATATATTGACTCGCTTCTCTTTTAGGAAAGTACTCTGGCAGTTCTGTTGAGGAGAGACCTAGAAACCTTGTTTAAGGAGTGTAGGATGATTGCTGTCGTCCAAAACAATGCAATCAATGCAGAGGACCTATTGCAGCTGAAACACAAACTGAAAAGACACAATATCAGTATCAAGTTCTTTCCAAACCAGGTAATGCCAAGCTATAGTGATGGTTAGCACTGTTGTGAGCTACTGCTGTGAGACATTTAATTTGTGTTTCTTTGCAGGTGACGAGGACTTTCCTCAACAACAGCATGTACAGAAACATGTTGCCTCTATTTGTTGGCCAGACTGTCTTATTTGTTAGTGAAGAGCCAAAAGTTAAAGAAATGCTGAAAACATTGAGGCAAAGTCCTCAGATGGTCCTATTAGGTGAGTGTGCCATATACGTGAACTTGCATTTATAAAGGCCTTCAAAAAATTTGGTATTGTCTCACAGGCTTTTGAAACATTATCTTTCAGGTGCTTGTATAGAGAACACATTGCTCTCATATCAAGGCATTCTCAGTTACTCCAAACTCCCATCCCTGACCACTATCCAGGGTGAGCTAGTTGGTGGTCTTACCATGATGACCTCACAGACTGTCTCGATGCTACGCCACCATCCAGCTCATCTTTCTTCCCTCCTTCAGCAGTATGTCAAACAGCTGGGCTCTGGGGACGCCACAAATGCTGTTACGAATAAAGATGCTTCTACAATACAGGAAGCAGCTGCTTGAATTTTACAAATAGACTTGGATGAACAGCTGTGTATGATTGAAAAAGTGCATTAAATAAAATGATATTATTTAAAGTTGCATTTTGGTCATTTCTATGCCATAGTTGGATTTAAAAAAATATATATATTACCCAATATTTTGTAATTTTATAACATTTCTAAATAATAATATTCACTATATATACTATTAATAATTGTCTTAGTGTGACGATGTTGCTTAAAAGCCAATAATAGGTTCCATCTTGATGTATATGTAACCATGAAATCATAATGGACCATTATTGTTTTTTATGGAATACTGCAGTATTTATTCTAAATGATTTATCCGTGCACATCAATTTTATTTATTTATGTGCCCTCATAATCTTTGATCAAAACTTATTCGTCTTCTCAAATGGCATGTTTGTACGCGCGACGGCGGGATAACCTGTCACTCAAACCACAACGATCCAATCAATTCCCAGTGAACAAATCAAGTCCCGCCCTATATTTTTTCTTGTTTGAGAAGCAGTTTCACCCGGAAATACGTCATAAATTCACACTAGAGAAGAAAAGACTATCGCAACTTCCCTTTCATGCGACTTTAAGCATTCAGCATTAAAGGTGGAAATGCAACAGCTTTTTTGTTGTCAAGTATTTAAGGTATGTACCTGTACAGAAATTGACTTTTAAAAAAGAAACCTGTGACATTGCCTAAACCTATTGACTGGAGTGGAACAAAAAGTGTGACAACTCCCTAACATTATATCAACTCGTTTCAGTAGGCAGCGTCTTTGTAAATTTAAACACAGGTTGAATTGAAAAGTTAAAAAGCCAGGAGAAACATGCATTTGTGCTGGCAAAATAAACACTAGCTAATGGTCATGGATCCTGATTAGTGCTAATCTCTGGATTACTTCATGTTAATCGAGGTCGTTTCCTTTATTGTTACTCCGGGTTCGCTTTAAATATTTCTCTGTTCTTCATATTTTGACACCGCTGTGTAATGTTTTTTTTTCAGGGCAGTTTTACAAATGAAAAATCGTGTGAATTTGTAAAACTTCTCTATGATTAAAATGTATATGCTGAACATATGGTAATACGTGAAGCAACAAGGGGTTACCCACTTGAAAATGTATACATTGCAATTAGCCATCTCAGTAGGGTAATAGCAGAGCAGCTCAATAGTTTCAGCTTTTAATGCATCCAAATGGCTGTCAGTAAAGTTCCTCCTACATGCATGTAATGCCGACAGCTTTTAAGACACTAATGCGGATAATGATTTGGCCTGGAGTCTTGGGTGGATTTTGTGGATGTTCAGGCACCGGTGGAGGATAGTTTGGGAGCTGACCGCGATACATCGCTCTGGTATGCACATGGAATATCTGCATTCTTGCGTTTTGGTAGAAAGTGGTTGAACCGGTTGTCCTGCCAGGTAGTAACGCACGGTAGGTTAGTACAAATGGGGAAGCATGAAACTCAGACGCTTGGAGAGAATTACTCAGAAATATACCACACGCTAGCCAAGAGGAGGAACCTCAGGTAAGAGCATGAGTTTCAATGCAGAAACTTTGTGGTTTTGATCAGAAGTGTATGTCTGATATTGAAGTGGGTTTTTGTTATCGTTGTGTGGAATGGTGAACCTAACTTGAGCATTAACTCTTAAACACAACCCTAAATTGCCTTTGAAAAGATTTTCTGTTGTTCAAGTTTTATATCACATCCTAGAACTTAATTGCTTAGATGGACATTTACAAAATGTACTATGTATTTGGCCATCATTTTAATTTTATTTTGATCATGTGTTGATTGGTCAGCGTAAGACTACATACTCAAATTTGTGTAAATGTTTATTGGTTACTATTTGGTTTCAGAACACACTTGACTTGATGGTTATTAATCCTGGCATAGACAATTAGGAACGGCTACTTTGACTAAATCTGTACATCTGTTTAGCAGTTATTATTCATTTTTAATAGCATGCTCAGTTCTTATAAATTACATTAAAGTCTAAAATTAAATAAAATGAAGGACTAAACTTCTAGTTGACCTTTCTTTGATGCTATTGTGATTTATTCAAACGTTAGGCCTACGTCACACTGTTTTCCTGCTGCTATACATCATTGTGCTCACGGTGAAAAGCTATTCAATCTAAAGGCTGCTAAAAAGGGATATTCAAAGCCAATTACGCTAAGCCTCTCCTGTAGGGACCGTTACATGGTTGAGTTTACTATCCATGAGCATGTTATTGTGCATATTGTGTCTTCCATAAAACGGGGAATCTAAAACAATCTTTAATACTTATCAACAATGACATTTTTGTTCATTATTGAATATGTAGTTCACACTTCTTTTACTTTTTTAGGTATGAATATTGCCAATTATGTAATCAAATAGTTGATCACTCTGATAATTCATTTGTTTACAAAACACTTCATTTGCCCTAATTCTAGTTTAATGGGCAGGTATGAACTTGTCAGTTGTCAAGACAATATACTATTCTAGCAAACAGGTTTGGTTTCTGTTACACCCCTCTGATGACATTCCATTGAGCTTATATATATATGGAAAAGCATTTTTCTATAATATATCAGTGTGTGATAAAGCAAAGTAAAGGTGTCTCCTTACTTAGACCATACTATTATACAATTATGTTATGTAATTATGAGTGTATTTTTTGGTTTCATTACTGCATGCTGTTTCATGCAAAGTCATCTAGCAAAGGGCAGAAGTTTAGAAGTTAGATAGCATAATTAGATGAGCTTTCTCTGGACACTGTATTATTGCTCCTGTTTTTATTTACTGTCACTGTGCTGGTTTCCTTTGCCCTGACTGTTTCTACCATGGCAATTTATCGTCATGAAGTTGTACAAAACCAGACCTAAAATATATAGGCAATTCTGTATTTTCATATACTGTGTGGAAATTTTTTTTTAAGCACAATATCATAAAGGCATGTTATTTCCCAAATTAAATCATTAGCTTTTATATTTTCCCTCTTCTAAAATCAAAATAATTTAATAATTTTATTAGTATTTGTAAAATAGAATAAAATTTATATTAAACTGTTTATACCCCAGTTATCGACAATATGGCACCCCCCCGAACTCTTTTGCAGTTTACAATTAACATTCCCTTGAGTCTTACCACGTGCTTGTCTGACTAACCAATAAATGGAAAAAGACATGCTAATAATGTAAAATCTTTGCTTTTCAGACATATTGTGCTCTAGTGTACAATGAGAAGGAGCCTCTAGCAGAGCATATATTCACACCAAGCTTGACAAATAAGTGCACAAGAGGACATTTTTGAAAAATGGACTCCCACGGGTCTTCAGTGGACCATGGCCATTTACAGGCGAGTGTTGTGGAGAAGGTGTCTAGTGGCTGGCATAAGCCCACTCATTCCAGGAGCAGCAGCACAGCATCCTCACGCCATTCACGTCTGGTTTGTACCATCTGCTTGACATATAATCACTCAAATTCAGGTTGTTCAACTGATTTTTAAACACACCTAAATATTTTCCTTGCAAGTACATAGGTGAAAAAGCTAGAATTGGGAGTTCTGCCCTTGGGTGTTTTGAAACCAGTTGCTCAACACCTTACAAGTGTCCAATCAAATAGTGTGAAAACCAAACTGACAAGTTTGTGTCCTAACAAACTCAATAGTTAAGTTTTGTTCATAGGGATTAAACGTGGCACGTTTTAAAAGGGGAAACGCCCTGTTTTATGTAACTGTGATTGCCTTTTTCACTCTGTTTCTAATAGAACATTAAAGACTGGGAAGTAATGGATGACTTTCCAGTAGATATAACCTTCACTGGTGAAAACATGCAGGATGCGAATGCTCCAGGAATCTGTGAAGGCTACTTGATGAAGAGGAGAAAGTGGCCTCTTAAAGGCTGGCATAAGGTATGAGAAAAAGTGTCATGTTACACATAATATTTTCTCAGGTTGTTGTTGGTAAGAATGTTTAAATTACTTAAGTTATACTTTCTTACAGAGATACTTTGTCTTGGATAAAGGGATCCTACGATATTCAAAAAACCAATATGATGTAAGTATGCTATTTTTTTCCTCTCTTACCAATAACCACAGATCTTGGATCCACACTGTTTAAACATTCAGGGATGTACTTTTTCAACAGTTCTCCAAAGGGAAAATGCGCGGTTCTTTGGATGTCAGTCTCGCAGTTATGTCAGTAAACAAAAAAGCAAGACGCATAGATCTGGATGCTGGAGACAATCTGTATCACATGAAGGTAAGTCACTGTATTGCTGGCATTAATTGCATGAAATTAAAGCTAATCTGATCTTTAGTTCGTCCATCCTTCAGCTACTCAAATAGTTGTTCCCAATCTTGGGTTCATGAACACCTGGGGGTTTGTGAGGGAGTTCATGAGTTGATAAAAAGCTAATAATTAATTTTATAAAAATATACAATGAAACAATAAAACATTAAACGTTTGATTTGCTTATATGCATGTCATGTGACCATTAACTGACTTCAGAGAACCACGAATATGCAAATTTGTTGTTAAATTATTGAAATAGTAACTTAAAATCTCAGGGGTTGCTTCATGAAACAATTTTAGGTCAAAGAGATTCAGCTGACAAAAAAAGTATGGGCATCTTTGAGTTGGAATTCCATAATTAGTTACAGAAACAGTATTTTGTCAAAAACTCACTGTCAAAAATGTCAACTGAAGACAGTTTACTTTTCTAACTAGGTCAAGACTCAAGATTTATATTACATATGGGTCACCAAGCTGAGTGCCCACAGGATGTATAAGAAGAACGAGGCTGCGCACATTCACAATGGCTTCCTCCAGGCCCTGTCCCATGGCAGTCATTTATCTCACAAAAACAGTGCCATGCAGGACATGGTGAGTAAAATGTCTGCTACGTTGACTTCACCTAGTCCTATAAATCACCGGGGATTAGGAGAGGGTGTCCTCACAACTTAAGAACAAGTAGAATTAGCGATTAGACCTCATGTCCCAGATGGTGGTTTTACCTGTAAATGCACACTAATAGATGCTTCAGTGAGTTAATTGACTATTTGTCTGATGAAAGTTACAAATTAATATCTTATGAACAATGCCAGGGCACGTCGGTGTCTTATGTGGGTGAAAATCCTCCATGTGTCAATCCTGCCATTAATGGGAAAGTGTCAGCTTGGCTACAGTCCCAAGAACCTGACGTCTGTGCACAAGGTACTGTGGTTTTTTGAAATACTAGCGAAATGGTAATAAAAGGATTCATAGGCACAGAGGATTAACATTTGTGCTGTTTTCCAGAGCTTACACGTTGTCAAATAGAGCTGAATGAGCTGCAGCGGCTGGTCCAAAAGTTGCACTCTCTAGAGTCAGGCCAAACGGTCAATAACGGAGACCTCCAGAGGATTATCAGCATGCAGGTTAGTAAAATGAGCCGACTGAAGACGGGCATTTAACGAATTGACTTGAGTAAACGTTCCCACGTGTGTTTGACCCACAGAATCTTCTTCTTGACAAGCCCAAGAAGAAGTCTGGCAAGATTTGGGGTCATTCTCGCACACTGTCTCGAGTTGAGGCTCTTGGAATGGTGAGACTGCTCAGTTTACCTTTACATTTCTTGATATTAGGATTAGGGCTGGGACGGTATGGATTTTTTCTTACCGCGGTTGAAAAGCAAGAAATTCCCGCGGTTCAGCGGTAAACCGCTTTAAACGGCTCCCGCTCGACTTTCGTGCAAAGCCTCACACGCACACACCAGCGCAGGCAATTGAACATAATAAGGAACATGTTTATTTTACATTTGTTTTTTCACGTTTAGGACAGGAACAATTAGAACAGAAATGGAATGGAAAAGTCCTGGCAAAACGAAATCTAGACTAGACTATGGTTTACATCCCAGTCTTTATATTTTTTGCTGAGAGAGCAGATCAGGGGCCTCATTTATAAAACTTTGCGTATGATTTGCGTCAGAAGTGGCGTACGGATGAAACATAGGACGTGCGTACGCACAGAAATATTCAGATTTATAAAACCGTGCGCACGCACATCCTACGCAGTTTTCCCTTAATAAATCACAATCAATTCTAAATGTAGCGCAGCTTTTGCGGCTTCATGTCACGCCCATAGTTGCCCATAAATAGTCCTTGAAACGCCCACAAGTTAATATTCATCGATTGCGAGATCATGGCAAATACAGAGAGGAAATCAAAAAAACGTAACTTCACTCAATGTGAAGTAGAAATTATCGTTGGCGAGGTGAAAAAGAGGAGAAAAATATTTTTTTGAGTGACACAGTGTGGGCATTACTAATGCCAAAAAGGCACCTGAGTGGCAAAAGGTTGCAGACGCCTAAATGCTGTAGCCTCACAACCTCGGACCGTGGCCGAAAAAAAAGAGAAATGGTCGGACATCAAAGTCGAGGCAAAAAAGCGCCTAGCGCTCCATCGCCAGAGTGTGTCTGCCACGGGTGGGGGAAAGAGGACATCGGAGCTGACCCCTCTTGATGAAAGACTGGCGGAAATTAAGGGGGAATCCCTATTAATCCCTATCCCTATTATCTACGTGGAAATGGGAAATAGTTCAGTGCAAATGTAATTTCTTGCAGCTTTCTGAATGGTTGAGACATACGTCATATGTTATTTTATCGAAAATAAAACAAACTAAAGGCATATGCATGAATAGCTACCATGATTCCGTAGCTGATGAATACATTTTTACTATGAAAACAACTTTCCCCAGTGGACAATTAATACATCTATCTATCTATTTATCTATTTATATATCTCCCTAATTATCTATCTATCTGTCTATCTAATTGCATCTATATCTGCTCCGCCAGACGGACACATTGACGAGAATATCAGTTTTGTACATTATTTAGTTCTGTTTACCATATTATTTATGAGGATGAATTGCATAACATGCCAATATTATTGCAGAACATATTTCACTTTTTTTTTCGTTTTGATTTTGTTTGTTTTACACTGCAGATCGATCAAACGGGTGTTCGTGTAGGCTGTTAATTGTAAGACTTGCTTTGTGAAGTCTTCATGTTATTTATGAGAGGCAGTAGCCTATAGCCATTTCTTTTACACAACGGTCAACAGTTTCACTCACTTTCACGTGTTTCTTCCATCTGCCGACGGTGTCGCCATTTCTCATTTCACCCGTTTTTGTGCGTACGCCTGGGTCAGAGCTTGCGTGAAGGACCGCACATTTTCCCGTCAAGTTTGCTTTTTATAAATACCAATTATTGCGTATAGAGTGGCGTACGCCGCCTTTTGTGCGTACGCAACGTTTATAAATGAGGCCCCAGATCACGACTGAGAGATCTGAAGATGGAACAGCATAAACAAAGACAAACAAACACATTTTTATTTATCGGTACTGATCAGTAATATATATTTATTTGTTCATGTTTATTTATTTCCCATATTTTTACTTTCAGATTAGTCGTCGTCATCAAACAAACAAACATCAAACTTTCGCGCACACACCAGCGCATATAATATATTTACATTTTTTTTGTATTTATATTTTTATATTAGCCTACATATTTTTACAAATTCAGGCTATTTACATTTACAATTTACATCTTGTGTGTGCTTTTGTCTCAGTGGTTAATGAAGACTATTTAACGAAGGCTCAAGGCTATTTAATTTAACAAAGTGTCCCGCTGCTCACCCTACCCTGATTGTATATTATGCTACGTTTATATATAATATAATCTATTATATGAATATTATTTATATTTATTTTTTATAACATTTACATATTTATATTAATTTGCATATCTCGTGTGGTGTGCACTTTTGTCTCAGTGGTTCAAGGCTATTTAACGAAGACTAGTTAGGCTAATTTAACAAATAGTCCCTGCTCACACTACCGTGTGTCTATATATATATATATATATAATATATTTAATTAATTATTTATGTTATGTTATTTATATTACATATTTTCACATATTTATATTAATTTATATATATGCATATATGCCTATATATCTCGTGTGCGCTTTTGTCTTAGTGGTGCTATTTAACGAAGGCTATTTAATTTAACAAAGTGTCGCTGCTCACACTTGTATATTACTTATTATTTATATTACATACTTTTACATATTTATATTAATTTATACATCTCGTGTGCGCTTTTGTCTCAGTGGTTCAAATATTTAACGAAGGCTATTTATTTGAACAAAGTGTCGCACACTACTGTGATTGTAAGCCTGCCAGACGGATATCTTTTTCGATAGCCTTTTAATGAAATTGGAATTTCAGAATCACATAGCCTCCTTATATTTAATTGCCTACAATAGATTATTTTTTGATTATATTGAATGAAATTTCACATGCCCATCTTATTTGTAGTCAATCTTTCCCAAACAGAGCTGGAAGAGAGTTAAAACTTACCAGTAGCCTACTAAGGAGGGCTGAGGCAGGTCCAGCTCAGTTTGTTCTTTCTGAAGCCGTTTTTTTTTTTTGCCAGTTATGGGAGAAATCGGTCACCAGCGTTCGACACAAACCCATGGCCCGGGCGGTGCGTTCTTTTTCTGCTTTCATGACTTCTATCTACCTACCCGCTATTGTCGGCTGCGCAACCATGTGAGAGAATTGTGTTAAGCACGTGCAATTAAAAACTGAGAGTCCTGCTTATGCGCCTGTATTTTATGCTTTAGTAAAATGAAATTAAAATTATAGGCTACAAGACATTACACAGGTACTCTCGCATATGGGCCTAATAGTCAATACAAATGAAATGTTATAATGGAACATTGCGCTCCCCAACTCGCGAAAGGTCGGATTTGCTCCATCTTTGGCATCACGTGATTGCGGTATTGCGGTAATGCGGTAACCGTCCCAGCCCTAATTAGGATATCTTAGATAAAGCCTTGGACACAGTCTTTTCCCACAGGGATTGCCCTGCCATTGGGATTATTACATGTTTTCCACAAAGGTTTGGAAACTATTATGGAATGTATTCCATATTCATGTGCGGTGTGATCCCAAAGATCTGTGTATTTTATTTTGAATACAATAGCAAGGCGTTTGTGTTGTAATGTGTAGTAAGCATTAGAGCTTCAAAACCCCCAGTAATTTAGTCAACTCCTTTTTTACATTAAGCCATTTCGTGGGATTACAAAATCGGTAAGTCGGCACAAGACACATTTCTTGTAAATTCCTTGTAACTTTCGACAAAAAAAAAAAGAAGCCTTACACCATAATGGTTTTTATTGCATTTTGCTTATTGTACATTACCATTCAAACTATTTGGGGCAGGTAAGCATCTAATTCTCACCAAGGCTGTAAAAACAGTAATATTGTAAAATATTATTACAATTTAAAATATTTTTCTATTTTAAAATCAATTGTAATTTATACACGTGATTGCATTGGCAAAGCTGAATTTTTAGCTTTATTTATGAATTTATGATCCTTTAGAAATTATTACTATATGCTGATTTGCTGCACAAGCAAACATTTATTATTATTAATTTATTATTATTATCAATGTTGAAAAAAAATCAATGCTCTTTGATGAATAGGACCTCATTTATTTAAAAATGGAAATCTTTTATAACATTATTTTACTGTCACTTTTGATCAATTTAATGCATTATTGCTGCATAAAAGTATTAATTTCTTTCACATAAAAAAAAAAAATCTTACTAACCCTAAACTTTTGAATGTTAGTGTATATTGTGGTTTAGTCTTTGCAAATGTACTATAGCTTCTGAATATTACGTGCTATACACATTTGGTGCATTACAGTCATTTATATCCTTAGAAACCAACATCTCCTTTTCTACCCATCTTTTTAATGCAGTTATCATCAAGCCACTTGAACGCTTCTTCACAACTGGGAACCTCCGTCCCCTCCATCCCCGATTATGTCTCCACCCAGGCAACCCCACCAGCCTCCACCTCATCAGAAGGCAAGAAACTCCACCAAGACATCTGCTCCATGTCCCAGAAAGGTATGAGTAATGCATTAATGAATATATTTTTTACATTTACAGTTTATGCCTGTTTGTTGCACTACACTGAATTTCTTTCTAAATTTCTGAATGTCTTTTTCCTCTCAGTCCATGCCTCTCTGCGTACTGCACATAAGGCTCTCGCTCTGGAGCGCCAACGGCTGCAGGATGCCTGGTCCAGCAGGGAGCTTTCCCACAGTACCTCTGCCCAGATAAACAACCTCTGCAGCCTGGCTGAGGTAACAAGGACTTCTGTTACTTTTTGAAAGGCCCATAGTGCAGCGCTTTCTCTTAAGATTTCCTGCAAGCATATCTTGTTATAAAATGTGCTGTACGCTGTATACCAGATATGTTTAATTTTGCTCCCGGAGGGCCACTGTCCTGCAGAGCTCCGCTTCAACCCCAATTAAACACACCTGAACCAGCTAATCAAGGTTTTACTAGGCATACTAGAAACTTGCAGGCAGGTGAGGTGAGTTGAGTTGAGTCAAGTTGGAGCTAAACTCTGCAGGACAGTGGCCATCCAGGAGCAGGTTCAGCTAACCCTGCTAAAACCCCTTTTAATGCTAGTAAATGCTTTAATGCAGTGGTTCTCAACTGGTGGCCTCAACAAACTTCTAAGTGGACCTCAAGATTACATAAAATGTTTTAAAATAAGACAAAACAAGCTTTAAAATGACTAAAATCAAGATATTTTAATTAAAAAATCTTTGAATCAGGGTTCCCACCAGGGTTACCAGGTTTTCACAACAAAACCCTCCCCATTGCTACTCAAAACTTGGATGGGTGGGGTTCCCCTTCTAAAATTCACATTCCTGGGGCTTAAAGGCCCACTGAAATCAAAATAAAGTTTTTTAGCTTTTAGTATGCTTATCTTAGCCTTAAGGTTATGAATAAGCTAGTGTGTTCCAAAACAATGACGACAATTTGCATTTAGGAGATATAAGCATTCAAAACTTACAGTCTCTCACTTCCGTTAAAACGAATTAGATTTTGATGACATCATCGCAGACTTCACCTTCTCATCAAATCTTCTGTCCAATCAAATGCTCTCTAGAATCGGAAGTCCCGCCCCCTGCATTATAAATGGACCCTGAACTGCGTCTGAAAACAGTCAGTTGTTCACGCATTTACTATTTTCTACATGGTGAACAGCACATAGCACACTATATATGCGATAGGAAACGATTCAGACAGTGTAAATATGTTTTCAATTGAGGCGAATGAAGTCTGGGTTCATGATAGTTTTACGTGCACCGCAGCAGCGCACACACATAGCCTATACCAGAGCCGTTGTCTAGAGACACGAGAGCGCAGCGCGGATCATACGCGCGCGTCGGCGCAGACAACAAAACATATCAAACCCATTTAAATGCTGCACAGAATGATGTATTTCAAAGAGATATGGAAGAGATTATGAGGATAAACGGTTAGATTTGGAGGAAACTGGCTTTAAAAAAACAGAAAGGCTAGTCAAACTGTGGTAATAACGAAACGCTATTGGCTGTTTCAAAAAAGGGGAGGAGCTGCTAACAGCTGGAGCCGTTTCAATGGAAATTACGTCAACACATTGAATAATGCTGCGTGTTCCAAGGCACTTCAGTGGGCCTTTAATATCACATTATTGGGGTCGCTTCAACCCACCAACATGAAAAACAGCCCGCGGCTACAGTGTTAAAGTAGCACAATTCCCCTGGAAAACCACGGACTTGGCAACACTGTTGGCAACAGAGGGAGCCTAATTTTAAAAGTGGGATTTTGTAGACTTTGAAAACGAAAATTATTACAATTATAAATTAATAAAATCCTATTATGCAGGGTCATTTTAATATATTTTATGAATACACATTTTCTAGTTATGCTCAATTTTATTTTTAATCAAGTCAATCACACACAACTGGAGTAGTCATGGGGCCTTTGAATATTGTGTACCATGGTGGGCTTTGGCGTCAAAACGGTTGAGATCCACTGGTTTAATAGTTTGTTTGTTTTTTAGTGCATTATGTGTTATGTATTACTGCATAGATGTGTGTTTGTGTGTGTATCTTTAGTTAGATGTTAACTCCCGCCATACCAAAATCCACAAACTCTCAGTGTCCTCCAACTCCTCAGATGAGTCCTTCCGTACTGTGCTACAAAGAAAGGTGTGTCACTTTCTACCCAGAACCTACTTATCCTGTTCCCATTTTTGTCTCTTTTTCTTTCTCTTCCTCCTCCACACTCTGCTTCTTTCTGCTGTTTACAGGTTGAGTGGTTTCACCTACTTCATATGCTAAACATGCTCTTTTGTCCTCTCAAATTTTTTTTTTATGATTAGCAGTATGATGCAATCAAGCTCAGTTTCTAACTACCTACATGTGTGTCTCCGTTTCACTCAGTCTGGCTCACGTAGTTCATCTATCCGTGCGCCCTCGGTGGCTGACTCAGCGGCGGAGTATTTTGACGCATGTGATGAGCTTATGTTTGCGAGCTCTTCTGAGATGTCAGATGAGTCTGGTCTGAGTGACGGATCCAGTAATTCAGAGCCTGATGAGGCTCATGGTTAGTGAAAATAAATTGAAATGTTCAGTAAGCACATATGAGTATTTAGGTGTCCATATACACTACCATTCAAAAGTTTGGGTTTGGTAAGATATTTTTTATTAAAGAAATCATTACTTTTATTCAGCATTAAATTGATCAAAAGTGAAAGTAAAGACATTTATATAATGTTACAAAAGATTTAAATTTCAGATAAAGGCTGATATTTTGAACTTTTTATTAAAGAATGCCCAAAAAATATTTTTATCACAGTTTCCACAAAAAAATTAAGAAACACCACTGTTTTCAATGTTGATAATAAGAAATATTTCTTCAGCACCAAGGCAGAATATTAAAATGATTTCTGATGGATCATGTGGCACTGAAGACTGGATGAATGATGCTGGAAATTCAGCTTTCCCATAACAAGAATAAATTATATATAAATTATATATTTCACAATATGAATATATAATATAATATAATCAAAAACTTAGCAGATACACAAAAAATAGTACCAACCCCAAACATTTTGAATAGTACTGTGTACTTTTGGTATAATCTATCACCTTGTTTGTGTTACAACTTTTTGCCTTTTCTTATTAACTCAACAGCAATGGCTTCACGCAAGTACCGCGCCAGTCTTTCAAAGGCGCCACCAAAATTGAACCTCTTAAACAGCACTGGACGCCGCACTAGTCTGCCTGCAGTCTGCCCTGACAACAGCCACGTCGGTTTGATGACTATCCTCTACAACAACATAGGGAAGGATCTGTCCCGTGTCTCCATGCCAGCAGCTCTGAATGAACCTGTGTGCCTGCTGCAGAGACTCTGTGAGGAGCTAGAATACTCTGACTTACTGGACACTGCCAATCATACCGATGACCCCTTCCATAGGATGGTAATAATTATAGAAGCTTTAGCGAAACTACATACTGTATATTCGATCGGTCACATGTCTAACAAGTGTCTAAATTATATATTACTATTACTTTTTGTGTTTTTGAAAGAATTCTCTTATACTCACCAAGGCTGCATAAAAAATACAGCAATATTGTGAAATATTATTACAATTTAAAATAACTGCTTTCTATTTTCATATATTTTAAAATGTAATTTATTCCTAAAATGGCAAAGCTGAGTTTTCAGTATCATTAATCCGGTCTTCATAGTCACATGATCCTTCAGAAATCATTATAAAATGCAGATTTTTTTTCTTCTTTCAGGATTCAAAAGAAAAGCATTTATTTCAAATAAAATATTTTGTAACATGATGCATGTTCTAGTGTCACTTTTGACCAATTTAATGCACATTTTCTTAATAAAAGTATTTATGTCTTATGAAAAAATTGCACTAACCCCAAACAAAGTGTATTTCTATTTTCTCTCCGTAAAGGTTTATATTGCTGCTTTTGCCATATCTGGCTATGCCACGGCTCAGTTTCGCAACCGTTACAAACCTTTTAATCCAGTCCTGGGAGAGACATTTGAGTGTATCAGAGAGGACAGAGGCTTCCGCTACATTAGTGAGCAGGTAAGTGATTGTCACTACAGATCATACATCAGATATTGTTTGCTATCAAGCAGTTTTTTTTACTCTGAGGTTTTGTGCTTGCCTTTAGGTTTGCCATCATCCACCTATATCTGCATGCCATGCAGAATCAGAAAGTTTCAACTTCTGGCAGGGTATGTTTTATGTCCTGTTTGATCTCATGATGTACTGTATGTTTAAATTTGAATCTTATTCCTTTTTTTTTTTTATCTTACATATTGAGCGCAGACCAGAGATGGAAGAACAAGTTTTGGGGCAAATCTTTGGAGATCATGCCAACCGGGATAGTGAATGTGACTCTAAAAAAGCAAGTATCTGCTTGACTTTGGTGTCTCTGGCTTTTTAATTATAGGCCTGGTTTCACAGACAAGGCTTAGATTAAGCCAGGATTTGGCCTGGACATTTAAGTAGCTTTTTCAAATGTACCTTTGAAAAAACTTTGCTTGAGACAAAACAATGGCACTGATATATTTTAAGATTTGTCAGGGCAAGTTGCTTTCAGTTAAAGGGTTAGTTCACCCAAAAATGAAAATTCTGTCATTAATTACTTACCCTCATGTCGTTCGACACCCGTCAGACCTCCGTTCATCTTCGGAACAGAAATGAAGATATTTTAGTTGAAATCTGATGGCTCTGAAAGGCCTCCATTGGCACAATGGCACGGTTCACTATCAAGACCCTTAAAAGGTACTAAAGACGTCGTTACAAAGTCCATCTCACTACAGTGGTTCTAAAATAACTTTATGAATCAGCGATAATAGTTTTTGTGCGCAAAAAAAACGTAAATAACGACTTGCATAGTGATGATGATTTCAAAACACTGCATCATGAAGCTTCGAAGCGTTATGAATCAGCGAGTCGATTCAGTGGTTTGAATCGCCAAATTTCAGCAGTTTGATACGCGATCCGAATCATGATTCGGCACGCTGATTCATAACGCTTCGAAGCTTCATGATGCCGTGTTTTGAAATCGTCATAACTATGTATGTCGTTATTTAGGTTTTTTTGCGCACAAAAACTATTATCGCCGATTCATAAAGTTATTTTAGAACCACTGTAGTGAGATGGACTTTGTAACGACGTCTTTAGTACCTTTTAAGGGTCTTGATAGTGAACCGTGCCATTGTGCCAATGGAGGCCTTTCAGAGCCATCAGATTTCAACTAAAATATCTTCATTTCTGTTCCGAAGATGAACGAAGGTCTTACGGGTGTCCAACGACATGAGGGTAAGTAATTAATTACAGAATTTTCATTTTTGGGTGAACTAACCCTTTAAGACAACTCAAACATGCATTTTAGTCCGCCTTGTCTGTGAAACCAGGGGATAAATGTTTAAGAGGAATTCTGATTGGTCTTTGATATACTGTACTTTTAGATATGGGGACCACTATGAATGGAACAAAGTGGTTACGTGCATCCACAATGTCCTCAGTCAGCAGCGATACCTTGAGCACTATGGTGAAGTCGTCATTCGCAACCTGAACAGTTCAGTCTGCACCTGTAAGATCACATTTGTCAAGGTGTGTTCCGTTTTGATTGTTTTAATTTGATTATTTTGTGCTATTTTTGAGTACGTATAGGTTAAGTCTTTGTACAAATGCAAAAAATGTCCCCCCCCCCTCTCAGTCACGTTACTGGGGTTCAGATGGTTCCAAAAACGAAGTGCAGGGTCAAGTTCTTGACGAGACTGGTAATATCGTCCATCGGTTTGGTGGATTTTGGCATGAGGGAATCTTCTGTGACACCCTGCCCAATCCACAGTGCATCTGGAAGCCAAGTGAGTACTGCCCTCTTTCCTCCATTTTACTTTTTAAATACGGGAGCTGCTGTTTGCAAACCAATTTGCTTTTGTTATGTGATGCATTTCCTTTATTTTATCCAATGGGAATTATCCAGATCGAATGCAGTTGCTGCATATATGCTAAATACCTATTTGGATATTGGTCAACATTATACATTGACATTAGCCACGTTTACATGCACGCTTTTTTGTCATTCCGATTAAAATCATTCCGATTGAAAGATTCGGTGGACTGTTTACATGAGACGTTATCTAAACCGATCTGGTGTTTACATGTGCTGACTTTCAGTAGGAATCATTTTGAGACATGCGCACACAGTTTGTCTGCCGCCTCAGAACTATTGATCCACGATACGTAACGAATCTGTGTTGGTAATTTTTATTTTTCTGTGGGCGGACATGCAGTAGTTTAACCTAATTTATGTCCTATACAATGGCTATTTCAATAGCTGTGAATGATGAATGCGGAATCAAAAATGAATTCAATTCATTTATTTTGAAAAACACAAAATTAACAATAAAACGCACTCAAATTATTATAAAACATAGGATATACGGTGAAAAATGAATGAAGCATTCAAGACGTGCTCAGCATCATTACTAGTAGTACTAAACATATATATTTCAGATGATTAAGGAAAGATACCATAATCACAAAGGTATAAATATTAACAAAAGTAATTAAAGTAGACTGTGGGTAATGTTCCTTAACCAATTTGAAGCAGTTTTTTAACTTAACTAATGAGAAACAGAGAGCAGCTTGAATGTTCCCCGTTGAAATAGCAGCTCTCAACGACCACCAGGACTTGTACAGTTTTTAAAAGCTATTTATTATTTGTCGTAAAGTGTAAGAATCACCTCAGAAAATTAAATTATTCTGTCAGGCGCAGTTGAAGCCTAGGACAAACGCTAGCTGTCAAGATGAGATGCTGTAGCCAGGCTATGTCTGTGTCATTATTCCAACATCATGTTCATAACATGTTACGAAATAAAAAGTTTAATACCTCAGAAAAATGAACTTTCCTCGCTTGTCAACATTAGCCTGATATGAGCGCGGCGCGCGCTCTTCAGTTGAGGAGGCGCGCGCTGTATATCGCGTCACAGAAAGACGTGCACTCAAAGTAATCGGATCAGGTCGTTTACATGGTGGAATTTTTCGTTTGATCGGTTCATGAAAAGGTTTATCCCACCCCTCTCAAACCGATTACAATTTCATTCGGTTTGGCCATTTTTATTCCGATTGAGGTGTTTATATGGAGTATTTTTATTCGGATTGGACTTTTAAACCGATTACAGTGCTCCATGTAAACGCAACTATTGTTCACAAGAAGACTATGAACGTAAAAGGGGACACTTCTGATTTCATGCCTGTTCTGTCTGACAGAACAAGTAAATCAGAGATGTACATTTGTGTCGGCAGATGTTGTGAAAATGTCTGTGCTCCCTTACAGATCCACAGCCCAAGAACTACTTGCTTTACTATGGCTTCTCTAGCTTTGCAATGGAGATGAATGAGCTGACCCCTGACCTTAAGGCCTTGCTGCCCCCTACAGATACACGCTTGCGCCCTGACCAAAGGTGAGCCCTTATAATAGACAACGATAAATAGACATTGTCTTTGGAGCCTGATGATAAGGAATGAATCCCAAATAATTGGATCGTCTGTTTTGATTATATACAAAATTTTGTATGTCTGCGAAAAATAACCTAGATTTTTAGGTCCTCTGTTTTAAGTGTGCTCTGTGTTGTTAGGCTTCTTGAGGAGGGGAAAGTACAGGAGACTGATAAAAAGAAGGATGAAGTGGAGGAAAAGCAAAGAGAGATGAGGAAAATTCTGGCCAAGAGAGGAGAGGAGCACATCCCTCGCTTCTTCAGGTTAGTTAGCATCAACTTCCAAACTGATTTATTCATAAGAATTCGAGCTGGAATGTTTCAATGTCCCCATCTTGCAGGAAATCTTTGGATGATGCTGGAAGGGAAGTTTGGCTGTACAATGGAACATATTGGAAGATTAGGGAGAATCCTGGATTTTCCAATGTTAAAAACCTGGATTTATGGTGAGGAACGCAGAGTGCAGCAACACCATGGACAATAAATCCCTGTGATAAATTCCGTTTTTAAAAGACCATACAAACTTTTTGGAGCAAAGATGAATTGCTGAGGGTTTTCGTACTGAACCGAATCCATGGAGCAAGGATGATGCTTTTAGCAAACGGCAACAGGAGGGATATATTTTGAACCTTTCTATTTATTTCATGGTTGAGGACACTAAAACTTGGTGGACATTTTGACCTTGTCTTCCACTTTGGATAACATATAAGCCAAAAGGTAATTGAGAATGTATGTTTTAACAATTGCACACGCACATTTCTATGGTCAATGTTAAATTACCTTTCAGTTCAAGTACTTAATGTGCCAGTGGATACAACGAGGGTCTGGATAAAGAAAATGGATTCTTTTATCATATGTAGTACTCAGGGGTGATCAGTTCATAAAAGGAACGTTATTTCTTTTGCAAAGCCATGGCTCAACCTGAGCAGGATTTGGCAGTAAATGGATTAACTCTAATTTGGGCCCTCATTGATTTGTACTGAAGGAGATTCCTGAAATCTGTCCTCGGCACTCTTAGACTGCACATCTTTTTTTGTTCTTTTTTTTTTTTTGTAACCAAGTGGAAGATTAAATTTTTAGTCAATGATATTATATTTATTGGCATTTTAAGTATGAATTAAACTCCGTTTGAAATGTGACATCAGAAACAACCATTTCGTGTTGGCATGGATGAAAAAAAATCAGTGTACAAATGTGCAATTAATAAACTTTCAAGTCATGATTTTCATAGTCATTTAAAACGGCAATAAAATGTACAATATTAAGTATAGTTCAGTCTTTATTACATTTAGAATGAATCAAAAACATTATTATATACAGTATTTTGACAGCTGTGTCAGAGGCTCAGTGTGCTTGGCTGAGGAAACTTACTACAGAGCACCACTTTTATTATTGGAAATATTATTAATTGTTGCTTTTAACTCAACAGATAGACAAGGATTGTGCCAGAGAAAAAAAAACTAAAAAGTGACACTCAAAGATATGAGGAGCATAATGTCCACCAGGGGTCAGCCAAAACATGGATTGATTGCTAATATGACAGCAACAGGCAATTTGTTCAGTATTTTCAGTGCACATCAACAGTAACAAACGTTACGGTGCATTTCAGTGTATAAAAAGAAACCAAACATGAGCATTAATTACACATCTTTTAAATTAACATAGAAACACTTTAATTGCACTTTAAAGTACAAATTTGTTCTGTAACTGTTATTGTCAGTTAAATAATATTGTTGCCATCTCTCATAGAAATTTTGTTCATCATTTTACATTTCTTAACCTTAATAAACACAAGCAAAGTAATTCCTTCAAATTATTACATTATGTTAAATAACCAAGCATTATATCTGGCAATGGCATTTTAAAATAATTCAGTCTTAATTACTCATTTCATTTGGTTTTGCATCAAAATACATATATGAAAAATAAACAGAGGCAGTTAGAGTCAGATTGCTGACTTAAAAAAAATTATAATAATATTGATACCATGTTGGTTTTTGCAGCATGTTACAATTTCTCGGAAACTTCAACACATGGTAAAAAGATTCATCAATTTATTTCTTCTATTTTACAAGTAATGTAGATACAGGTGGTTTTATTTTAGGACACAGACCATACGCACGTGGATGTGTGCATATTTGTGTGTGTGATCTGAAAGATGCAGAAAGCTTCTATAAATTGACAGTTTCCTGGAGCTCACAGGCTTCCGGTGTGTCCCAGAAGTCCCCGCACCGTCTTCTGCAGTGGCATCTTGTCACCCACTTATCTGAGGTCATTCTCACCTTTGAATGCCAGCGGTGCCTGATAGGCTTAGACTGAAGGCTCATTCTTCCTCTGTGTCACTGACGTCTGTGTGTGGGCTGTCTGCATGTTACTATGTTGTTTGAATAAAGATGATGTATAGTCCGTCTGAAGCCCCTTGCCAGGTGTCCATTTTTCCACCCTGTCTATCTGCATACCGTCACGTGCAACGCCTCAAGACATGATGCTGTTGGTTTAAGTATGTCCTGTTACAGGTCATCAGATTGACACTAGTGCGTTTATCCTAACTCGTTGACTTGAACTACATGAAAACCGAGGATTACAAGGCCCTGTCTAAAACAATCGCCTTCACACAAGTTGCCAGTTTTGCAACTTTACAGAGATTTTGGCAGAATTGCTCTTCTAACACTGATCTCTGCATATACAGGCTGTTCACCTTTGACTTATTAACCTTTAACTCTTTCTTTGCCAGCCTGTTTTTGCGTTTATCTATCTGAAGCAGTGCAGTTAAAAAAAAAAAAAAGATATACGTTATATTATACAGGCAAACTAAAATGTATTCAGACACCTTCAACATTTTCTCACATTATCACAGTTTATTCGCTATAGTTTGATAGAAAGGTATGTAATGGATTACAATCAACCAATCAGCTGTCAGCTGTTAAATTTAAGTACACAATTAGATAATACCAATTGCCAAGCAATGCTTAATTTTGTTCAGTCTGTGGTGTAAAAGGTCACATTAGCAATTAAAGAAAAAACACAAAGTGTCTGAATCATTTAGGTCCTGCACCCACTAGTAAAAAATTACTGATTAACTTACTGATACATTTTTGGTTTGACTGTATATTACTGGCTACCATTCAAAAGTTTTGAGTCAGTAAGATATTTTTTGTTATGTTTTGATAAGAGGTCTCGGTCACGCTTTAGATTAGGGTCTAATTCTCACTATTAACTAACTATTAATTGTGACTTTTGCCTCAATAAACTCCTAATTACTGCTTATTAATAGTTAGGTAGTTGTTAAGTTTAGGTATTGGGTAGGATTAAGGGATGTATAATATGGTCATGCAGAATAAGGCATTAATATGTGCTTTATAAGTACTAATAAACAGCCAATATCCTGTAATATGAATGCTAATAAGCAACTAGTTAATACTGAGAATTTGACCCTAAACTAAAATGTTACCAAAGTCTCTTAGGATGCATTTATTTAATCATAGTAAAACGTCACGTGATCCTTTATTCTAATATGCTGATTTAGTGCTCAAGAAACATTTGTGCTGTGTAATATTTTAGTAGAAACCGTGAAAAATCAACCATGTTATGTTATGTCTGTCTATTAAAAGATGGAATCCCAGCTGGTGCATAGAGCCATGGTCTGTTAGACATCACAGCTCTTTTATTTCCAGCATGTGTTGTCTGAGTGGCCTAGAGTTTAATGTGCTTATTGATTGTGCTCCCTGTAGGGGTGCATTTTGGGATTGACTGGACACACAAATGGTGTACTGTAATGAAGGCTCACATTCGAATGCACAAATTATTAACTCGGTATTGTGCCAAATTGTTATGCAGCACGCAAGTGCATGCATCATTAGCCTGTTTAAATATAAATCTGTTTAATATGGAAATTTCGAATGTTGTTTAAAAATGGACAGCATTGGATTATTGTACAGTAACCGTCTGAAAAGCCAATTTGAAGATCAGCACATGCTTACAGGTCCAAAGCATCACATCTTGAGTGAGTCAAATTCATGTAATTTAGAGACAAGTTAAAGGGCTTTTGCACAATTTTTTTTGTTTTTTTTTGCAGCCATGCGATAGCTTTGGATGAGAAACAGACTGAAATTTAGGTCATTATTCATCCACTCTTACTCTCCTTTGGTGTCCGAATTGCAAACAGCAGATGCATGACTTAAATTTCATGTCTGTTTCTCATCCAAATCTTGACATGTAACACATGAGTTGTATGAACTACTTTTATGGTGCCTTTGCGTCCTTGAAGCTTGAATGTACTTTGTTGTAATTTCTTAAAAATGTCTTTTGAAGAACGGCACGAGGGCGAGTAAACGATGACAGACTTTTGTGTGAACTATGCCTTTAAGTCCACGTTTTTAAAGACAGATGAGAATGTGACTAGAACGATTTGATTGTTTGTTCGAGTGTGCTTGTGGCGCGTGGGTTTTTTGTGAGGTGTTTTCATGTCTGTGGCTGATGAGGGGGACAGAGACAGTTCCTTTGGGGGAGTGTCAGCAGGTGTGCTGTGAAATCTTCAGCTGCTAAAGTCACACAGGTCTGGTCGTCTGTGTGTCTCCAGGCCAGTGTCTCAACGCGGTCACATCGTCTTCATCTTTTGTGTGACTGTGACCTTCAGCACACCTCCACATGACCCTCAAACATCTAACACAGGGAACACAAAGCACAGAGGGGCCACCTAACACCTGGCACTGTAGCTACTATCACAGAGAGCTTGATCCCTGCGTCTCGGGTCATGCAGACAGACGGTGGGTGGAAGACAAGTAGGAGCACAGTCTTGAGTGCTGGTCTTCAGTGGGTGTAGAAGCCGTAGTAGCCTGCATCGCTGCAATTGTCCTTTTCACAAGCCTCTGTGCTGCGGTTGGGTGGGGAATTTTCCGTGCTGGATGTATAAGGCGACACGCGCCTTTTCTTGCTCTCTCCTCCCTCAAACAAACCTGAGTCGGCAGAGTCCACCGATTTAACCGAGGGGGCTTCCATCCAGGCGTCCTCCCCGGACTCTTTGGACTTGTCTTGGAGCAGTGGCTGGCGCTGGGGCTCAAGGAGCGACGGCGAGGGATGGAAGCGAGAGTTCGCCGCTGAGGGAGATGATGACACAGCTGGGGATGAGATGGTTCGGAACCAGCCGAGACTAGACCCGGGTTTACTGTGATGTGGGTGGTTAAGGTACTGCGTTGAGGGCCGTCCTGAGCTCCAAGGCCCTGGGTTGGCGGCAGACACCGGCCCGGAGCCAAAGGGGCTTTCGGGGTAGTAGCTCAGCGGGTGGTGGGGGGACGTCTGAAGTGGAAAGGGCTTGTAGAGGCTGTTCGAAGGGTATTCGCTCTCGTACGCGTTGAAGTCGAGGCGGTTCGGCGGCACCCCCTGCTGGCTGGGCAGGTACCAGCGGCTGTGAGGGCTGGCGGCAGAGTCTTTGGAGCACTGCTGTGTCATGCTGACAGGCTCGCGGCTGTAGAAACGACTCTGAGACAGGGGACTCATGTACTGATCAGACAGGTACGGCTGGTGAGGGTAACAACCGCCTGGAAGAAGCTGCTGGCTCTCGGTTGGGGAAGGCGTGAGGCGGTCCGAGTCAGGAGGTGCGTACAGCCTGCACGAGAGAAGAGAGGGTCAAAGGTCAACTTCAACAGACAAAACCCTTTTCTGAAACGTTAAAGGTGCAGTATGTAAGAATGACAGCTAGTGTTTGAAATGGGTACTGCCGTCCAAATTCAAAATATTGTTTGCCCCGCCCCCTCCTCCTCAAACTCGCCAGTTTGAGGACACGAGAGCGTTTTCCTCCAACTGACAACCCGGGGTGTCGAAATACTATTGGTTGAATTGGAAATGTGCGGTATCGCACAAACAAAAACAGACATTCCGACACGGAATGCACGTTTCAATGTAGAATAACTGGCTGTAGCACTGTTTTTCAGAGAAACGTGTATGTGAAATATTTACTAAATATCTGCAAACGTATTATATTTTTTATGCTCTAGGACAGTCAAAATCTTACAAACAGTACCTTTAAAATAGGTTAATTGAGAATGCCTTTTAAGTGCTAATTAGAATTTAAGAATTGAGGTAGTGAACAAGATGTAGAATTGCAATTGGAATTTGAACGTAAGGAAGTGGAATTGAAGAGATTTGAAATTCATATAACTGTAATTTTGAAAATAGACAGACAGAGACCAATCTTTCTGTATTTAATTTACTCCAGGCTTACTTACGTGTCATAATTGTCCCGGAAACCTTTAGCAAACGGGTTATGATCTATTTTCAGCTGAGTGATCTGTGAAATGGCAGGGGAAGGGGTTGGAGAAAGGGCAGAGAGAGAGAGAGAGAGAGGGTAAGAGTAAAGCCACATGGGCACAGGAAGCACAGTCAGGGAGACTGATAGATCACTGTCGTCACGAAATAATGCATGAATTACACTCGTACTCTTTCCTACAGCCACAGTTAACATCTCCAGCACTCTCAACCCTTTACAAACATCACAGACTCAATGTGCAGACATAACATAACTCTCTCTTGTCTGGGTCGCCCCATACTGTGATGTCATGTCTTTTCGTTTGCTGGAAGCAGTGGTTATGTAGAAGTTGCAAATAACCCACAGCATGATGTGTTCAGATGACATGACTTACATCTGCATTCTGGTAGGCAGTGACGGCAATGAACTGCGTCTCCGGGAAGACAAACGTCTGAGTTTTAGAGGTCAGGAAGGGATCCTCCGTTCCATCCTCCTTCACCTCCACGATGTGAAGACGTGGTTGGTATTTATGGAGCGACTGTAGCACAATCATCTGTATTCCAAGCAATGCAATAGTCAGTGAAATAGTGCAGACATGCTATGGTGTTACAGCAGGATGATATATTCAACCCAAAACGTACTCTCTGTTTGACTGCAACCAATGTCGACATAGATGACTCAGGTGTGGGTACGGTGTAGTATTATTATATTACCTGTCCTACATTGTTAGAGCTGCCTTTGTTATTGGTAAGTTTCAGCTTGCCAAAGGACACTTCCTGTCTCATCCAGTGATTTCCAGTGTTGGGAGAGTCTGGATGCATGTACGTTCTGTTTCCTGTAAAAAAAAAAAAAAAAATTATATACTGAATGCAGTTTAAATATGCATATATTTAAACCATATTTTACTGTCAGTATTGTATTACCATTTAAAACCATTTTTATGTTTTAGAAAAAAGTATTTTTCTTAGTTATCCAAATACAGTAAAACAGATATTGTAAAATATCATCACAATTTAAATTAACTATTGTTTATTTGAATCTATTTTAAAATGTAGTTTATATCTGTGATGGTGAAACTGCAGCATCATTACTCCAGTCTTCAGTGTCACATGATCCTTCAGAAATCATTCTGATATGCTGATTTGCTTCTCAATGAACATTTCTTATTACCAATGCTGAAAACAATCAAATGGAATGTACACATAAAAAAGGTCACTTTGAATGTTAAGAGAACATTCAGAAATATTTTATAACTTGAGGGGAATGATTTTAGAACATATTTTTGTTTGCTGGGTAAGTGCCATATTTAGGAAAGTATAGGTAAAGAGATTAAAGAATATTTCCAAAAAAAAAATGTACTTTGTAAATTGATTAGAATAAGCCAATTAAGAGTGCAATGTCAAGTTTTAGAGCTGCACTACCATGCAATCTCCCTTGAACAGCAGTTGCAGAACAGAGCTGTTGTGGTGGGCCACATGCTTATGTTCCTCTGATTGTGGCATACAGTGGTATCAGAAACACTCATGCATTTCTAGCCACAAAAAGACAGAGCTAAGAGTATGTGAAGTTTTCTGCACTGCTCCGAAAACACTCACACTGTGAAAACCACAATTCAGATAAAGACATTTATCTTGTTTGTAGGGTTTAAAAGTAGATAGTGGCCAGAAAAAGGCAGTGTATTACTAACGGATACCTGGCATGTTGCCTTCTGCCTTTCCACACTGGACCCATTTGCCTCCTTGGTACCTCCAGTGATGCTGGTCAGCAAGAACCACGTCTACATATATGTTATAATGAGCCGAGGGGTCCAGTGAGCTGATGTTAAAGCTGAGGAAAGGGAACATCCTCCTGTTGAAAGACAGATCAGAAAACACAGTGAGATGATAGAGGAATGTGTTAATGCTGTTGTTATGGATAAAGATGTGAGATCACTGACATAGTTATTGGGGATGGAATGATATTAAAATTCTGGTCGATAGTAATATGCTGACAAATATTTTCATGTTATAAATCTATGTATTTTTTTTAGATTTTAGATGTTATCTAAACAAAATATATATATATATATATACATTTACATAAATATAAATTAAAATATAACTATATCAAATAACTTCAATAAATAGTAAGTAATGTTGGGGATTTTTTAAATTAAATAATCACTTTTTAAAATACACATTTTTAATTAATTTACTTTTTTTTTTTCAAATCTCTTTTTTAAAAGGAACACTATGTATCTATTTTTTTTTTGTTGTTGCTCATTATATAAAAAAATAATAAAATAAAAAGAGTCACCATTCCTTCTTCCAAAACGTGTTACCCTGATTTACTATGGTAAGCCTATTATCCACATTTTTTCAAAACTACTTGGTTTTAGATTATAGGAAGCACTTCAGGTTTGGGGAAGTTCCACTCAAAGAGACTGAAACAAATCATTTCAAATCATAAGGTTGCGTTACAAATAATCCTTATCGTCAGTTTGACTGAATGAGCTGTACGAAATTTCTCATGTTCAGACTGCATTCTTTTCCTCCTGATTATTTTCTTTTGTATTTCACTGTAACAGTATGAAAAAGGACAACATATACTGCACATTTGTGGTCTGCTTTCCCAATTTAATGTACAATATTTCCCATTCATGATTCACTGGAATGCACTAAGAATCTAGCCTGACAAGTCAGACCCACATCAAGATTTTGGGTCTGGGAACACACCATTGGCAAGGCTCAATCGGAGGGGTGGGAAAAATGGTTGTCTTTCAAATTCCCTCTGCACGCAATAGGATAGCGCTACAACCAACCAGAGCAACGAAGAAGGTGAAGCGGAGCTAGATGATAGATTAAACTTTCGCCGTATCCGGTCGGCAAAACTCCGAACACATCTTCCTTTCTTAAGAATGACTTCAGTGCCATTCTTAGTTCTTTTCTCAACGAAAAGCTTAACTCCAAGTCTTCCAGAGTCGCCAAAGCATATTCGAAAGACCGCTGTTCGCCAGCTTCTTTGTTTATGAGTAGCACGCGGAACCAACGCAACTCTGCCATCATTATGTTAAAGGGTTAGTTCACCCAAAAATGAAAATTCTGTCATTAATTACTCACCCTCATGTCGTTGGACACCCGTAAGACCTCCGTTCATATTCGGAACACAAATGAAGATATTTTAGTTGAAAGCTGATGGCTGAGAAAGGCTTCACACAGGCCTCCATTGGCATTCAGTACATTGACACTTCCAAGATCCATGAAAGGCACTTAAAACGTCGTTACAAAGTCTATCTCACCACAGTGGCTCTACAATAATCATACAATGCGACGACAATAGTTTTTGTGCGCAAAAAAAAATCAAAATAACACCTTTATCCAACTTGTTCTTGTCTTCCGTGTGCGCCTCCACGACGCATGCGCGAGAATATGACGTAGCGCCGGTGTTCGGGAATCGATGAAATACACACTTAAGCCCCATTTTGAGCACTACGCCGAGACCTAAAGCACGATCAATGTAGAATCCAACAGCTTAGACACGCGCGTCTTCCTCTGCTCGTAAACAAATCGCTTCTGGGTCATATGTCCGAACGCCGGATCTGCGTCATATTCTCGCGCATGCGTCGTGGAGGCATACACGGAAGTCGAGAACAAGTTGGATAAAGGTGTTATTTTGATTTTTTTTTGCGCACAAAAACTATTGTCGTCGCATTGTATGATTATTGTAGAGCCACTGTGGTGAGATAGACTTTGTAACGACGTTTTAAGTGCCTTTCATGGATCTTGGAAGTGTCAATGTACTGAATGCCAATGGAGGCCTGTGTGAAGCCTTTCTCAGCCATCAGCTTTCAACTAAAATATCTTCATTTGTGTTCCGAATATGAACGGAGGTCTTACGGGTGTCCAACGACATGAGGGTGAGTAATTAATGACAGAATTTTCATTTTTGGGTGAACTAACCCTTTAAGGCCGCCCACCGACTACACGATGTGATTGGCCTGACCAGAGTTCGTTTTTTCCAGCTCGCACGCCAACGGAGAGTTGCTAGACTACCCTGGCTGCAAATTAGATTTGCTGGCGCTAGGGTGCGTCAAGATTTCTAGGCTACTAATAATCTAATTTTTCTCCCTAAATCCTCACCTCTCTTTCCAGGTTTGTTTTCACACAGATGTTTTAAAAATACATTTTCTCTCCTGTTCACTTCTGATCCCCTATTAGCAGTGGTTTCTGGAATGTTTTTCTAAAGCAGGTAAATACAATAGGCTATATACTGTTTGTCAAAATGACAGAAATTACTTTAAAACATTATCACTCAATGTTCCAGTTAATGAACAATTTTGATTAAGGCAATGTGTTACATAATACAGATATATATTACTACAGTGATATTTAACACATCCATTATATTGCTGCTTAAATAATCAGGGGTTATTCATGGTCTGTGGTAGCTGTTAATGCTTTTACACTTTTAAATATAATTTTGATGTTCGATGGTTGAAGGGTGAGTAGAACATTGTCATTGTACCCAGTTTTTGAAAATGCTTATTATTGCGCTCATAGAGCAAGCCTTTCACTGTTTGTTTACAGTTTAGTACTACCAAATTTACGGAAGTACTACCATAATTTGCACCAATGGGGCTAAGGAAAAAGGTGGATAAGTGTTTATATTTTAGACCTAGTGGGGTGGTTTTCACAGGAAATTGTTTGTCTCATCATGTCCAAAAATAGAGAGCTGCTATGGCTACTTTGATGTGTGTATGGTGTGGGAGGGGCATAGGTTAGTTGTCACAATTAGCGTGAAAGTTTGACATGGAGCACGCTAAATCTCAAACTTCTGAGGAATCATCCGTTTTAAACAAACATCGAAAGAGGGGAGTCTGCTGGCAAAAAGAACGCGACAGAGCACGTAATAAAACAAGAACCAACATTGGCTTGACTTTTCGGAGTCAAGCTTGACCATAAACTAACCATTATGGTGATCAGTGTTCCCTTTGGTTGGGCACTTGGAACATTCATATTATTGTAATTCTCTTCCTATTGATGCAATGCAATAAATCACAGTTATTTGGTTTCAAAGGAAGATAAGTAATAAATAGAGTTGGGGTACTCGGACTTGGACTCGGACGAGGTTTGAATGAACTCTAACTTGTCATGCACTCGAGTGTATTTGTACTCGGACTTGACACCGACCTGGATATTTTGTACTGTTGAGTACAGTCGAGTCCGTGTCATGTGTAACAACAAAACTGGCATAAAACTAAGATAATAAATTAATTAACGTCTCCCCGCCTGTCATTTTACTGCACCACACCAGCAGGCAGCAGTAGCATCATCTTATGCATTAGTAAATTTAATAAGAATCACTGTACATGTAATACAGTGAAGTTTGTTTTATTTTACATCTAATTGTTTTATTCAATTTCTATAGTATTTATTCTTACTTGAATAATCCTATACTTGAGAAAACATATCATTATCTTGAAATAAGATTTTAGTATCGCCCACCCCTAAACATTAGCATTTGGTGATACCAGAGGCATTAAATAATTGAAATACAATAAAACAGGTTAATTTGGGTTTTTCATGCACTTGTAATTATAAAGGTTCTACATATATATCTATATATATATCTGTCCATTCTATTCGTTGAAACCATTTTTGATTGGAAACTATTGAGGTTCTGTTGACAAAATAAAAATGTTAAATGGCAATGGCAAGATATAATAGAGGTATTTTTGTTCAATTTTATGTTGCCATTGGTGTAATGGGTTGAAAAGGTTAAAATATTAATAGAAGGTAAAAATTTACAATAGCAGTTTATAATCTTTTTTCAATTTAATTACTTTCTGGACTTGGGCGGACTCGACTCAGACTCGGCTGATAAGAACTCGGACATGATTGTTTAAGACTTGGTCTTGACTTAAATTTGACTAAGGTGGACTCAGACCCAACACTAGTAATAAATAGGTTGCTTTTAAAAGTTGACCTAACTTCTGACTGAATAATTAACTATAGTTAATGATTTAGTCAGAAATTAAGACACCTTTTAAAAGCAACCTACGTAAATATTCCCTTTATGTCGTATAATGATTGTTTACAATTTTATTGCTAATGCTTACGTCTAAACACATTGTGAAACTTTTAATTGAATTGATATAATCCACCTATATTTGTAACAATATCTTGCAGTTGATCATGCTTGAGTCACACACAGACTTCAACATTCAGCATGCAAAACACAATAATGGTAACAACAATGGTAGCTATACTAAGTCCGGAGTAAATCTAAAGTAAAAGATCAAGAACTCTATGCAGTTCTTTTTTTAGTTACTTGAACTTTTGTGTAAGGGAACTATACTAACTAAGCATTTGTTAGCACAACATACTGTACTATTCCTATTGCTTTACTTGTTTCTTTAAGGCAATCGGTTTGCATGCTTTTTTAAGTAAGTCTAACTAATTCGATTTTACAGTGTAGAATTTAAACCGTAATCTTACACTTTTCTTTATGCTAAGGTCATGCTACATGATGGCAAATGTAAAGTAAAAAGCGCAAAAATGGTTTGAATTAAACATCAAAAATCAACTTACACAATAAATGAAGAAATCCTTAGTATCTGATGATCCCTATATATGAGGGTGAGTATTTGGTGGTATAAACAATAGTTATGTAGGCACATTCATTGCGATAGAGAGGAAACTGGGAGCAGGCTGTATGTGAATTTTTAATAATGCTATTAATAAAACATGTTGGGAGATGCATGCTTGATTGCTGTAGTTTCCCTTGCTAGACATATTTTGATCACGGTGCAGTGATGGAAAAGAGGTAACTAGGAGGTCAGTGTGTCCCATGGCAGTGCCATTAGGGTGAAGTTTCCAAAGAGGTGACTTAGGCACACACTTCCTGCAAAAGACCCAGTATATAGTGTTCTACAGCCTTGTTTCTGTGTCCTTTCACCTTGACACCACCTGTGATACAACAAACATTTGAAATCAGCCCTGCTGGCTTTAATTCAACCTCACCCAATACTATGACGCTTTCAGTCTCACTAATACACTCCAGAGATGACGTCTATGCCACATGACTGCCTCTCATTCAATAGATTCAACAGTTGCGGGCTACTGCTCATGCTTGTATGTTTCCCCTCAGCAGGATGCTCCTGTCAGGTGACACTCAAGTGCAGTTGTCTGCTCGTATCTGTGTCTGTATCATATCAATTCCGTGAACTGGATACAAATAATTTGTAAATGGCTCAGAATGGATTTAGGTTATGAGTATGTTTATAAAAATCTCTCACTCTCTATCCTGTCTCCTGTGCCTTTGAGCTAGCTGAGTGAAACTGTAAACCTTTTTTCCCATTGGGAAGAGCATGGGGGTCAGATTATTGGAATTAGTCCTGCTTTATATAGAAATTTGACTTTGTACATGGATATAGAATTGTTTGTTTGGACACATTTGTGGAAACTATAGGCTAATTCTTAAGAAATTACTTTTTAACATGACACATACACTACCATTCAAAAGTTTGGGTTCAGTAAGATTGTTTTTGGTAACACTTTTATTTTACACATCACATGTAGTTACTGTAGTAATAACTATAAATTATGCATAATTACATGCAATTAACCCTATAGTAAGTACATGTAGTTAATTATTATTACTCAGTGCTTAAATGTATAATTACAATGTAATACTGACAAGTGTAACTTTTTTTAGAGAAATTCATTTTTATTCAACAAGGATGCATTAAAATTGACTGTACAGAAATTATATTTGAAATAAATGCTGTTCTTTTGAACTTTCCGTTTATCAAATAACCCTGAAAAGTATTAAGCAGCACAACTGGTTTCAACATTGACGATAATAATAAGAAATGTTTATGAAGCGCAAAATTAGCTTATTAAAATGATTTTTGAAGGAACATGTGACACTGAAGATTGGAGTAATGATGCTGACAATACGTCAAATATATTAAAATAGAAAATAGGTATTTTAAGTTGTAATAATATTTCACAATATTACTGTTTTATTGTTTTTGTTTTTACATTTTTATTTATTTTCTATTTTTATGAATCTGTCATTGGTGTGCATTAGAGACGTTTTTCAAAAACACCAAACGTTTGTACATTATTGTACTGTAAATCTAAACACTAAAACAATGTGAAGACAACTATTCATGATTAAAACACAGTGAAGTTTGGCATTGATATTTTCCATTTAATTTAATGCAAATTATATTATCATTTATCTCATGCACTGTGATCAGTTAAGACACATGAGAACCATTGATGTTTGACTTTGTCTACGAGAAAAAAAAGCATCATGTTGTGTATGTACAAATGTGTGAAACGTTGTTTTTTTTTAAAGCATATAACAATAGTTCAATGTTACTTTGTTACGTTGCCTGTACTTTTTCAACAGTTTACAGTTACTGTCTACTTTTTTATGCAAATGTCAGCTTGCACATTGTACAAAATATTTCATTTTGTGTTTCCAAGAAGTTACACTCCAGTGAGTGGAAAGAAATAAAGAAGCACCGGTTTGTTTTCGAAAGAGAGAATGAAGAGAGATATTTCTAACTGAAATAAGTTTCTCTTTTGAAGTAGGGTAAAGGACGCCTGATGTCGAGGATCAGAGCGCGTTGACGTACGTTTGCTACAGAGCGGCATAACACAAGCGGACGGACTGCCCACCCACGGGCAGCTGTAATCAATCATCATTCTCAGATGGTGCCCTGGCATTGTGGGGCCTTGTGGTGGTGAAGAGACCGAGCAGGTGAAGGGTTTCTTCTTCCACATCAGTTGTCAATATAAGTGAAAACAGAAACCAGAATCGTCTCTGTATCATTCAACGTTCATGCGCTGCCTCCTCGTTCTGAGTTATAACTATACCTTCTGTGGCAGTCACTTTCCTCATCTGACTGAGCCTCAGAAATTGTCATACTTTTTTAAAATGAGACATTTATAAGAAATCAGTACCTGGAGAGGGGGAAACCAGTGGGTTCACCACTGAGAGGAATGTTTTGCATGAGTGGGAGTTTAAGGTTTACGACAAAAAAAGTTAGAGGTTAACCTTTGGAAACTTATCTGCCACTCCTTGACTCAGTGATGGAGCCATGAACATGCGGTAGTAGGTGGTTGCCAAACAGAAATGCCTCCTCTGCTGTCTAGGACTTTAGGAAGATGCAGTTTTCCATGCATATATGTGATTCCCCTTAGCACAAGAAGTGCTTGGTGTGATCAACGCAACATTGCAGAGTAAAAAAGACAGAAAGGGACAATCCAAAAAAAAAAAGAAACAACCTGTCTGGAAACAGACTGGTGAGGGGGCTTTCTCCCCTAGCATGTCATTGATTTGCCAGGACAGGAGATCAGGTCTAGTTTGCGTCATCCTCGTAGTCTTGATCATCTGAAAACATGCCAGTCTGCTAGCTTTTTTTTTATACGTAAAGGTAAAATATCAAACATGACACAAGCAGATTGACATGTACAGTAAGCATGTTTACGTGGTTATTGTAAGCTATTATGCGAATGTGGTTACATTCAGAAACCACGATATATTTGCTGATGTTGGAGAATTGTCATAGCTGTAGTGATGAGTTTGTAGCACGGCTGCTGAAAAAACTGGCTGGAAATGGAGCAGCCGGCAACCACAGTTACAGACGATCCCTTTGATCTCGGAAGCATTCTACTGATGTGCTACTGTCACAACTCATCTGTTTCTGTCAGAGCTGCTCGATGGGATTCTGCTGGAATCATGTACACAGTGATCAATCTGTTCTGGAGTGAGCGGTGACTATTCAAGTTTGTTGCTTTTGAGGTCTGGCTTTTTTTTTGCAGCAAGACTGCATACTCCATGCTACCAAATACAGCTGAACAGGAAGTGATTGTTAGTTGAAAAAAAAAGAAAGAAAGAAAGCTCAAATGCAACAGGCAGAAAGACCTTGAATGGTGCAGGAGGAGAGATTGCATTTTATGCAGAACCACTAAAGGACTATAAAGTGGCCCCAAAAAAGTATTAGTATCAAACTTAAACATTCCTTTGCATTATATAATAAAATATTAAGCCAAGTGACACTTTTCAAGCAAAACTCTTCAAGCAAAGCACAAAAAGAACTTTGACAGATTTTAAATTCATATTAATAAATCATGTTTTGGTTGTTTCACTTAGTAGAACATGTCCATAGGTCATGTGATGAACTACATTCGCTATAGGATGCTTTTATGAACTTTTTACATCCACTAAAATCACATTGACATCTGTTCGTAATTAAAAAATGCCTCAGAAAAGTGAAGTTAGTTCTGAGAAGTTTCTTTGCTTTGTTATACACTAAACAAAAATGGTGTAGGATTTACTTTGAAACAATTTTCACTCTTCACTAGTTAATTTCACAAATCATTTCAAAGAAATGGCAAGTAAAATATAATAAAAGGTCATCTTAAAAAAAAATCAGTGTACAATGCAAAGGATGCAGTTCATACATTATTAAACCAATTATTATTAGTTCTCCCAAAAATGAAAATTCTGTCATCATTTACTTTATTTTTTTCTGCAGCGCACAGAATAAGATATTTTGAAGAATGTTGGTAACCAAATAGCTTTGGTGACTATTGACTTTTATTGTCATTTCATCTTTTTTATGTTTCTCAGAAGTTGTTTGAGTAAATAATGAGTAATAATGAGTGGGGTGAGTAAATAATGACAGAATTAATATTTCTAGGTGAACCATCCCTTTCGACTTTTTCAAGTAAGTGTCCAGATACTTTTTTGCAGCCACCGTTTATAACTGCCATCTTTATTATCTTACCTAATGCTGCAATTTAAGGGAGGGCAAATGAAGGCCGGATAAATTATTCATGTGCAACTTTCTGCAGTGCTGCATGGTTTGTACTCATTGTGCAGTATATTTCACCATATACCATGAGATGATAATGCTGTGAGTGAGTATAGAAACCCTAAAAAAATGGTTTCGCTATGCGATTTTAGACTGCACTGCCATAAACAAATGCTTGGAAAATTTCAAGCTTTTTGTAGTGTTAAATATGAGACATGTGAATCCACTGAAGCAGAGAGAGACGGCTTTATTTACACATAAAGCAGAGACCCATGACTCCTCAGAGTTTGGTTATCACCAAACCTACGGAGATCCTACTCATTCACATTTTCTACACAAGCACCTGAGGCCAGAATATCTATCTTGACTTTTATACTGACTTTTTTCAACAACAGTGAAAACCCCCATTCCACTTTTAAGGCGTATGTTGCAAATGCGTTTGAAATACGATGCTTTCTTTCACTCTAGAATTTATCAACCACTAAACATGCCGTGGAATGGATCTTTGACAACATCAGAAGTTTCATATCCCTCCCACTAATGTTCTGTGAGGTAACATTTTCATGACTTTTATTCCATTTATTAGTATCATTTGGCACACTCGTGTCGCCTTTTTTGCCTCTCAGCCTAGCATAAAAGCAAGACAACACTCACCTACACCAATCTATGTTTAGCTGATGGCCCTGTGCCTGTTTAAGTTTGTGAAACCTGGTGGCAGGGGTGAGGTTAGGGGCCAGTTTTAGAGTTCGACTTGAAAAGGGCCGAAGACCTCTGCTCTCGTCTCAGACTGTGGGCCTTACGGTGCATTTCAAAGCCCTGACTCGGACTGCACCTCGACTTCTGAGGAAACGTGCATCACTGCGCTCACAGAGTACCAGACCAGTGGAGAGAGAGAGAGCAAAGAAAGCGAGAAAGAGAGCGAGAGAGAGGAAGAAAGTGCCTTCCTTCATTTCCTGCACTTCAAAGCTACCTCCACTGATGTGTATGGCCATCAGAATCTCACTGGTGCTCAACCAACTTTACCCCCCAAACGCATCACCCCCTCCTCCTTACTTTTCCACTTCCTGTCTTGGGCAGAATTACCTGAGCTATGACACTCATTGGCAATGAGAACCAATAAAGTAATCCTTATGCACATTATACTGTAAAACATAATAATAATTAGCAGCAAATAATGTGTATTTAAATAAATGGACTCAAACTGATGCCATTTCTAGAATGTGAAGAGATAACGACACAAGACCAGATATGAACAGGAAATGTAAAGATTCAGAGGCACAAAATTAATCTTCAATGTCATGATAGCATTAAATATGATTCATCAAACCAAACAAGTTTTTCTCGCTTGCGTAAAAGATGAAGTAATCTATGAGCTACTTGATTCCCACAATGGCCTGTTTAATTGTTACTCGCATATTCAAGGGTGATTTGAAGTATTATATATGTAACATTATTTTGTAATTTAATAAACTACATGATAAATACGCTACTTTATTATGTTTGATTACTTCTTTCATTCTGAATGCGCTGCGCATTCAATAGATAAAGAAGGTTTGCAAAAGGTTTCAAGACACCTGCCAGTAGGTTACAGGTTACAGAAGCGTGCGTTCACACACTTACACACACAACACAAACAACTACAGATGCGCGCGTATCTGTGTAAAAGCTACCAAACTAACAACAATAATAAATACATAAATACATATCTCTGTTTTGAAAATTTAGCCTGTAGGATCAGTTGTTATGCGGTGCATTAAGTAAAAAATAAAATAAAGACAGTTATGAGTGATGACCGTGGCAGCAGTGAGACAAATCTTTTGAGTGATAATGCTATGATTTGGTGTAGCCATATGTGAAACATTAAGATAAAAACATTTTGTTACCTCTTCATTTCAACTTTATACGACTTGCTTTCAAGACCATATTTAAAATGTATGCTATTTCGTCAAATTAATTATTCCTGCATGCTGATAAATACTGAATACATTTCAGTCTCTAAGTCTTACTGTTTGGTATTTTTAATAACTATTTGGACATAAAGTGTGAGCGCCACCAACCCCCCTCCCCCCGCTTATTATTAATATAAGTAAATTCTCATATATTTTAAAAGAAATATTTTTTTACGGTGGCAGGTGTGATCAGCTTAGATATTATAGGTCAATGCAACTGTTTTTTTAATATACGTATACATGCAAGAAAGATTCTGTGATAAATATTGTTGCCAAACTGACATATAATGGGTCTACTTAGAAATAATTATAAAGATTTATCAGTTAATATTTTAATCCATATCATGCAATGACTGTGTAATGTGTGCCTTGAAAGCAGCTCTGAAATGAAAGTGTTGCACATCTGTAGATTATAATCATCAGGGACATGTTTAGATATTAATGCTCGCTGACCTGTCAACCTTCCCCACAAGCACTTTCCTCCCTCTCTAGAGTGTCTAGGGACCACCACCAGTAGTTTAATATTAACAAGTCATGATATTTTGATAATAATAGAGTGATGATAATAAATGATAGAGTTTTATTTATTTTTTTATTTGGTAATAATTACTCACAATAAATGCATGATAACTAAGTTTGGTTCACGTTCTTTAAGAACATTGTCGTCCTTATTCTGAATAATAATAATAATGATGATAATAATAAAAACATCTAAAATATCAGCAGTTCTCATAAGCCCCTGTCAGAATTGTCTCCAACAATAAGGTCATGTCGCTTTCAAACATTTGTGTCAAAGTGCATAGGTGCTGTGAGAGAATTGGACAAATTGCGATTTGTTTACTTTTGACAATAACTGAAACCAGGTCGCGGTGTGGTAGAAAAGGGGGATTAGATCAAAAGATCTCTCTGTAATTAGGCTTCTAAATTTAAGACACATATGCCAAGGACTCGACTGCATGCCCACCTGCCCTGGATGGCACAGCTGGCATTCATAAGTGCACAAGTAAGAGGAATAAACATTCACATGGCGCATTTGTAAATGCTGAACGAACAGTTTCTTTCTCCAATTGCGCACAAAAGCTTTGCCATGAAAACAAACGTCTATGCTAATGACATATTAAAGAGACAACCCAGAAGGCTTCTTACCGTCCCTGTTTGGTTATGATCATCTCTGTCTGATACTTGTGGAACTTTGCCCACAGCGGGTAGTTGTTGAGGAGCACTTGTGTCTTCCCGGACACCTGTAGACCAGGTAAAGAGTACATCGGTGCTCGCGGGTACCCGTGCTGAAAAGACGACGTGTAGCTGTCTGCGCTGCTCGGGTACACGTCTTTACCGTTGGCTGAAGAAAACGCATCGGCTCCGGCTGGAACGTAAGTATGTCCCGTCCCGCTCCGGCTGCTGAAGTGACAGCTGCCGAGCGGAGCCGGTGTGTAAAACCTCCCCGTCTGCGCTCCGGCACTTTGGTGGTGCTCCGAGTGGAACGGCAACGTCAAACTGTCCTGTCCGTTTGGAATCGAGTCCTGGTAGTAAAACCTCGCGTCTTGGATGCCCATTTTGAAGTCCGGTAAGTCGCGGTTTCGGTGCAGGTGGCTGGTTAATTCTGCGTCTTTGGCGAAACTTTGCGCGTCTGTTCCATTCAACATATTGAAATACAAATTCCTGCCTATGCCGCCCATCTGCAGCACCGGTCCGAGCTCACTAGAGGTGTCATAGGTTTACCGTCCGAATGCTTTAACATTTAAAATAAGACTCCAATACAAACTTTCAATGAACTGCAAGTTGTGGAGCTTGTCTGCAAAGCGCGCCGTGTAATCTAGTTTTAAACTACTTGGGCAATCTTCCCTTTTATTTATCTTAATATGTTCAAGACATTACCACTATGTATTTGGAATAGGAATCGGACTTAAAACACATGATAAGACTCTATGATATATCCATATCTCGAATGGTAATTGGTCCGGAGGTGGGCTTTACACTCAGACTGGGCGTGATAGGCTTGATGCGCGAGGACGGGCCTTCCCCTATTTACAGGGGCTTCAGTTTGATACTTAATAGAACTGAACAATCGCTACAATGTTAATTAAGTGAGCGCATATTGAGTTAACTTAATTAGTTAGGCGCATAAATGTGTGTGTGTGTGTGTTTGTGTGTGTGTATATACTTCTCATATACTCAATATGATTTTTAAATATGATTTTTAATAAAAAATAAACCTTCTATATGAATGATAAAATAGCATAAAAGTAAATCATGCAGAACGATATCTCGTTAGATATGTTTGTGTTGATGAATAATACGTGGAAGTTCTAGTGAAAAGAAACAGAGAGTGAGTCGTTTTCATCCATTTTCAACTGAAATGTTTTACTTTTTGAATCTTACATTTATGACATTCCTTCACTCAAGCACCCAGACTGTTTGCCTTCACTACAAGGGCATCTTTATTTAAATGTTACAGATTTTGTATATAAATTGTCTTAGAGTTCACTATAAAAAGTGTCTTTTCCAACAACTGTGATATCATAAACAAAACATCGCCTGGGTAAAATGACATAAAAACTATGCAGAAAGCATAAATACATAACATAAAATGAAACATATAATGTGTACACTTTCATCTTATTTTCATCTTAAAATAAGAACTAATAATAAACAATTTTTTTTAAAACTACTTTTTACTTAAAAACGAAACATAATTTCAAGGTATGAATACGCATTGCTCAAACAGTATTTTATTTTCTTTGTGGCTTTTGGCTATATTTTTTAATCTTATATAATATAATATAAAATATCATATAATATATTTTTAAACAATGTAGAAAATGTTTTAACTTCCTCTCTTTGTTGTTATGTGAAAACAAGCATTGTGTTGCATTGTGTTGATTTTTTTATTATTAGCCTACAGTTCAGCTGCATTTAAGTTATTTGTATATGCACTACTTTTTACATAACACAACTTAATTTCAAGGTATGAATACGCATTGCCTAAATATAGTGTTTTATTTTCATTCTGGCTTTTGGCAATACTTTACAGGGGAAAAAAAAGTGCATTTAAGTTTTTCGTAAACACGTAATTTCACAAAAAAGTGTGCATTTGTAGAAAAGTGTGAATTACTACAAGTGCAAAATCTACACCCCCCACACACACACACACACACATTCTCTTTTCATGTTTTCTTCTATCCCCCTACACTAAACCCACCCCTAAACCTAAATTTTTACATAAAAAAAAAACATCACTTAGTATGATTTATAAGCTGTTTTTCTTGTGGGGACCAAAAAATGTCAAGCCATAAAGTCACGGATTTTAGAAATTGGCATCTTCACGGGGACATTTTGTTCCCATAACTTTTTACCTAAGCCACACACACACACACACACACACGCATGCACGCACACACACTGTCCCCCCCAGTGCAGGTATGACACAATTGCCTCTCCGCACTGTCATTTCTCTAATTTCACTTCTCTCCTAGCAAGGTGAACTCACAAGGTCATCAGCTGAACTCATTGGTGTTGACACCTCGGATGATAGCGCATTGTCCCCAGTGACGTGTTCGCCGGGCTGGGCTGATATACTCTCCACCTGCCCTGTGGGAGTGACCACCACCTTTTAGGCCTTAGTTAAGCTGATCTCCCACAGGCGACAGTCACCACGCAGGTACAGAACACTAATGGTGCGCAGAAACAGCCCTCATACTGTATCAGCAATTAAACAAATCACACTACGCACACAACACACTGCCCTGCAGTCTTTCAAGCATTTACGCAGTGGCTTTGAACGCCACACATATAGTTGGCGCAGCTGTCACAGGTGTATGGCAGGAGGGAGTAGGGATTTTATATTAGCACAACTCTTCTTTCTTCAACTGTTTCTGTACGTAGCTGTGTATGCAAACGTTTTACTTGTATTCTAGCAATAACATGAAAGTATAAGACAATCAAATGACTCACGTCTTATTTGCTAAATATTGCATTGGTGTTCCCCCGGTGTTGTACAAGACCAGCAACAAATATTTTATTGATGTCATATTCATATCTGTGGTCAGAGAGTGACAGAAGTGCTACGATGTGAATGATATGACCAGGATCTTACTTAATTTTAGGTGAGATTTGGCGAGATATGTTTTGAAAGTAAAGCTCTCCTAAAATCATGTCTTTTCAGTTGATGCACAATCAGAGAGTGATGTGAAAGATTGCTAGATTTCTTTATCACACTTCTTCTTCCTGCAGTTTCGGGGCTTGCTAGTTTTCATGTGGTGGGGCAATGTAGTGAAGTGTAGTTCTGACTCATCCTGCATGTGCTAATGCTTTTTCTATACATCTGAGATTTTCCATCTGTAAAGATCTGTTAAGCAATATACCTTCAGCTATATGCATCCGTGATCAGTTTCTGTCTGTGCTCTTTCTTTCCACAACAGCGTATGACTTTCGTCAGTTTTACGGAGGGGAGAGGACGATATAGGGCCTAGTTGGACGCCCCACGGAAACTTGAGCGTGCCTAATGCTCTTGGACCCAGACCACGCCTGCACACATCAGTCATGTTATACGGTCGGTACCCATGTTGCCAAACCGGCACTTGTTAAATGTCAAATCTCACTTCCTTTTCCTATTTACTTCACTTTGGACTTACTCTAAGTTGTAAACACAACTACTTTAGATACCCTAAATAGGCCTGTTTAATTCAGTGATTTTATCGTCTTCAATCAAATAAATAAATACTCTCTTCTATTTTTTTTTATTTATCATTTTTGTTGGATAGCAAAGAACATTTAGAAAATGAAGTTAAATTTGTACATTCTCAAATAAATAAATAACGTTTTCTTCTATTTGTATAATTTTGTTGGATAGCAAAGAACAAACATTTTGTTTATAAACTTTAAATATCAATTAAAGTGGCATTTTAGAATTACTATTTAGTTACTCACAACAAACATTTCCAAATTGTCAATTTTGTGGGGATCCTTGAAAAAGTTGCGGTTACACTTTATTTTGAGTATTCTGTTGACTGTAACGTTGCACCTACATGTCGACTAACTCTAATACTAGTTTAGTATTAGTAGACTTTTAGGGGTAGGATTGGGTTTGTAGAATTAACTGACATGTACTTTCAAAGTTACTTATAATCAGTAGACTGTCTGTTTGGGGACCATCAAAATAAAGTGTTACCAAAGTTGCTAATCAGGATACTAACAGGAAGCAAGTAAAATGCATTCAAGCTTGACTTTTACATCCTACTACTAATTAATTTTGTAATATGTATGTTTAAATACTTTCAGTCCTGCAGTATGACACATCCACACAAAAAAAGGAGGAATTTTCCTATTAATAAGCATAAAATAAAATCAGTTGAAGCTTTTCTTCTGTGTATGCTATAGCATATAGGAAACAATGTCAAAATATACAGCATTTAAAAAAAAAAAAGACAAAGTATAATAATATTTAGCTTATTGTGCCTACAATTTTATGAGCTCATATCTCACGGACTACGATAAATATTTTAATTGGTCACACTGCAGGAGTATTTAAATGAACTGTTCAAATCAAAAAGTTAATTTAAATGGTAAACCGTTACAGCATCTAAAATGCTTTCCTTAAACAAAAACATACATTTTAGCTTAAAATCTTGTTGCGAAAGAAGTCTACCCATTATCAATGTTTTATGATACTCTGTTGCACTTTTAGATGGTGATACTCAGATTAATTTGAGATTGTATCATGAACTCCGAAGAGAATACATCGTCTGACTGGTGTTTGTGGGTGAATATGTGCAGGTGGATGAGGACATGAGTACAACATGTCTAATATTTAACATGTGAATAGCTCTGATTAGAGAGACTTAACAGCATATGTTTCTCCAAGTCAGGCCTTCCTGTCAGGCACGGGGACCTAATTAACGCAACATATGATTATTTGAATCCCCACTTTGGGTGTGAAAGAAAGCTTTTGGGAGGCACCGCCGCTGTGAACGAGGACAGGGTGGGGGGAAAGGGGGGTCGTTGGAACGGCGAAGAAAGGCAGCAGAATTAAAAGGTGTAGAGAGAGAGCGTTAGAGGAGTGAGAGACAGACAACTACAGTGAAGGAGAAGAAGAGTGGAGAAGGTAGCACTTAGTGCTCTGCGGAATTCTCACCCGATATCACATGATCTCCTGGAGAAGTGCAAATGTATTCCACTGCAACCCTAGAAACAAACAAGCTGCCACTTCCTTCGTTTATAATTAGCTGGTAATCAATGCTGAGTCTCTTGGAAAGGGGAGAAGACTTGTCAATGTCCATAAGGTGTTTCAATCAGCAATTTTGCGATTTATGTCCCTAAGTCTTAAGCCACACGTGTGGCGAATCATCCTGTTAAACATGAGTGTTAGCACCTACTTTTTTAACATTGCAATACCGGGCAGCCGCATCCATCAAAAGGGATTTTCCACATGTACATTCATTTTTGAATGTGTATGTGCTGTTGTTATGGGGTTTGTGTTTTCTGAACCCCGTGTCACCTCCATAAATGCAGTGACTGAGTGTAAGCTTGAGGCGCTACGTTGTAAACGGAGGAGAAACCCACATGCAGACGTATCCAGGGCTCCAGACGTGACCTTTCTACTGCAAGTGTTCTTGGAGACAAAAAAAAGAGCAAATAAATATGAATAAAAATATTTTTTGTGTGCGCATCATTTCTGATGCTCAAGAACTGAGTTCTGTTTTCTGTTATTTTCAACAAAACTAATTCCATTCAGCATCACAAAACATGAAATCATTATCATTTATACATATACATACATAATATGAAAGGCTATACAGGAACTAATTATAAGTCGTTAATATATAAATGTACATCCAAATATATAGTTATAAGTCCGAATATATAGTTATAAACCTGAATATATAAATGTACATCCGAATATATAGTTATAAGTCTGAATATATAAATGTAAATAATAAATATAGATATAAATCTGAATATTTGTCTAAATATAAGTATATCTATATGTGTGTTTTATTTTATTATTGTATTTGATATTGTACCGTAGCAACATAAGGGTGGTTAAGGGATGATAGAACTTCCGTTTTTGTGTTAACCAAGCCTTTAATGCATTTTCTTTGTTTCATTGTGAATGATTCATTTTTACTTGTCTGCATCATTTTTTAATGAAAATACAATACAAAATACAATAACTTGCCCTGAAACAAATGTTCTCTCCCTCTGACAACACTTAAGCCACGCAGGCTACGGGATAACATCAAGCAATAGCCAAAGAGCTGTTTAGCAAACGCACATTCAATCTGGCTCCACTTCACGTCAAATGATGTTATTATGGAAGGCAAATTTCATTAACTTAAGAAAGTAACTGCACATTTCCATGTCATTTCAGCATTTCATCAGGAATGCTGCTCCAGTGAATGAAAGGGAAGGGCTAGCACACCCTGAACATGTAGAACTGTATGTGGTCCACCAGTCGCTGAGAAGGTGAGGAGGGGTCCTGCAGACAAAATGCCAAGCTTATCTATTCTTCAGACGGTTTAGGGCCTGCGTTTGACAGAAGAAGACAGCTGTGCTCTCCCACATTCCTTTGGCCTGCTCCGCGGGCCCCAAATGATCGCCCCCCAAAGCATGGCTTCCTCTTATTGGCAGAAGGACCGTACAATCCGCTTTCCCTTCCATCACTCCCCAATGTCAAAAACAGACCCCCCACTGTCGCCCACTTGGCGAACATTAAGAAATCATCACCGCTGTCATGACTACTGTCAGACAGGGGTCATCGCATGTAATGCAGAATCAGCAGCCTCTTGGGAACCGACCAGCACGACCGCTTGGAGAAAGCTGACTCTTAAAGATGTTAAAAAAACGCATGAGAGATCTGACGTGCCCTACCGCGTCTGCTCTGACTGAAATCATGAATGAGCAATAGTGTGTGTCTCTGTCTGTATCTGTTGGCTCGTAGCCTGGAAAAAGTATGTGGGCCAGTGTCGAGTCTCATTTGCGTTGGTGAGCCGTGACAGCCATAAATCACTGCAAAAGCCCATTAAATCCACTTTTGTATATGGTCTGTGCTGTAACAAGGCAATACGAGCAGGAGTTTTGTATCTTAATACATGTGGGGAGGGAGTGACAGGAGGAAAACAGGACGGAGATAGTGTGGAAAAAGACATCAGCGCTTATAGAGCAGAATTGGATTGTTGCTGGGCAATGTGTAGGCAAATGTCTTAACGGATAGAAGACACGTAAAAGATGTCTTTCAAAAAGTGCATATTGGCTTTAAAAAGAACGTCCATGAGTTAAATCAATTTGCCTTTAAGCATTTTCAGTTTTATGGAAGTCACTTTAGTAATATATTTTTTAATAAAATAAACTTTTTTTTTAATTTAAGGAACAATATGAACAAAAAACACTTTATTGCTTAGGAGGAGTATTTATTTTCGAAGGATATTTTATCATTATTATATCACATAATATGGATATACAATATCCAATACAGGAAGATTTATTCGGCAAGCACTGAGCGGACAACACAGATGGTGAGCTGAAGTGAAATACATCTCTCTCTCTCTCTGTTTTGACAGGCTTATGACAGGTTAAAGGGAAGTCGTAAGTGGTATATGGAAAATTCACAGGAATGATTTGACCAATCAAAACTGTTTACTGTAAACTGGCACATACTTTGGATAACATTTAGGTATTTATTTAAAGGCTTATAAAGAATAATGCTACAAGATTTTATGTAAAAATATTCTGTAAAAAAATATTTATCTTTCCAACCATTTAAATTGATTGTATGAGTCTTACAGGTTTGTTTTTTTAATTGCTTACACACTAAAAGTGGTACTTGAGGCCCACTCAGTGAAACCTTTCACTCATATATCTAATCTCCACACCAAGTGTATGCACGTTATCTGTTTTACTCTCAGTTTGGAATTGTAAAAACACAGTTCTCTACACTAGACACATCATTCAAAACTAACAGCTCTTGTGTTTCATTTGGGAAACAATAGCATTTAAATGCCACACTCATTTCCAGATAACCTATACTCTATGATCATGTGTGAAAACACTTATACATAATTGTTCACTTAGAAATCATGTAATGAATGATCCCCAGTCCCACTTGCATGTATGTTTAGTGTAAATATACCTAATACAGATTGTTTCAAAGCAGCTTCACAATACACAACAAGTTCAAATTCTCCTGAAAAGCAGCTCTAACAAGCCAATAGCGTCATTATTCAGCTCAAGTCAGTTCAGCGTTGATTCAGTTCAGTTCAATAACTGTAAATTTTATCAGTTGTGTATACACTCACCTAAAGGATTATTAGCAACACCATACTAATACTGTGTTTGACCCCCTTTCGGCTTCAGAACAAGGTGCTGAAAGCATTCTTTAGAAATGTTGGCCCATACTGATAGGATAGCATCTTGCAGTTGATGGAGATTTGTGGGATGCACATCCAGGGCACGAAGCTCCCGTTCCACCACATCCCAAAGATGCTCTATTGGGTTGAGATCTGGTGACCATTTTAGTACAGTGAGCTCATTGTCATATTCAAGAAACCAATTTGAAATGATTTGAGCTTTGTGACATGGTGCATTATCCTGCTGGAAGTAGCCATCAGAGGATGGGTACATGGTGGTCATAAAGGGATGGACATGGTCAGAAACAATGCTCAGGTAAGCCGTGGCATTTAAACGATGCCCAATTGGCACTAAGGGGCCTAAAGTGTGCCAAGACAACATCCCCCACACCATTACACCACCACCACCAGCCTGCACAGTGGTAACAAGGCATGATGGATCCATGTTCTCATTCTGTTTACGCCAAATTCTGACTCTACAATCTGAATGTCTCAACAGAAATCGAGACTCATCAGACCAGGCAACATTTTTCCAGTCTTCAACGGTCCAATTTTGGTGAGCTCGTGCAAATTGTAGCCTCTTTTTCCTATTTGCAGTGGAGATGAGTGGTACCCGGTGGGGTCTTCTGCTGTTGTAGCCCATTCGCCTCCAGGTTGTGCGTGTTGTGGCTTCACAAATGCTTTGCTGCATACCTCACTTGTAACGAGTGGTTATTTCAGTCAAAGTTGCTCTTCTATCAGCTTGAATCAGTCGGCCCATTCTCCTCTGACCTCTAGCATCAACAAGGCATTTTCGCCCACAGGACTGCCGCATACTGGATGTTTTCCCCTTTTCACACCATTCTTTGTCAACCCTAGAAATGGTTGTGCGTGAAAATCCCAGTAACTGAGCAGATTGTGAAATACTCAGACCGGCCCGTCTGGCACCAACAACCATGCCACGCTCAAAATTGCTTAAATCACCTTTCTTTCCCATTCTGACATTCAGTTTGGAGTTCAGGAGATTGTCTTGACCAGGACCACACCCCTAAATGCATTGAAGCAACTGCCATGTGATTGGTTGATTAGATAATTGCATTAATGAGAAATTGAACAGGTGTTCCTAATAATCCTTTAGGTGAGCGTATATAGTGTATATACAGTGTATTCATGCACATACACATGTGAGTGCTATGACAAACTCCTGTGCACCCCACTGCACACTGAATAAGCAAAATACACAATATAGTAGTGTTTTACATGTCACATCTGTGTGTATTTTGGCATGTATATGTCTAATGATTAGATGGTTAGTGTGTAGAGTTACTATGCAAAAACAATTTTTTTTTAGAAGAGTTAAAATAGTCTTGAATAAAGTGTTTGCTTTTGCAAGAAATGTGTGACGTTTTGCATGTTGAGTGCATGTTTTGTGGCTAGAGTTTAGAGAAAAGAAGCTAGTTTCGGAAAGTGTAAGCACTTTTAAATTTAGTTTCATTTTCATCACTCAACTCAAAGCACAACAAATGTATCACTGCAGGTTATGACTTCAATATTTAAGGTTTGATTAATGTTTTCATTTTCATTGTATTGGATTTTCTTACATGCATTCATCTACAGTGTAGATAAAACTGTACCCCCTCAAAATCATTACAAATTTGGACAGATTTATGACCAACTTAGGGTGTGGTTGTTTTTTCCTGTTGTGACCCTGGAATTCGGTTTTAGTGTAGCCTCTGATATTGACCCTTCAGTCCTGCATGGTGACACACTTGGCACAGGTTTGAATCCTACCACATTTGGACTGGATCAGACACCCTTTGGCAGAGTGAGGGCAGGATATTTAGTCCACATCCAGGAAGGACCACTGTAGGAAAACAGACCTTCAGAGAGCGCAGTGATGCATTTAGGGGGTTCAGGAAAAAAGAGCATATCCTGCAGTGATACATGCGTCTTCTTTTATTCTCTCACTTCTGCCTTTGTCTTTTGTGATTTGTGATTTGTTCAACACATTATTCATAGACATTAAAGTGTAAAATATTTTATAATATTATGTTAACATTTTAATGTTAATCGTCCACCCAAAAATGAAAATATTTTGAAGAATGTTGGTATACTGTACCAAGCAGTTATGATTCCTATTAACTTCCAATAAAAACATTCCAATAAAAACATTAACTTCCAATAAGAACATTTTCATTCAACGTTCCCAGCTGGTGGAACGATCTGCCCACCGCCATCCGAAATGCGGATTCATTGACAACATTCAAAAGTCAACTAAAAACTCATCTCTTCCGTGAGCACTTAACCTCCTAAAAAAAAAAAAAAAAAAAAAAAAAAAACTTTCCTTTCCTCTTTTCCTCCTCTTTCCCGCCCTACTCTAGCCTGTGCTACACTGAGAAATTTACACGGACCAAGTATTTCAGGCACTTGTTGCGCTCACTCGACTCTTCACGACCAATCGCTTATTGTACCCCCAAGTTGTAAATCGCTTTGGATAAAAGCGTCTGCTAAATGCATAAATGTAAATGTAAATGTAAATGTAAAAAATACAATGGAAGTCAATGGAAACTGCTTTCTTACCAACATTATTCAAACAAAAGAAAGTCAGGTTTGGAATGACGTTGAGTAAATGATAACAGAATTAAAATTTTTGGGTGGACTACCCCTTTAAATGAATTTAAGTCTCTTTTACAGCTGGGCAGCTTCTTTCTAAGGCATTACCATAACTAAAATCAAACCCAGTTATTGCTTTTGAATGCTCTACACAAGAAAAAATATTTGATTATAATAAAAATGGAGTTAAAATAATTTATACCATATTAAAAATAATACCATTCACAAAAAGTTTCAAAGTTTCTTTCATCTCTTTTTACTTTCTGCGCTGGAGGGCCTGATTCTTAAATTACTGTAATAATGTTCCAATTGATTGAATGATTGACAGACTGAGACATGCATAATGATGAATGACTTAATTTAGGGATGCTGAGCAAAACGAGTGATGGACAGGTGCCCTTTCTGCCTGTGAAGCCATATAAAGTGCAAAGGACTTAGGCATAAAGACCAGGGCAGGACCTTCATGATGGCGTATGCTTGGAGTGCGATGGCAAAAAAGCGTGTGGAGGGGGTGTGTTACTCAATTCACCCTCTAGGATTTGGCCTTGGTCATTCCTGCTTTTAATCTGTGGCATGAAGCAGACATTGATGTGTGTGTGTGTGTGTGTAGGCGTGCATAATTTACAGTATTTGTGTGCCTGTGAGTGGCAGCAGGAAGAGGGGGCTCAGCTCGAGGGTGGCCGACACCAGCGCTAAGAGGTTGGGGGTGGTGGGTGTCATGGAGGCTTTAAGCGGCCTTCCATGTGACAACAGCTTGCCAACCAGAGGTCTTGCCTGAGCTCTCTTCTATTTCTAATTCATCTGGTTTTATCTGTACCAATCATTTGAATCATTTATTTTTAGTGGGATATGGTCTCTCTGCGCTTCTTCCCCAGGGAGTGGCTCTCAGCGGACTGCTAATGAGTGTCAATCTGCTGGCTTTGCCAATTTTGTGACTGACACCTCGTCTGACAAACGCAGGGCTACAGTCAACATGCATCATTCCCTCTGACACCGAGCTGAGTTGTGGTGTCACGCTCTTTCAGATGCTCTGAGAGCGCCTTACGCTTTTTTTTCTTCTTCTGAGGATGTTTATGTGAAGCGCGTTGAGGTCAGGGCGTCTTTTAGATTCCTTGTGTCAGAATGTACTTTCAAAGAACCTGTGAAAGTTAAATTAAGTTATCAGACGGTCTGTCGAGGTGTTTTTGTAGAGAGCGACATGATGTTGCATAAAAACTTAGTCCCATATTCTAGGTCATGGTTTTGAGCTTTATCCTTAACTTATAAAGATTGTTTGTAACGATGTTCTAAGATGTACATGAAAGGATTATGGGTGGTTTGGTGTGTGTGTGTGTGGTCTGTGTACCCACTTAATCATGTTTTGGAGACAAATTTGTACCCTGAAGTGAGCTAAATCTGACAAAACCTTATTTTGGGGACGTCCTCATTTGTAAAAACATTATAAAAAGAATGAAAATAAGTTTTTTTTTTAATTGTAAAAATTTAAAAAGAAAACAAATTCCGATACATTAGCCAGTCAATGGTAAAACTGTTTGGGTAACCAGTGAGCTCAAGATTTCGAAAAGACATGCCAATAACAGGGTGTCTATTTACACAACACTCAAAAAAAAAAATGGTGCTATATGGCACTAAAAGTGGTTCTTGGCTCGTAATCATAGGGCAACCTTTTTAAGTGCTGTATAGCACCATTTTTTTTTTTTTTTTGAGTGTAGTGTAAATAGAGCACCGCTGACTGAAGCGCTATATAGCAACCGCTACCATATACAGAACAGGTTATATATACAGAACGCGCCTTACACTATTGCTACTGTTGACAATCAAACAAGGCGGGCTATTAACACTTACACTCTAAAAAAATGGTGCTATATAGCCCTATATATTCCCCTATGATTTGCGACCAAGAACCACTTTTAGTGCCATGTAGCACAATTTTTTTAGAGTGTAAGTGGAAATAGCCCGCCTTGTTGGCAGAAGCTATTTACACTAACTCCACCCACGTAGTTGGGCAAGACAATAGTATGGAAGACGGTGGATTGTCAACAGTAGCAATAGTGTAAGGCGCGTGTCAGAAAGTTGTGATGCAAACCCGATTTCGAATCCGCCCATCACATATCAAATCGGAAATGCATCCATTTTCACTTAGGGGTAGGTGTAGGGAGGACAAATTGTCCCAATAAGGCAGCATCCATTTAAAGGTCCAGTGTGTAATATTTAGGAGGATCTATTGACGGAAATGCAATACAATATACATAACTACACTGTAAAATCCAATATTGTTCTTACTTAGACTTTTTAATTAACTTTACTTAATGTTCAATAATTTGTTGAACTTACTTAAAAAAAAATTGTAATCTGAACTATTTGCATGCTAATGCATTTGTTACTCAGAAAACCCAAGTAAACATTACTTGACTGGTTTGAGTACCATTTTGCCAAAGCAAAAAAACAAAAAAAAACAAAAACAAAACAGGTGGCCGGCCAAAAGTTTGAGGGGGGGCAATTCTTAATAGACTTTTCACTAATTTCCTCCACTTCTGCAGTCATCGTTCTTCTTAGTTGCATTCACTCATTTTCCAGTCATCTTGATTGTTCTTGACAATACAACTAAATATTTTGGGAGAGCGTCATAAATTTATGTTGATTTTCTAAAAAGGGTTATTTCCTAAATCCCTTAGTGTTCCCTTTGTTTGGGCACTTGGAACTTAATTTATATTATTGTAAATCTCTTCCTATTGATGCAGCGATGCAACAAGAAATCATAGTTATCTGATTTCAAAGGAAGGGAAGTAATAAGTAATATACACACACACACACACACACATAAAAAAATCGAATGCCGATTAATGATCTTTTAGCATTTTATTGCTAACACTTATGACAAACTTTTAATTTTGTTGATATAATCCCTCTCTATTTGTGACAATATCTTACAGTTGACCATGCTTGAGTCACACAGACTTCAACATTCAGCATGCAAAACACAACAATGGTAACAATGTTTTTTTTTTTTTTACACTTAATAAGACCATTACAAGTTTATTTGCTGTTGTTATTGGGGTTATACTGACAAAAGACAGCAAATAAAATGGGAAAATAAAGCCAAAAATAATTAAACGAAGCAATTAATGTATTCGTGCCGCAATGCATTCTGGGAGTACACTTCCTCATATCACAGAGAGAATTATGACGACACAACTTAAATGGTTTAAGTAAGAACAACATGATGCAATTAAGCTTACTTAATTGAATGTTAAGTGCATTCATGCTAGTTGAACTACTAAAAATATGTTCACTTTACTTGAAAAAAACGTGGAAACCAATTGCACAGTTTTTAAGTCACCATAGCTGAAAATGACAGATTAAAACTATGTTGAGTATATTAGTATTTAAGATGTTTGCAGAACATAATATAACACTGTTAGTTAAATGGAACTACTCCAGTATTCTTACGATTAAATCTTAAGTAAGATTAGTAAATATCTAGAGTATGTTAACTAGAATTGGCATTAAACTAACTTGATATGTATTACTTAATTCACTTGGGAGGTGTTAGCTTTCTTTACTTTTAGCTGATTATTAAATTAACTTCAGTTTTCCCTTTAAGTTTGCTTTGCAAAAATAAGGCAATCGGTTTCTAAACTTTTTTTAAGTAAACTGAACTTGTTAGAATTTACAGTGTACGTTTTGAGTGGTGTATAAAGACCTTACATAATGAACCGTTATGTTTTTATTACCTTAGTATGAGCCATTTCCATCTAGCCTTTCAATGAAGTCGCCATTTTGCGCTGCCATGTTTCTACAGTATAGCCTTAGGGACAAACTGCACAGAGCTAGCTACTCTCTGCTGTCTCAGACAATGACATGTCCCGTTTCAGCCACCGTAGCTTCTCTATGTGCTTCGAAAGGGAGGGGTGAGCGGTGGACTGAGCCGTTGGTTGCAATTCACAACCTCACCGCTAGATGCAGCTAAAATTTAAACACTAACCCCCGGTTTCACAGACAATGCTTAAGCTAATCCTAGACTAAAATGCATGTTTGAGCTATTTTAACTGAAAGAATCTTGCACTGACAAATCTTAAAATATGTCAGTGGCATTGTTTTGTCTCAAGATGCACACCAGCAATGTTTTTTTCTTGGGCACGTTTATAAAAGTTACTTAAATGTCCTAATTGAACTAAGGCCTAGTCCTGGCTTAGTCTAAGCCCTGTCTGTGAAACCGGGCCTTAGTTTATTATATTCATTAAAATTATTAAAGGGGTGGTAAAACACATTCTTTTGAAGGCTTGATTGTGTTTGTGGGGTGCACTGTAACATGTTCATGCTTCGTTTAAAAAAAAATTGCCTTATTTTTCATATATTTGACCTTTATTCTACACTGCTCTGTCCCTCCTTGTAAAACGGTCTGATGCTTTCCGGGTTGTATGAAGCCAGTCCCTCAAAAATATGCAGTGGGCTCAGATTGGTTAGCTGGCCCAGTGTGTTGTGATTCGCTAACCGCAGTGCACGTCGGAAACGTCACGCCCCTTACCGCCCGAATCAGACCCAGAACATTTGAGTGAAGATGATCGAGCAGAACCTGTTCAGTCCTCGAGAGTAAAGACTGCGGATCTATAGTGATCGCTACTGAATGGCACTTTAACTTTTGTATTTTTAGAACGATTATAGCCAAATATCAGTCGCAAGAACTAACCCAAAACAAACACTAAAGGCCTGTACACACCGGGACGAATATCGCGCGCGCTTATCGCCAGCGTTTTTCGTGCCGTTTTTCAGCGCGTCTTGAGTGTTCACACCCAAGCGATTTTTACTGCCGCTGCGCCGAGTGAACGTGCACATTCAGTCGATGCGCTCCCGGTACACAAGATGGTGCTGCGGCACTTTAAGCCTCTGACACTCGCTTGTCACACAAAGGAGAAGAGAGACAGTATTTACGTGCTTGCCAAAACCATAGACATATTATGTATATGGACAAAACCACTCACACACTTTTTGCTAACTGGCAAGCAGCATTAGCAGTTCATCTTCTTCTTTGTATACTTACTACTTCTTCGTCGTATCAATGTGTGCTCGGCAAGACCGTTTTGCGCTTGAGCGCCACCAAGTCGTGTTTTACTGTCACTTCAGCAGCTCCAGGCACGTGAACAAAAGCGCCGATCTCATTGGTCGGACAGTTTTTTACGCGCCGCGTCAAAATAAAAAAACGTACCCGAGGCGTTTTTTTAAAAATGACGCTTTTACGCCTGGCGTTTTGCGCGTCGGTGTGAACACTCATATTGGCGCCCATTGTTTAGTCCCGAGGCGTTAAACGTCGGCGATAAACGTGTGCGAAAATCGTCCCGGTGTGAACAGGCCTTAAGCACTGGCTTTAACTAGTAAGTTAGCCAAATCACACACAGAACCATGTTTAGCATGCCTGTAGATAAACAATACATAAAAGCTCTAATCAAAGAATCATTTACACTAATGCCAGGTTCGCTGTTGAGATTTTAACGTTAGTGTTTGTAACGATAGGTGTTCGTCGGATAACGTTAAGTATGAATGAGCATTTAACAGACTGGTTTGCAGAACAGCGTTGTCATCTGTTTACTTCCTTGCTACAACCTATTACAGGAAAACACATCGATGAAAAATAAATCAGACTTACAGGTTGTGGCCCGTAAACAGCTTCTGTTTGTAAATCCAGCTTTCAGGACAAGCCGTGGTGCATATCCTGTATTGAACTCGCGAAGTTTGTGGAAGTTTGTGTTGTCCTCCGTGAAATGTGCAGCGCGCGCGTCGTGCATCCACGCACCGGCAGTGTTTTTTTCACGCAGCTGACGTTGTGCAAATCTGGTATTGAAATCGCGAAGACGGTGCATGGAGGGAGCCCTGCGCGCGCCTGATTCCCCGCTGACTCAAACACACGTGCATATAACATGCTGTATGTTAAACGCTCTGCAACACACCCCCGTCCCTATGAAGGCTGAACAGAGCAAGTACCCCAGACCTGCAATCCGGATGAAAATAACAGCGTTTCTTCGGCATTGCGGCAAAAACACAGCCTACTAACGCTTCCCCGCGGCGATACAAAATTGCCTCGCCCCCCTTATTTCATATTCCCCGGAGGAGGGGTTTATGTAAATATTGGGCCTGGTGATGTCAGCAAAACCTGGGTGAATGTGTAGTAGTCCCTAGCGGCCGTTTGCTGTAGTCCTTAGAAACTGATTTCTTTAAAAGCAAATATCTCCCTTTGCTTTAAACTTTGAACGTTGTAACTTTGCAGATGTTGTTTATGCTCAAGCAGCAACATTACACGTTAGCTAAAGTTAGAATAGTGAAATCGTGGTTTACCACCCCTTTAAAGGTTCACTCTGTTTTTATTGAATTACGTTTAATGTATGACAACACTGATGTGCAAATAGTATCTTCCACTTATATCATCTACTATTTACACTTATTGCAAAGAAAATACTGCCATTTTTACATAGTGTAGCCGCTGAATAATATGATAAGAAATAAGGTAAACAAGATGCTTGTTGCAGGTTTCACCTGTCAGTTTACTGTATACTGTATAGACCTAGAGGTCTGTAGCATCTAGCTCTGATACCGTTTTCATCTTGGAAAGAGTTTACGTGCATTATATTATTTACTATATAATTCATGAAATGTAATATTATATTGTCTTTATATTATACATATGTTATTGTTAGGAGATATCAGACTCGAGAGAGATGAATAACAAAGCTTTTATTGAACAGTGTCCAAAACAGGAAAGTATAGACCACAAATGATGTGGTGCAAGTATAATGCTTCAGTCTTAGGTTTGCAGGTGACAATAGAATATGGAACTTCAAGTGGTAAGTATCCACACACACACCTTTTGGTTGCCATTAGAGTTACTGTATAACAAACAATGTCTTTTTCTTACAGGATAGCAGGAATGCTGGGGGGACACTGGAGCTGGAGAATAGATCAAGGAACAAGGAATACAGGAACTTGACAAAATCGCAGGAGGTAAATATGTCATGTGAGTAGACAGGTAAATAATCCATAGACCAGACAAATGACTGAAGCTGAGGTGTGTGCTTAAATACTGTGGTGATGAGTGTGCTGATCAGGTGCAGGTGCATATGATGGCTGAGGAAGTGCTGGTGATGAACAGGAGGAATGCTGGGAATTGTAGTTTTCAGTGTGAATGAGGAAGTGAGGACCGGTGCAGTCATGACAGTTATAGACATTTTTTTATTTATAATAATACAACAAACACAAAAATGTGTGGCCTGAATCATCTGCATGCTATAAATTTACGATATATCATGTTTTCCTCTTGATAATATAATTAATATAATATAATATAATATAATATAATATAATATAATATAATATAATATAATATAATATAATATAATATAATATAATATAATATAATATAATATAATATAATATAATATAATATAATACTTATTTTACACTATATGTACTTATAATTTATGCAATTTAATATAGCTGTTGAGTGAACTGATTGTTAAAAGTGCTAAATTGTACTAAAAAAGATAATACTGTTGTGTTTCGGTGATTAAACCCAACTCATTACATACAATAATCTTGTGTTTGAAACATTGATTATGTAGACTGAAAATTTGTGCAAATGAATGAAAGCATTACATCAGGTTTTGAAAGAATGACTAGCTGTGTTACAAGTGTTATCAGTTTGGATTTTTGTACTAAGAGTTTTGAAAATGTAGGCTACACCTTACTTGTGAAAATAGTACCAAAGCGAATAAAAAAATTACTAAACATTCAGTGTAATTAATGTTATATTATAAAACCAGACCCCTTCACTTATGTGTGTTATTTTCTAGTATTTGTCATTCTAACATGACTCGCTAACCTGTTTGTGGGAAACACAAACTTTATATTAATATTTTGGTCCTCTTGTATGCATTTTGTAGTCATACATAAGGTGACATTTAAGGTGCGCAACTGGCTCCCCCAATTAAAATAGTATAAAACGCCTCTGAATCATCATATAACACTGTGTGTGTGTCTCTCTCTCTGCGTGTATTTTGACCCTGGTGCACCTGGGCAGCTGTGTCTGTGTCAGAGACTGCATGGCCACAAGTGGACGGATACATTTTGTCCGTTTGCGTATCCTTGTTCCCGGGGTTCTTGGGAGAGTTCAATTTTCTAGTAACTCAGCAGACGTCACAGAGCTATTCTGGCTGGCCAGTTGTGACAGCCGGCCAGCAACAGCAACGCCAGGGCAGGAATGCTGCTGGGGGGAGGGTGGTTGCTGATCTTGTCAGAGGAAGTGGAGACGAGGGCTCTCCCATTTCAGGGGGTGGGGTGCAGAGTTTGGGAGAAGGAGAGTAGCAGTGGCTCTCTGGAGAGACAAGGAAGAAAGGGAACAGGCACAGGAAGAGGGGTGGGCAAGGTATTTGGGTTTGGTGCCAGCCGAGCCAGGCCTCTGGCATGCTGCATTCCTAAAGATCAACACAACGGTGTTTCCTTTCAGCTCCCCTGCCTGCAAACCCCTTCAGCTACTCGACTTTACAACACAACCTCACACACACTTGCCTTTCTTGTCGCGTAAGCCTAATTAGGGTCGTTATATGCTGCAGCCAATTTTCCATGGACGTCTCTATGCATGTTATGATCAATAACCACCACGTACACACATTTTTGGAGGGTTTTATGTGTCCTATTTTACCTCACAAAATGCATTCAGTAAAATTCATAAAAAAGGTATTATTATTTATTATAATCAGTGAAGTTATTGCAGCTAAGGTGTAAATGTCATATTTGGCAGATTCCGTATTTTATTTATTTATTTATTTAAATAATTTAGTTTGCTGTATATTTGTGACTTAGAAAAAGCTCTGGTCATGTATTTCTTGCAATGCAGGGTTCAAGAGGTTAAAATGCTTGCTGCTGGCAGACTGTTTGGCAGCGGGTGTAAATTAAGAGGGTCAAGACCCTGTTAAGGGATCCTACAGGATAGTGATAAGTGCAGGCATGCTGGGTCAATATTCAGTGCCGAAGCTTGACTCGTCAGGTCAACTGGTCTGATTTTACTTTTGAATTATGCAATAGAGCAGACTCTCCCAAGAACTCAACTGTCCTTCATAAGAATAAAAGGTTATGCAATTGAAATTAGCTATGATGAATAAAATACTGTAATGTACCATCAGACAGAATGACCCTTGATTGCAGGTTTGGCCAGTAATCACAAGAAAAACTCCAAATCAGAAAAAAAATCCACCAATCAGAGCGTCGAAACAAGCTAAAAGAGCTATTTAGCGCCGCCCACTCATATGACGCACTGTGAATGACGTAATTGAGTTGGTCTCCCTACACTCTCCAAATACTTATTTCAATTTATATGCATATTTTTAAAATATAGTGTTTATATATTTTATAGAGTCCATACAGTCCATGCCGTCGATCCCACAGAGGCTCGATTGGATTGAGATCTGGGGAATTTGGAGGCCAAGTCAACACCTCAAACTTGTTGTTGTGCTCCTTAAACCATTCCTGAACCATTTTTGCTTTGTGGCAGGGCGCATTATCCTGCTGAAAGAGGCCACAGCCACCAGGGAATACCGTTCCCATGAAAGGGTGTACATGGTCTGCAACAATGCTTAGGTAGGTGGTACGTGTCAAAGTAACATCCACATGGATGGCAGGACCCAAGGTTTCCCAGCAGAACATTGCCTAAAGCATCACATTGCCTCCGCCGGCTTGCCGTCTTCCCATAGTGCATCCTGGTGCCATGTGTTCCCCAGGTAAGCGACGCACACGAACCCAGCCATCCTTGTGATGTAAAAGAAAACCCAGGCACCTTCTTCCATTGCTCCGTGGTCCAGCTCTGATGCTCACCTGCCCACTGTTGGTGCTTTCGTCGGTGGACAGGTGGACCTGACTGGTCTGCGGCTATGCAGCCCCATACGCAACAAACTGTGATGCACTGTGTATTCTGACACCTTTCTATCAGAACCAGCATTAACTTCTTGAGCAATTTGAGCTACAGTTGCTCGTCTGTTTGATCGGATCACACGGGCCAGCCTTCGCACCCCACGTGCATCAATGAGCCTTGGCTGCCCATGAGACTGCACTCCACTGTTCCTTCCTTGGAACACTTTTGACAGATACTGACCACTGCAGACCGGGAACACCCCACAAGAGCTGCAGTTTGGAGATGCTCTTACCCAGTCGTCTGGCCCTTGTCAAACTTCCAAAAATCCTTACATTTGCCCATTTTTACTGCTTCTAACACATCAACTTTGTGGACAAAATGTTCACTTGCTGCCTAATATATCCCACCCACTAACAGGTGTGTTAGTGATGAAGAGATAATCGTGTTATTCACTTCACCTCGTCATAATGTTATGCCTGATCGGCATATATACACATATTTTTTAAATGCAAGGTTTATCCATCATATTAAATTTGATTATGCTGTTTGCAGTGCTTCATGGGATTGTAGTTCTTTCACTCACTAAAGCTGTTAAGGACACTTAAAATGTACCATTTTGTCAGATTTTCAAATACTTTTTTGCTTTCAATCACATGTTGGTTCACCTCGTAACTGGTTGGCCTGGTTCATGACTTATAACACTTTAAAGATTACTTTTTTGAAATCACAATGGGAGCAATTCATGAAAAAAATCCTTCCGGAACCAGCGCAGCTGAAAAAGAGAATCACAAATATACTTAAATACGTTGTTTTACCTCATGAGGTATTTTAAATGACGTTGGTTACAGCATAAACAATTGACTGAACGTCATTGATAAAATACAATATATTTGAAGTTTAATGAAAAATATTCCAGTATACAAATATAGAAAGTTATTTGGGTGTTATTTAACCACCCATAATCCCGTCTGAAGTATGAAGACTCTGAAGAGAGCAGTCCATTAACAAATAAAACTCCACTGGAGGTTATCAAGATGTAAAACAAACCCAAACAAATGTATTATTAAAGTCAATGTCAGTTATCTGCACAATGCCTAATCACACTTGATAATCTTATCAGTCTAATTAAGTCTTCTGTTGCCGTTTTAACATGCCATATTTACAGACCCTCATGGGAATTCCGACTGAGGTGTGTTTTGCGGCACCTCAGATGCACAGGACACCTGAAGAAGGTGCTGGCGGGAGTTTGCATCCTTCTGCTTATAACACACGGCAGCTGTGCTGAGGGAAGGTGAGGAAAGACTGTGCTAATTTGAGGGCTGCAAGCTCCTCCATGGGCATGTTCACAGTGCTGACAAGAGCATGAGTGAATTTTGATGTCTTGCTTATGAGCATAATCTTTTAGCTTGTGCCTTGGTGACAAACTTTTTGTATCTACATTACCAGTCAAAAGTTGGGACACACTTGAGCTGAATTTATTTCTCTCATGAATTCTAAAATTAGTTGTGCAGAATATTAAATACACTATACAATCTATTATTAAATGTACAAATGTCTTTACAAAACTAAAACAGTTAATTTAATAAATGTTTTATTATCAATATTGTCATTATTATACATACAAAATTGTAACAATAATAATGGTTAAATATTTATTATACTTTGAGAATCTAAAATATAATGTAGTAATTTTGGTTTGTTTAATATTTTTGGTCACTACATCATTCTCATAATTTAATGTATGCTAGTTTTAAATTACTCTGCTATTATTATAAATGTGGAAAATAGTAAATGAAAATGAAAAAGTAAGGGTAATTTTGACTGGTAATGTATGACTGAGACTGAGACATATGTGTGTGTGTGTGTGTGTGTGTGTGTGTGTGTGTGTGTGTGTGTGTGTGTGTGGTCCTGGTGAACCCTACTTTATGGGGACCAAATGTTCCCACAAAGATAGTAATAGCAGTCATTTTTGACCTTGTCATACTAAATGTAAAAATTCAAAATGTTTTCTGAGAGGGTTTTATTAGGGATAAGGCTATGGTTAGAGAATATACAGTGTACTGTAAAAATCACTATGTCTATGGAAAGTCCCTGACAAACATGGAATTGTGTACTTTGTACCTGTGTGTGCAACATGAATCCCAATGTGCTTCTGTGCATGAGTGGAGTTTCTTTAGTGAGAAACCTGTGTGTTTATGTGTCATGTAATATTGGACTTGTCTTGCAATACGTGCTTTGATATGTGTGTGTCTTTGTGTTTGTGTGTCTGTGTGTGTCAGATCCCTGTCCTGTGTGTATGTGAGTGTACATGTGTTCTTGCTTTTGTAAGTGTGTTTGTTCTGTCGGCTCAGGTTATGTTGATGCTGAATGCCCATTCCTCGAGGGACTGCAGGCCTGCAGGGCGGTCTTTCTCTCATCAGCAGCATTAGGGTCCGGTGCATGATGGGTGCTGACCCCTGGGAGGGCCATAACCAACCTAAGCCCTGCTCCTGGCACCACTCACTCACGCTGTGCGTTACAGATGGTAACCAGGCTTCTTTTTGAGCTGTTTTGAAACTGGCTCCATACGCTAGTTCAGTTCAGGTGGAGAGCTGAGAGAGATCTGTTCTGAACAGTAAAGTCCTTATAGGGTACCATGGGTAAAGGCCCCTTTTGATTTTTGTCTACCGAATAGCAACGGAAACCACTATACTTCCTCAAACACCTGTTTGTCACTATACATTGCTTAATTGTCCTGATCGTGGTTGATTTCGGAGGAATTTATGTAACATTTGGAGTCATTTTTTGGTAACACTATAATAAGGTTCCAAATAATTAACGTTAGTTAATGCACTAACTACTAACATCAGCTAACAATGAGGAATACACTTGATAGAGTATTTATTTATCTTTGTCAACATTAGCTAATCCAAACACAACTGTTCATTGTATCAGGTAAATAATATTTAAATAAACTTTTTTAAATGAATGTATTAGTATATGTTGAAATTAACATGCTTTTGATGCGTTTTTCATTATTAGTTCATGTGTACTAATGTTAACAAATGGAACATTGTAAAGTGTTTACCCCCCCCCCCCCCCCCTTTTAAAGGAACTGATACATTTATTAAGCAAGGATGCATAAAATTGATCAAAAGTGACAATACACGGGTTTCCTGTTTACAAACATTACAGGGTGCGTGCGCATCCTGGAGGCAGAAAGACAGATCGCTGGTCCGCTACTGCAACAACATTGAAGCTTTCCTTATTGTTTGTATATAACTGCTGACTCAATAAAACGTGATTTTAGTTGGATCTGTTTGTCTGTCTTTAATTTTGCAGTGTTGCTGTGATACATGTATGAATGATCATGTTAGGTAATAATTTTTTGGCAAACGCATGCTTCCCCCTAGGTATGTTAAACATCAGGCACCCAGCACTGGCTCTGTTGGTACAATTAAACACGCAGCAACTCCTTGGCATTTTGACTTACAGACACGCCGCTACTAACCTACAACACGAGAGGTTTCTTCTTTCTGCCTCTCGGGTGCGTGCGCAAGCAGTGATGACGTCGCCGAGAAATCCATGTATACATTTTTTAATGTTACAAAAGATTTCTGTTTCAGTTAAATGCTGTTGTTTTGAACGTTCTATTCATCAAAGAATCCAAAAAAAGTATCACGGTTTCGCCAAAAATATTAAGAAGCATTAATAATAAACAAAAATTATATTTTACAGTATACTAGAATAGATAAGTTATTTTAATATTTCACACTATATTATTAAATTCTGACTCAAAAGTTAGATCACCAGGGTTTCTGCAGGTTTCACCAAGTCAAATTGAAGACTTTTTGAGACCCTTTTAAGACCATTATGAATGAAATTTAAGACCTATAAAAGCAAATGCAGTCACAAAATGACTTGCAAAGTAAATTAATTTATTCAAATTGAACAAATCGATAAACTTGTATTGATAAACTGGCACTTCCTCATAGCTCAATCCCACCAGAATTTTTTTTGAAAAAAATTTGCATTTGCAAATCAGAAATTTGCATTTGCGTTTCATAATTAGGATACGTCATTTACCATATTATGTATTATGTTAGATGCACAATAGTCACACATGACAATAGAACAAACAAAATACATAAATCTTGTTTATTTTGTTTTAGGAATAATGCAGGATATAAAAAAAAAAATGCATGTTGATTTTTCGTTTTGTATTTAGTAATCGCAGAAACATGAAAAACCGGAGGACTATTAGCTGAAGAATAAAATCCGTTTTATGTGTCTGTGGTACAATCTGAAAGAGACTCCAATAACACGAAAGCTGATGGGCTGCAATATAAGCTGCATGTCGGTCTCATTTGTAGTCGTAATACCGCAAATATATTTGGATATATTTGGACTAGCGAATGAAAGAACTACATGGTCCGTGGTCACGGAATAAAAAAAATAAAAAAAAACCTTCTAAAGTGCTGCAGGATTTCAATGAGCATTAGAAGTAGCGTTACATGGACCTGGGAAAATGAAGACCGGTTTAAAATAATTTAAGACCTAAAACAGAATACTTCATTGAATTTAAGACTTTTTAAGGCCTAAAATTTAGATTTTGCAATTCTAGACTTTTTTTTTTACTTTTTAAGACCCCGCGGAAACCCTGGATCACAGAAATGCAGTACAAAACGAACAGGGTGAAATTTGATACACAGAAATGCAGTATTTGAATATAAACGGATCTTTTTAGATCATTTCAGAGGAAGAACACGCTAGTCTCTTTGCTAGTTATATTGGCATATACACGTGTGCTAATGCTAGCTAGCGGCTAATTGTAAAAGTTTTGAGTTAACATACTGTTTATGCAATCAAATTGGATGAGAGCTTAGTAAACATTTCAGTTAATTTGCAATTATAAATAATTTTTTTTTAGTTTTGCCAACTTATTCGTTTACAGTGCAGAAATGTGTATTTACATTGAATTTCAAGATTTCGAAATCTTGTTTGACTGATGTTTTTGAGATGATTTCCTTACCTGTGCTTGGGCCAAAGGTGAGACTTAAGGCCTGATGGCAGTGTGACCATTACAATGGAACCGACAGTAAGACAAGGAAAGCCTGGAAATGTGAAGTGACAAAGGGTGCCCTTTGTGTGTGAACTGATGGGGTGGAGGGCTGACAAGGTGCTCCCTCTAGGGGTTAACCTTCCAGTCCGGATCAACTGCTAAATCTAGGTCAGAAAAAAGGGGGAGGGTGTGTTAGAGGGATGGTGGAGAGCAAAGAGAGACATGTTGAGGAAACGGCGATTAAGATGAGGGCGTAAGCATAATGTTAAGCATTTGGGTTGCCTTGAATATTACCTCTCATGCTGTGTGTAATATGGCTGTTTGTGAATGTAAAAGGTCTGCAAAGTTTCAAAGATCAAAATGCACGATAAATAAAGTTATTGTCTCCTAAAAGAAAGAATCAATCTTGAATTGTTTGTAATTCCAGTCTCACTTCCTGTTACATACCTACAAATTAGCATAAAACCAGCCTATGGTCTTCATTGGCGGCCCGCTAACAAGGTCTACTTTGACCCGCCTAGTAGCTGAAGCATGGAAGAGTTTGGTCCATGTTGTCAACATGTCAAGAAGACGCTGTTTTCAGCGCATCGAAAGCAAATCCACTTTGCGTGCATTTTAAAAGGAATGAGGACTTGCAATAGATGCAGTAAAACCTGGCGCCATTGTTACTGTTCATATCAATTTGTATCAAGCTCCGAGGAAGCCTCTGGAGATTAAATTCAGATATGGTAATAGGCATTTTTCGTATCCGAAGAGCACTGTAAGCAGTCGACCAATCAGAACAGACTGGGTCGTCAGACCAATCAGAGCAGAGTAGGCTCACGGAAAGGAGGAGCTGAATATTCAAACTAACAGTTTTCAGATTCTTTGACAAATAAGGTGATGTTCAATGTATATTATGAGAAAACTAAAGTGTTTTTTGACCTTGGATTCATGTAAATCTAGAAGACCTCCAAAAGAAAATTAGGAACCTTTAAAATAGGGCACTTCAAAAAGGACACAGGGTGTGAAGTGTGCAGAAGGAGGTGATGTTAAAGGATTGGTTCACTTTGAAATGAAAATTTCCTGATAATTTACTCACCCCCATGTCATCCAAGATGTTCATGTCTTTCTTTCTTCAGTTGAAAAGAAATTAAGTTTTTTGAGGGAAACATTCCAGGATTTCTTTCCATATAATTTATTTCAACGGCAACCGTGCTGAAGGTCCAAATCAATGCAGTTTCAAAGGGCTTCGAAGGGCTTCAGAGGCTCTGCAAGATCTCAGCTGGAATAGGGTCTTATCTAGTGAAACCATTGGTCATTTTCTAGAACAATGTCTGCGATTTTGAATTTGTAGGAAAACATGAGATGAGTTTTTCGGCACTAGGTCGGTACTTCCACGTACGTCACACGTGACCTTTCCAGCGTGATGACGCCGTACATCGTGAAGAATCACAACACAACAAGATAAGACCCTGTTCCTCAGCTGGGATCATGCAGAGCCCTCTAAAGCCATTCGAAGCCCTTTGAAACTATATTGATTTGGACCTTCAACTCGTTGGTTGCCATTGAAATACATTACACTCACCTAAGGGATTATTAGGAACACCTGTTCAATTTCTCATTATTGCAATTATCTAATCAACCAATCACATGGCAGTTGCTTCAATGCATTTAGTGGTGTGGTCCTGGTCAAGACAATCTCCTGAACTCCAAACTGAATGTCAGAATGGGAAAGAAAGGTGATTTAAGCAAATTTGAGCGTGGCATGGTTGTGGGTGCCAGACGGGCCGGTCTGAGTATTTCACAATCTGCTCAGTTACTGGAATTTTCACGCACAACTATTTCTAGGGTTTACAAAGAATGGTGTGAAAAGGGAAAAACATCCAGTATGCGGCAGTCCTGTGGGCGAAAATGCCTTGTTGATGCTAGAGGTCAGAGGAGAATGGGCCGACTGATTCAAGCTGATAGAAGAGCAACTTTGACTGAAATAACCACTCGTTACAAGTGAGGTATGCAGCAAAGCATTTGTGAAGCCACAACACGCACAACCTTGAGGCGGATGGGCTACAACAGCAGAAGACCCCACCGGGTACCACTCATCTCCACTGCAAATAGGAAAAAGAGGCTACAATTTGCACGAGCTCACCAAAATTGGACAGTTGAAGACTGGAAAAATGTTGCCTGGTCTGATGAGTCTCGATTTCTGTTGAGACATTCAGATAGTTGAGTCATAATTTGGCGTAAACAGAATGAGAACATGGATCCATCTTGCCTTGTTCCCACTGTGCAGGCTGGTGGTGGTGGTGTAATGGTGTGGGGGATGTTTTCTTGGCACACTTTAGGCTCCTTAGTGCCAATTGGGCATCGTTTAAATGCCACGGCCTACCTGAGCATTTTTTCTGACCATGTCCATCCCTTTATGTCCACCATGTACTCATCCTCTGATGGCTACTTCCAGCAGGATAATGCACCATGTCACAAAGCTCGAATCATTTCAAATTGGTTTCTTGAACATGACAATGAGTTCACTGTACTAAAATGGCCCCCACAGTCAGCAGATCTCAACCCAATAGAGCATCTTTGGGATGTGGTGGAACGGGAGCTTCGTGGCCTGGATGTGTGCATCCCACAAATCTTCATCAACTGCAAGATGCTATCCTATCAATATGGGCCAACATTTCTAAAGAATGCTTTCAGCACCTTGTTGAATCAATGCCACGTAGAATTAAGGCAGTTCTGAAGGTCAAACACAGTATTAGTATGGTGTTCCTAATAATCCTTTAGGTGAGTGTATATGGAGAACAATTCTGGAATGTTTCCCGCAAAAAACGTAATTTGAAGAAAAAAAGACATGATAATCTTGGATGAGATGGGGGGAGTAAATTTTCATTTTGAAGTGAACTAATCCTTTAAAGGTCAGGGCTTGATCTTCCTACTTCATGACATATTTATTTACTATTACACTAAATATGCACAAATTAACATCACTATAAATTCTAAAGCCTAAATTACTTTGCAATGGGTGTGCAGTATCAATTACAGCTAACCCATAGAGCATCTCGGCTCATACTGAGAAAACAGAGGAGGCAGAAGACAAAACAATACCACTATTAGATTAAGGGCTCTATTTGGCATCACTCAGATTGAAGTTATGGCAGAGCACTAGAGGAAGCCACAGCTGGGTTCCTCCGCACACAGAGACAGTCATCTGGCTCTCGCTAATTCATTGCACCGGCTACTAACAGTCTTCTCACATTCATCACACAGATTTCATGGGCTGGGGAGATGAAGGGGAAAATGAGCCAAACCAGAATGCTTAAAAGAATGGTTCATCAAAAAACGTGTATGTTCTTAAAGTGTACCACAGAAATAATAACAGCAGGTTTGGAATGAAATTAGAGTAAACAATGACAAAATGTAATTGTTGGGTTCATCATTTACTCATCATTCATGTAATTATTCACTTCATCTTGACATTTGTCATAGCTTTCATTGGCATATTGTTAAGGTGCGGTTTTCACAGCCGAAATCGAGTAATTTTAATAGGAATCTGTGCAATCTGGATTTTGACTTCTTGACTTCTCACACAGATTTCGCATCAGGTTGTTGGTCACCTGAATTTGCCGTATTGACCAACAGAAAGCAACTTGGTTTGAATGTGACTTCTGTGTAAACTGAGCTTCCTTGACAATAGACAATTAATAATTTTTTTTGCTCGCCAATTTTCGCTAAAGTGGCTGCACCTTCAAGTTGAAAAATGTACTTGAAAACAGTATACATTTCATGCACATACTTGTCATAAATATAATATGAGCAGAGGAGAGTTTCAATCCAAAGTTGTGTATTTAACTTATGCACAAAATCGGAATATTTCATAAAACATATGTGAATAAAGCAGCGTTTCCATCATATCTGTTCAAGAGAACAACATTGTCACTTCATAGGAAATTGGAACAAAATATCTGTTATAAAAATGGAAGTTGCTGCAATCGGGGAAGCCAGTGTGGCTCTTTTTTCTGACATTATATGACTTGCGTCTCAGAGCACGCAGATAAAATGCAATAAACGTTGTCATGTTATCGTGCATTCGGATGCCTGGTGTTTGCAATTCAATCATGTGAGACATTCTGGGAGGGAATTAAACCAAATCATTCTGGCTTTGGCTCAGGCATTTTAGAATGATCAAACCAACATTTGAGATGCTGTGCAATGAAATTGGTCAGGTTAGTCAGTTATCCAATTGTGTCCACTGTTGAGGGAAAGACACGTGAGTTCTTTGTTGCACATCAAGTGATTTATTTGGCGAATAATTTGTCATGTCTTCTTTTCTGATAAAAAAATTGGACATTGTTTGTGGTTCTCTGATGTTGATTAATGGAAATATACAGAACATTTTTAAAAAGAGATGCTCAACCAACTGAAGAGGAGGTGCAACCAAAAATAAAAAGTTCATTCCAATTGAAGAAAAGGTGCAACACTCAATCTAGAAAAACAGCTGAGCTGAGATAAATAAAAAGACAAATAAAGAAAGACTACTGCTGTTAAAAGTTTCAGTACAATCATTTATGTCTTAAATTCTACACTTTCAAAAGTTCAAACCTTTGAGCTTTTATTTTGACGATTTTTAGGTTTTTATTTATATAATTATAACTCACAAACCCCTCATGAACCCCCATTTGGAAAACAGTTTATGTACAGCAAACTCATTAAAAAAGAAAGAGTTATGGGAATCATCAACAGGTTCTACCAAGACTCATGTTGGCAAGAGGTCACAAATTCCAGGACTGATGCATTTTGCTCTCTGTTTTGGGCATTTAATTTTGATGGTGATTGTTGTTGTGGTTTACCTCTTGGTAATTTGTTCACTACGCTTTCCACCAGCATTTTAGCACAAACTGACCCTTACATTCTATTAATTAAAATTAGCATCTATCCCCTTAGCATTGACTTGTTACGTCAGATAGAATCAACTTTGTGTCAGCAGGCCTGAGGGTCTCTGGCCCTAACGAGCCCAAGATCCTAATTAGGGACAGAAGAACTGAGGGGGAGCGGGGAGAGGGGCAGAGGGCCAGAGAGGGTCCTGCTGGGATGAGCATGGCCATGGGGCTCGCGGTATTTATACTTCACGCACCTATGGTACACATGGTGTGGGTGAGACCAGAATGGAACTGGACCCAGGCAGCGCCTCACGCCCCAGCTATCAAAACCACTATCAGTCCAGATGGGAGGACGGAGAGGGAGGACAGGAGAGAAAGAGAGAGAGAGGGGGAGAGAACGGCGGGAGGACGTTAAAACTGAGAACAAAGAAAAAACACTGGGGTCAGAGAGGAAGTGAGACAAACTGAAGAAATAGACCAAAGGTTGCTGCTGTGGAATGAAATAAAGTGTCTATTGATATCAGTGTGGCTAGGCAGAGGAAACAAACTTTTTAGTTCCTGTATTCATCTCATTAAATGGTCAAATTAAAAATCAGATATCAAAGTTTCAGCCCCAAATGAAAATTCACTCATTATTTTCTGTATGACTTTCTTTCTTCTGTGGAACACAATACGTTTATTAAAATGTCTGAGCTACCCTTTATTCATGCAAATAAATTAGATGGGGACAGTCTTCTGAAGTCTCATAATCGTTTTGTTTGAGGAACAGACTAAACAGAATTTATTTGCTGAAAAATCCTTCTTTTTGTGCATTAATATGTATTTACATCGTGCATATATTCTATTTTTATTTTATTATTAATATTTATTTATATAAACTACTTTTCATTTGGGTTTTAATGTTCTGAAAGAAGTTGCGGTCACACTTCTCACTATTAACTAACTATTAACCACAATTTTTGCCTCGATAACCTCCTAATAACTGCTTATTAATATTTAGCAAGGTAGTGTTACACTACAGAAGGGACAGAGACAAAGGATGCAGTTTACGGATGTTTATTGAACAACCAGAAGAGTGAATGGCAGTGCAGGTGTGTGAACGTGGAATAGCCAGGAGACAGATGTGGATAACTGAGTGATACTGTCCTTGTTCTTTGCAGATGAAGCGGGCTGGAGACAGACTGGAGCGGAGAAGACACAGGAGATCTAACACGAGACGAGGGACAACGAAGGAGACTTGGAATCACACTGGAGACAGGTAGGTAGCTTGATGTTGTCCTAGTAACGTGTGCAAGCACAAGTGTAAGTGCAGAAGCCGATCCGAGTGCGGGAAGGTGTGTATATATGAAGAAGATCAAGAAGATACGAAGGAGCCAAATTATTTAACTTTATAAGTTAAAAGTAAAATTTTGAAATTTACACGAAATTTAACTGGAAGCCAATGCTAATTTTGTAAAACCGAAGTAATATGTTCAGAAATTGAAGTTTTGGTTATAACTCGAGCAGCTGCATTTTGCACCAACTGTAATTTATGAAGAGATTTGGAAGGCCCATAAAACAAGGCATTACAATAGTCAATTTGTGATGTTAGAAGAGCATGCACAAGAGTAGCAGTACTCTTGAGTGAAAGAACAGGATGCAACCAATTGATATTCCTAATATGATGGAATGCAGAACGAGTAACACTGTTAATATGGCCTTCAAAAGACAGGGTACTGTCAAGGATGACACCCAGACACCCAGAAAATGAAGATAACGAAAATGGCATGGGACTTAAATTAAATATGTTGCAATTAGTGTTAGGTGGAACCAATTGCTGATGGATATGTTCTACTTTCCTATTAAAAGAGAGCATGAATGCTTCACACAACTCAGTAGAGTACATATGAGAGTTAAAACAATCAGGTGGCTTTAAAATACAATCAGGTGGCTTTAAAAGAATAAGCTAATAAGCAACTGTAGTTAATAGTGAGAATTGGACCCTAAACTAAAAAGTTTCTGAAGTGTCTTATGCTAAGACAGCATTTAAAAATACAGTAAAATGCATCTTTGCTTAATAAAGTATGAATTTCTTTCAAAAATAAACCTTTTGCATGGTAATGTTTATATAAATGAATAAATACATAAATATCATTTTCTTACTTGTTTGACCGCTCATTCATCTGGTTACAGCAACATTTCTCTGCGTATCCCTATCTGTGATGGTGACTGAGGCCTTTAATGTGTTCGTGTCATCTCATCTTTTAATATGCACTGGCAAGTGTTAACTCGGAATGTGACAAATCCTTTTGCCCCAGCTGAGTGGCTCTCGGCCCAGGCAATAGGATGGCTGGTGATGTGGGTTCTTCCAACAGGAGCAGACGGGCCAGATGAAGCAGGGAATATGAGCCTAGGACCTGAAAAGACATGTGTCAGTAACACGGGGGGCGACGTGAGGCGACACCCTCTGGTCCAGTAGATGTTAAGCCTCTATGAAGGTCTCAGCCTGAATGAATGAGGCTGAGGGATCTTTGGGACATTGCAGCTGATGGCAGAAGACATCTCCAAATCTTCCTCGCTGGTGTCTTCTGACTCAATCAGGCATGTAGGAGGCACCAGTGTGGCAGGGTTTGGTGTAGAAGCTTGCATGCAGGGGAAGAAGGAAAGAAAAGTTTCAACCAATTTCTTATGAACTCTCGCCCTTCACACGTCTTTATGGCACACTTAAATTTTATTTCCTGTTTCATTTTATGTCACTCCTTCCTGTCTTTGCTCTATCTATCTATTGTGACTCATTCTATATTATTAGTGTTTTTTTCTAATTAAATGCAACATTCATTAGAAATGGAATTTTCATCATAATTCAAGTGAAAATAGCATTTCATTACTGCAACATTCCATTATGACCAAAGTAAAAAGATATTTCAGTTAATAATAATGGATCGTCATTCTCACATGTTATTTCTAAATTGTTTTTGGACGTTTGGAATGAGGAGGTTATAGTTCAATAAAACGTTATGGAATTTAAATATTAAAAGATGATGCTGAACTTGAATTCAATTAATTCAACCGATTAGTAATATGTTGCTCCAGCAAAAGCTGATCAATTGTATGTAATGGGTAATGACATATGGAACATTGCCTGTTCAGTCAGTCATTCTGAAATTTCATTTGTCAATAAACAACTGGAAAGTGGGGGAAGACACACTGGGGGGTGGGGGGGCGGGGGGGGGGGTTGCTGTCATTCTAGAGACCCTATTTAGGTGGAGGTGGTGCAAAAGCCCCTTTTGTGGTGGGTGACAAAACCAGTAACTCCCACAATAACGCATCCATCAACACCTTAACTCAGTGTTTCCAGAGATCACACCCACACTTACCGCTATCAAATGACCAGCACTGCCTCTGTAGGTCCATTTAAACAACCAGCAGATTAGAAATTATACAGACATTTTATAAAGTCAATTCAAATGCATAATCTGCCTGTCTGGTGATATATTATTGAATGGAATATTGAATATTATATACACTTTATAGTATTTTTTATTTTCTTTATATTTAAAATTCTCTTTTATTTAAGGGTGTTATGGTTCATTTGCAATCATTTTAATTAGCTAAAAAAATCATATAGATGTCTTCATGTCTTCAAATAGATACCTTAGTAAATATGTGTGTGTGTGCGTGTGTTACTGCCTGAATGGCTGCTATAGGACCTCCTGTTTGCCAGCCAGATTTCTCAACATAAGTGCTCTAATTGCTCAGAAAATTACATCCAATGCTAATTGCAACTGACATGGCTTGGCAATACAGTGACATTGTGATGCCTCCTTATCTTCCCTCCCTCCATTTCTCCTCTCCTTATCCAGATCCCCCTCCTATACCGTGTCATTCCCCGGTGACCGCAGCTATGCCCCTGGTGACCGCCTGCTGCCCTCTTCTTGTTGAAGCTGTCGAGTGCTGAGATGTCCCAAAGTTCAATCTTGTCATGCTCAGGCATCGCTTTCTGCCACCCTCTATCCATCAACTGAGCTGTTTGTGAACTATTATGATATGTGTGTGTCTGTGTGTACTTCTCGTTTATGTGTGTGCGATGTGCTCCTTCATACCCGAACACATCATAGCAGCTGCATCACCCACCTGTTTTTAAAAAAAATTTTACTCGCATTTCTGTGTGAATGAATTTTAGACTTTGAACGTGTCCAGTTAGGGTCAATTGGAATGATTGAGTTCATCACAATGAATCATGAATCACAACTGCAGCTGAAATGAACTGAAATTGACCCAACCCTGGAGGGCCTATAGGAATATTTATGTGGATTGTGTGTGTGTGCGCTCGTGTCTGTGTGGAGGTCTCGTGTGAGTATGTGTATGCACCGGCCCCTGCGGGCTGGGACGTGTCACCCCTTTCTCTCGTCACCGCTAATATGAACTTGAGCATCCAGGCGTGGAGCTGTGACAGATCGGCAGACAGCCCTGCCCCCTCACGCCTCTGCTCCCAGCATCCCTTCATCCCTGCTATCTCTGGCTCGCTTAATCTTAAATTAATTTCAGGTCAAAAACCAACCGTTCCCTGGCACCAGGCTATGATACCTCACCTGCCCACTGGGGATCACCGGAAGGAAGCGTAATGTCAGATTAACAAGATAACACGGTGTGGACATGCATGGGGATTATTTACAGCTGCAAGTCACGTTATCACCACATACGACTCCATTTTTCGATCTTTTAGAGAGTCTACGCTACAATGTGATTAATAAAGAAACCTGTGAATAGAATGTGCGACGCTGTCAGCAAACACAAAATATTTGTGGCCTTTAAAAGTGACTCCAGATGCGCTAGGTCAGATGGTGTTGGAAGAAGATGCTATTTGACGGTTTTCCACTCTTGACCTTTCCCACTAATGTTACGGGAGATCTGTGGAGTGTTTTTGCTCACTAGCAGTTCACGATGAGGCCTGACATGCTGAGATCAGGGTCGGTAACCTCACTGGCAGGTACTTAACCTTTTCACACCACTGATTCAAACACGATGAACTCTGATTTGAAGTAGTACATAGACCTTAAAAGCGCTATAGCATTTTCACAGAATTATTTATCAAAGGCATGGAAGATTTTTTGACTAAAATATCCAAAAACCCCTAGAAGAATAAGATACATTGTCCCAAATGTTTCCAAGAATGTTTAAATAAAGAGAAGAAATTTAACCATGACACAAACTGTCGCCTATCAATGACATCATACCCGCGTTACTCTCGATTTCTAGTTTTATTTTGTAGAAACCATAGAAACACCAAAGAGGCTTTAATATATTGTGTTTTATTAGACAGTTGAGCAACTGTTGGGATACAGTCATCGACAGAAAACTAATCATTGTGATATAGCTCAACACTGTTAGTCTTATTGTTTAAATCTCGTTTTCATGATTTACTGCTACGCGAGTACCATGTTTTACCATGCCTAGTATCAATCTCGCTTACTGCAGTGTGCAACAAGTGTCTCATAGTAGCCGCAGAGCGAACACACAGAGTAGCATTATAACATAACTTTCAACACACTCAAATGTATCTAATATGGTAAAAAAGCGCAGTGTTACCCCACATACACAAGACCAGAAAAACCGTAAGCGTGTCGTCTGCGGCATAATAAAAGCTCCGCGAAATAATGCTTCAAATAAGCGAAAAATTACATATTGTGGCTTTAAGTGAATCAGCAGTACACAATTTAAAGCTTATGTCAATGTTCTTTTATTTAAATTTGTATTATTTTATATTTATTTTATTTGTATTCTCAGTTTTTTCTACATTAAACTTTGTTAAATATGGAGGCCTGCACCTGACATGCGGAAAAACAGTAAATATTTCCCACCACTTTATAACCTTTGGCCGTGTTTTATTCATTTGTTCGCTTGTTTTAGTTAAAGGTGAACTATGTAAGATTTTTGCAGTAAAATATCCAAAAACCACTAGGCCAGTGTTATATATTTTGTTCAGTTGAGTACTTAGAATATCCCAAATGTTTCCAACTATTTGTAAATTGTGAGAAATTGCCATTTTAGCCAAGGAACCGGGACGTGTGAGCTATGCATTTGAGGGAGTCGCCTGTCGATTGCGTCATATCTGTGTTACCCTCGGTTTCCGGTTTTATTTAGCAGAAACGCTTTACTCTCACTGCAGTGTGAACAGGTGTCATAGCAGCCGCCGAGTCATAACTTTCTTTTCAACACACTCAGATATATCTAATACGATAAACAGAGTTGCATTTTACCTCATACTCATGACTGGAAAAACGGAAGTGGCGCTGGTGACCGTGTCATAATAAAAGTCCCGCCGGCGACTATGCCATAATAACAGTCCCGCTCTTCAATCGCTCCTGCGGCCTTGCTCAGCTCCACAACACTCGTTCCTGCTCTGCTTCATACTATAGTAACGTTAATAATCGCATTCATGAACATGATTTCCGAGTCCTATCCTGACTCTCTTCCACCGGCTGTGAGGTAAAGACCACATGTCCCAAGATTCTGCGCTCAAACGTGGCGTCATCAAACTATGTTAATGTTACAAATGTTACATAGTGTAGCTTTAAATCGTGGCCATGGCCATGATTTAACTAAATTGAACGTGGCCACAATTTCAAATTAATAAATCACAAATGAATTCAGTAAGTAGTGGGAACACATTCTTAGTCACGTTGTATTGACCTCTTGGCTGAATTAAAAAAATAAACTTCAAAGTTGTAGGTCTGTGGAAAAGGCGAGTATATTTCCATATTTCGAATTAATTAAATTTGTTTGCGTTTATTGTTTACTAAAACAGGGGCACGTTCAAGCTTAAACCGGTGCGCAACGTTTTGCTACGGTTTTCGGGTTGAACGTCATGTTTCCTGGAAACGGTGTGCAACGGGGTTTGAGATACGTTTTCTCTGGTTTGGTGGGTGTGTCAAAAATGTCAGCCCAATCAGCAGCAACATGTATATAAACCATGCAGGTTTAAAGAGACAGCTCGCACAATGGGTCCAAGTAAAGTCGTTTACAAATGTGTCCGCTGCAGTGCGGTATAAGCAACAATTGAAGATATTAGAAGACATGTTTGTCTTTTCATCCTGAAAAGTGAGGCAAATGTTGGATCACAATAATTAGGAACCACAGTTTCCACAAATCCCTTCACTCTTTTATTCTGGACAGCAAGGGCAGTGACTGTTACATCGAGCGTGTTTTACAGTATTAAACATGTTTGCATACCGATTTCATCAGGCTCTGAAAATTATTAAAAAAAGAACACAAAGAATGGCCTTCTTAGCTGCCATCGTTGCAACTCCTGTGTCATCAGAACAGAGTGTTCAACGCAGCACCGTTTCCGTTTAAAAAACGTTTTGCAATGTTTTGTCGGGGCTGAACGCAGCCCAGATGTCATTGAGTGTGACAACATATCCTGTTTGTTGCGATGTTCAAAGTATAATGTGAAAGCAACTTGTAGTGACACCTAGAGGTGTGGAGGATTTGTCATGCAAAGGTTTTTTTTTTTTTTTGAAATCAGTGTGCAATAACAAAGGATTAAAAATTAATACAGCAAGTATTGGGAATGAATTCTTAATCATGTTGTATTGACCTCTTGACTGAATTCAAAAATAAACTACAAAGTTGTAGGTCTGCGGAAAAGTGGAGTAAATGGTATATTTCCATATTTTGAATTTATTCATTTGTATTTATTGTTTACTAAACAGATGCCATAGAGGCTGCATCCGAAAACCTAGGTAGCTGACTTGTTGCCATATCAGACAATGACTAAGGCAGTGTTTGTGCATGAAGGCACCTCACAAAACTAATTTCGGACAGACTTTAATGATCTACAACAAAATAGAAAGAGCTTTGGTGAGAACTAAACAAATATTTAATTACCACATTAGTAATTTCTTGCTCGAAATGACATATTAAGCGAAAAATGTTGGTCAAAAACGTACATTTACACACAAACTGACCAGCAAACGCAACTTTCGAATGGCATCTTTTTATCTAGCTCAACTGTCACAGAATGGAACGCACAGTTTCCGGGTTGAACGTCATGTTTCCTGGAAACGGTGTGCAACGGGGTCGATATCAATGGCAGCGATCAGACTCGATCAGATGAAGGTCTAACAGGAGACAGGAAGGGAAGCTAACATTGGATTTGGACGTTCCTTGATGCCTTCCTAATGTGTCTTCTGAAGACAGCATTGTCCAGTTTTCAGACGCAGCCATTGAATGTGAAAACATATCCTGTTCGTTGTGATGTATGAAATATAATGTGAAAGCAACTATGTAGTGACACCTTGAAGTGTGGAGGAATTGTCATGCAAAGGTTTTTTTTTGTTGTTTGTAGAAATCATCTTTTGTGTAGTCAGGCATGATTAATTTATTTAACAAGTGCAAGTGTGAAATAACAGAGGATTACAAATTCATACAGTACGTGTTGGGAACGAATTCTTAATCATGTTGTATTGACCTCTTGACTAAATTCAAAGAATACATTTCAAAGTTGTAGGTCTGCGGAAAAGTGGAGTAAATGGTATATTTCCATATTTGGAATTTATTACATTTGTAAAAAGATGTTGAAGGTCTTGTGAAATTAACTTTGTAGTGTACCTAAGGGTGTGGAGGAATTGTTATGCAAATGTTGTGGGGGGTTTTTGGAAAAAAAAAAAAAAGAAGAAAAAAACTATTTTGCTGGTCATGTGATCTCAAGATGTTTACCCCTACAAACCGACCTGCTTTTTATAGAATAACATTTTCTCAGGCTCCTATATGACTGGAGTATTCATATCATGTGAATGTATATGATTTCAGATTACAGTAGATTTTTTTGTTTTTAATTTTTGACATGGGTGGGGGGGTTGAATTAGATGTACAGAATTTGATTGCTGATTTAATTTGATTGTACAGAAATTATGTCTAGGAATTAATCACGTTTTGATTTGTATGTTTGTGTGTATGTTTATAGCCGCTTGACTGGGCAGTTGATGTCAAGCTGATGTGGAGTGACAGTGGGCGCCCTGTCTGGCAGGCCCAGAGTGCGGGCCACCATATTGCCTGGCTCCCCAGGGAGGACAGATCAGCATGCCAGCCTTGCCAGAAAGTGCTAATAGGCGCAACACGTCTTACTTTCACACATTAAGGCGAGCAAAGGGTGACAGATCGGAGCTGTGATACTGCCGCATGGAAAAAAAGGGCTGCGCCACCCGTTTGCCATGCGGCAACAGCTAATGATGAGCGCTGCTAAGTTGCGCTATGTCTGCCGAACATTGAGCTGAAATGCATCCTGACAGATATCGCCGTGATACCAGTCACAGGAGTAAATTAAGCTAACTTACAAAAACACCTGGCTGATTGAAAAAAGTTTTTAAAATGTGAGAAAATGTGGATGAAATGTGCTTATTTATTCCAAATGTTTATACATTTAGATTATAGTCATGACTGGGGGAGTGTGAGTCACTCTTCCTGTTAGTGGAAACTCATGGTCACGCTAACTCTTCTCTACGCATACTAGTAAGTGTGCCACCAACAAGGAAAGAGGGTTTATGCAAAAACCACAAAACTTGCAAGGTGTCACCACAAAGCCTAATGAAAACACAATGGTTTCCACATATATTGATTTCATCTATGGAGACGACCTCTAATCTGCTTCAGAAACCATAGATGTAGGGGTTTAAGGTCAAACATTAGTGCTCTGACGTGTGAATGTTAAGTGATGTTGGCACCGGACGTGTGTTTGCGGATATTCAAATCAGAGACTCACATACTGCAATATAACCCTCAAATCTCTTTGATGAGGTCATATTGTTGACAGAAAAATCGGGTCACCTGGGCAAAGGTTTGAGCATGCGGAGGTTTCTTTCATATCAGTGCATTGTGCATACTTCCGGCATGAAAAATCCAGCGTGATTTTTGTCTTGTTTTCCAGACCAGATATCTCAACATTCTTAAATCAAGAAACATTTACTTGAGAAGCAAAAGTTTTATGCATAAACTCACCTCATTTTGATAAGTTATTTCTTATATCTCTATATAAGTACATTTTATATTGATATTTGAACTGAAAAACTAGACACACTTTTAATACAAGCTCTATACAGAAGACGACGAGCAAATCAGGAAAGGGCAACAAACAAATGAATCTTTAAACGGCTCTTTTGCCACCGTTATGTTATGTTGTGTAATTTAGGTCAAGAGAACATCAGTCATGGATGAATAACTGATCCTGGAAATATTTGGCTCAATTATCAATAACTTGTCTTTTTCTTTATACTTTTCACTGACATTTCTCAGCACACTGGTCTACCTGTCACAAGGCCAGATATTCAATTCAATTCAATTCAAATTTATTTGTATAGCGCTTTTCACAATACACATTGTTTCAAAGCAGCTTTACAGAAAGTGCATTTCATAAATGTACATTCATAAGTGCATTTGAAAAATTTTAGAAAGAGAATGTTAAAGAAAAATGTTAGAATAAGTTAATCAATCATGTAATAATTTAGGCCATAACAACGCTGGCGTTGAGTCGTCTCTTCACAGGCGTTGAGTCGTCTCATCACAGGTGTTGGGGCATCTGAAGTCTCCATGAGAGGCTGGATACAAACTGGAGCTGACGAACTAGTTACCTCGGGACTAGTGTCCCGAGATAACAACAGAAAAGCAGATGGGAAATAATTAGCATAGCTGCTGTTCAGAATATTAATGCTTTTGATCCGATTTAACTGTAGTATAAAAGGTTATAATGTGAATGCTTGGCTAAAGAGATGCGTCTTTAATCTAGTTTTAAACTGGGACAGCGAGTCTGAACCTCGAACAATATCAGGAAGACTATTCCAGAGTTTAGGAGCTAAATGTGAAAATGCCCTCCCTCCTTTAGTGGACTTAGATATCCTAGGAATGACCAGAAGCCTTGAGTTTAGTGATCTTAAAGAGTGCGATGGATTGTAGGGCGAATCTAAACCATTTAGGGGTTTATAGGTCAGTAGCAATACTTTGTAATTGATATGGAACTTAATAGGTAACCAGTGTAGAGATGATAAAATTGGTGTTATATGATCATATTTTCTTGACCTAGTAAGAACTCTAGCAGCTGCGTTTTGGACTAAATGTAGCTTGTTTATTTATGATGCAGGACAACCAGCTAATAAAGCATTACAGTAATCTAGTCTCGAGGTCATGAATGCATGAACTAACTTTTCTGCATCAGAAATAGATAGCATGTTACGTAGCTTAGCAATGTTTCTAAGGTGGAAAAATGCCGTTCTTGTAACATATGAAATATGATTTTCGAAAGACAAGTTGCGGTCTAATATAACACCCAGGTCTTTTACTGTAGTGGATAAAGTGACAGGACATCCTTCCAAGTTAAAGTTGTATTGTGAGAGGTTTTGTGGGTTTTTTGGACCAATAAGTAATACCTCCGTTTTATCTGAATTTAATAGCAGAAAATTACACGTCATCCAGTATTTAATATCTTCAACACACGCTGTCAGTTTAGATAATTTAGCGTTTTCATCTGGTCGTGATGAAATATATAATTGAGTGTCATCAGCATAACAGTGGAAATTAATTCCATGTTTTCTTATAATATTACCAAGTGGCAGCATATATATTGAGAATAGCAGAGGGCCTAGCACGGATCCTTGCGGCACCCCATAGTCTACTGACGTTATCTTTGATTTTTCCCCATTTAGACAGACAAAATGGTAGCGGTCTGATAAGTACGTTCTAAACCAGTTTAGTGCCTGTCCCTGAACACCAGTGTAATTTTGAAGTCGATCTAATAGTATTTTATGATCTATAGTATCAAACGCAGCACTAAGATCGAGTAGAACTAGTATTGAGATACAGCCTTGGTCAGAAGCTAGAAGTAAATCATTTGTGATTTTAACGAGTGCAGTTTCTGTGCTATGATGCGGCTTGAATCCTGATTGAAATTTTTCTTGCAAGAAAGAGGTAACAACTACAGGTAACAATTCTTTCAGTAGTTTAGTGGGTATTGGATCTAATAAGCATGTTGTTGGTTTAGATGCAATGATAAGCTTATTTAGATCTTCCTGTCCTATAGTTGTAAAGCGGTGTAGTAGTTCTTGAGGGGCGATAATTGCGGTTGAATCATAAGACATCATTAAGGATTGTACATTTACAATTTTGTTTCTGATGCTTTCTATTTTCTCAGTGAAGAAATTCATAAAATCATTACTACTAAACTGTAACATAATATTTTGCTCAGGCGATGATTGTTTATTTGTTAGTCTAGCCACAGTGTTAAATAAAAACCTTGGATTATTTTGGTTATTTTCTATTAGTTTGCGGAGATGCTCAGCCCTGGCTGCTTTTAGGGCCTTTTTATAACGTGACATACTATCTTTCCACGCAATTCTAAAGACCTCTAAATTAGTTTGTTTCCATTTACACTCTAAGTTACGAGTTTCTCTCTTGATAACATGTGTAGCACTGTTGTACCATGGTGCTTTAGTTTTCTCTCTAACCTTTTTTAATCTAATTGGTGCAACAATTTCTAATGTACTAGAGAAAATGGTGCTCATACTGCTAGTCATTTCCTCTAGTTCATCCGTTTGTTTGGGTTCACTGAGCAGCTGAGACAGATCAGGTAAGGTATTTGAGAATCTATCTATAGTGGTTGGAAGGATTGTTCTGCCTGGCCGAAAACGTGGCGCAACATGACAGATTTCAGCAGTACGCAGTATGCAAGTTACCATGTAATGGTCAGTGACATCATCACTTTGCGGTATAATATCTATATCGGTTGGGTTGGTTCCATGTGATATAATTAAATCTAGTGTGTGATTAAGACGATGAGGGGGACCAGTGACGTTTTGCTTGACCCCAAAGGAATTTAATTGATCTGTAAACGCAGCCCCTAACGCATCATTTGTGTTATCTACGTGTATGTTAAAATCTCCAACAATTAATGCTTTATCGACGTTGACCAATAGATCTGAGAGAAAGTCTGCAAACTCTTTTAGGAAATCAGCATAGGGCCCTGGAGGTCTATATACAGTAGCCAAGGCTAGAGATAATGCAAATTTCTTTCTTACATCTAAGAGTGTAACATTTAGCACTAGTACTTCAAACAAATTAAACCTGTGACCTGTTTTCTGGGTAACATTAAGAATATCTCTATAGATTGTTGCAACACCGACGCCACGACCAATCAGATGGGGCTCATGCTTATAACAGTATCCTGGTGGAGTAGACTCATTAAGACCGAAATAATCATTTGGCTTAAGCAAAGTACATCGAAACTATTATCTGTGACCATTTCATTTACAATAACCGCCTTAGGTGTGAGCGATCTAATGTTTAGAAGACCTAGTTTTAGAAATTGTTTTTGTTCACTAATATTGAGATTTTCTGGTTTAATCACAATTAGATTTTTCCTAGATCCTACAGTAGATTTAATGTTTGACCTCACTAAACGAGGAATAGACACAGTTTTTATATAATGTTCTACATTGGTACTTATGTCAATTAAGTTAGGACAAAATTGTTTTTGTTCACTAATATTGAGATTTTCTGGTTTAATCCCAATTAGATTTTTCTTAGATCCTACAGTAGATTTAATGTTTGACCTCACTAAACGAGGAATAGACACAGTTTCTATATAATGTTCTACATTGGTACTAATGTCAATTAAGTTAGGACAGCAAAGACTGTGATTTGGACTTTGACTTACTAGTCAGATGCAGGGAAGTGTTACTCTTTGTCTTCATTTCAGTATAAAACCTACTAAATAAACTCACACCCTGACTAGCGCTACCCTGTTGCCCTCTTCTTTTCCATTTCCCCTCTCTTGCCCCTCTCCGTCCCTCTCGCCCCAGGCCACGCTGTGCTTGCTGAAGCGTTATGTTGTAAGAGTGGTGGTGCGTGTCCCGTCATCAATAGGAGTGAGTTACACAGGTCAGCAGTTCAAATGCAGGTCACAGCTTCATGATGTCGATGCCTCACTCTGCCCTGATTGGTTTATTGCGCCAACAGATTCACTTGTGCTCCCTGCTGTTTGATCCCTGCCCTGGTTGATCCTTTGTTTAGCGTATACAACCTCATTTTGTTATACATGCAGGAAATATGTTGTTTCTCAGTGGGCCACATGTGATTGTACCAGTAACAGTAAAACTAGCAGATATTTGGAGTGTGTATTATGGAAGTCCTGATTGTAGGAAGGGGCTAGTTGTCATACGGGAAAGTTGTCACAACAATGAATCACGCCATGAAGGTTGACTGGTTGGGTCAAGTCCAGTGTTTCTTTTAAAAGCAATGTGTTACGATATTGCTTTACTCCCTACAAAAGTAACTAATTGGATTAGTTACTTTTTATGGAAAGTAATGCGTTACATTACTTTTGTACATTAATGGGTTTTTTAATAGAAAAAAAAGTTATATTTTTGCCAAACGTAAAGGCCCTTTCACACCAAGGGCCCAATTTAACAATCTAAGCACATGGTCTAAAGCGCACGGTGCAAGTGGACTTAGGGCGTGTCCGAATCCAATTTTGCCAGTTTAAATGCCACTCGCATGGTCTAAAAGAGTTGTCCCTATTCTCTTAATGAGTAATGGGTGTGTTTTGGGCGTAACGTGCAACAAACCATTCAGAGTCTCATCTCCCATTCCCTTTAAAAGCCAGTTGCGCTTGCACCATGGCGGATTCGCTATTTACATGGCAGAATTTGCCAGCGGAAAGACTGATCGCTTCTCCAGAGAGAAATGTTTAAAGGTCCCATTCCGCATGATCCCATTGTTCAAACTTTAGTTAGTGTGTAATGTTGCTGTTAGAGCATAAATAATACCTGTAAAATTATAAAGCTCAAAGTTCAATGCCAAGCGAGATATTTTATTTAACAGAAGTTCCCTTTCAAAGCCTACAGCGAACGGCTGGCTTGGACTACATCCTGGTACTTCCTGCTTTACTGACGTCAGTAGAGCAGTAGAACAGACTAACCTCCGCCCACAAAGAAACGCGAAAAAGGGGGCGCGGTCTTGTTGCTGTCCCACGTGGAGAAGCGGACGTGTCGCGTGGAGAAAAGGAACTGTTGCGTTGAGTGTGTTTATCGCCATGTCGTCGAGACGCTGATATTTTCATCCAGGAGTCAAATCACCTTTGTTTGGCTTTCCCAGGGACGCTGTAGAGATTATTGAACGCATACATCTCTCCGTTAAGAGGCGTGACCTTTCCAACATGCGCTAAGCTGCTGTCGAATCACAACACAGGAACTGCTGGCACGTGCGCTAAGCTGCGGTCGAATTACAACACGGTAAGCGCTTGCACAATCAGAACTCGTTACGTGTTTCTGAAGGAGGGACTTCATAGAAAGAGGAAATCACCAGCCGTTTTTAGGACAGTGAAAACAGCGGTACACAGATAAGTACATTGTATGAAAAATACTGTGTTTTTTTACACGCGAAACATGAACACATGTTATATTGCACACTGTAAACACAATCAAAGCTTCAAAAAAACACGAAGAACGGGACCTTTAAAAATGTTTGTGTGCTGCTGCGCATCCCTGTGTGTGTAATAAGCAGAGTGTACACGCATTGTGCACCCGCCTATATGCGCATACTACTAATGTACCCTTTACATAACACAAAAAGTACTGCGCTATTGACTTTAGACCAGGTTTTTGTTGGTCAATGGCACAGTCGTTTTCAGTTGAGTCTCATCTCCCATTCCCTTTAAAAGCCAAGTGCGCTCGCCCATGGGCGCACAAATGAGCGCAAATGCATTTGCTATTTAAACAAAGTAGCACTGGACATGAAAATGATTACTGCGCTCGGCTGAAACTAGCAATAAACACTTGCATCGTACCTGGCGTCGCATTGCGCCGGGTGTATGATATGGGCACCACAAGTGAAATAAATAAGCCTCAGACTGAAGGAAATGCAAATTCACACCTGTACAGTAGAGGGCACAGCTCAAACCCTTCAGCTGTGGATTGCCATTCTGGATTGTAGAAGAATTATTATTTTAGTGACAAATGAGGTGTTTTAGGGTTGTTTCTGGCACGTGAGATCCAAGCCAAACGCTTTCAGTGCAATACTGCGTTTATCCGATGTATTTATCACAAAGCTCGTAGATGTCATTTTAACAGTTACCGATGCACGAACACATTGTAATCCCACAAGTTTGCTTCCACTAGCTCATATCCTGACACGGTCAAAAATGGTTGTTCTGCCCTCAATTACACACCTGATTTCTCTTACTCTCTGGCTACCTATATACTAATCAAACCCACACTCCACCCAGTGTCCAACAATGGAATTACAACAGATATTCAATAGGGCATAATGGCTCTTACAATTATTTCAGCAATAAATACAGAAAAAAATGAAACACAATTGTGATGTTTATCTAAAGTCATTTTTGCTTATCGCTAAACTATCTATCATCTATCTATCTATCTATCTATCTATCTATCTATCTATCTATCTATCTATCTATCTATCTATCTATCTATCTATCTATCTATCTATCTATCTATCTATCTATCTATCTATCTATCTATCTATCTATCTATCTATCTATCTATCTATCTATCTATCTATCTATCTATCTATCTATCTATCTATCTATCTATCTATCTATCTATCTATCTATCTATCTTATCAGATACTGTATAAATGTTTTGGAGTATTGGAGTAAAGTGTCACTGTTCTGTGTTCTGTATGTTGCACATGGAATGTGAAAGAGCTCGTTCTTGTGATCTTCCTGGCCATCTAGTGGAAAATGTAGGATATACAGGGATACAAAGGCAAATGAGATTACGTGTGAGATGTGATAGCATGCTGCTAAAATGCATGACTAATGCTTAGAATGCTAAACCAAAATGTGGACTACACCCTGGCACCAGTTCACATGACAATATTTAAATACGATTGGTATTGTTATCTTCAGATCTGCAATGGGCTATTAAGGGAACAGATAGATGTGCAGCGATACAGCTAGGTAGCTTGTGGCCACTTTAGCTTTATTTGGGTTGCCAGGCCAAAGCCCAATAACAAAAGGCAAAGCAAGGAACATATTTTATAGCTCTTGTTATAAATTTCCTCCATTTTAGGCATTGTGTAAATAGCATGAACATTGGAATACAATAAGGACCTCAAAAGCTCTAGAAGAAGAGCTTTTTGAGGTCCTGAAATGAACAGTTAGATTTAGCCAATTAGATCCTAAAACCTCCAGAGTTTCGTACAAGGAAGTAATTATAGTTTCATCTTCAGATGTAACATTTACACGCTTTTTGTCTCTTCTATGAAATAATAGGCACCCCCAGTTGAGATAAATGTCACGAAAGTGTAAAAAAACACACCCTTTTAATTAACAGGTTTGGCTATTTCAACAGCACCCATTACTAGCAGTTGTATTCAACGTTTCAGTGTTACATACAGCATGACAATAGCCTGTACATAAAGTGAGATCCATAAATAAATAATTAACTGTATCATAGTGTAGAAGAAATTGACTGATTTGCAAAAATCCCAGATTTTTTCCAGATGCAACAGCAAAGGTAGGACCAACCAACTCCCTATTAATGCCCATAGTTTTTAAATTAATGTTCAACAATCACGCATGGATGTTCTTTTTTTTTTTTTTTGAGTCCACATACCCCAAGTTCTCTATCGAACCTTAATGGGTTCTTTTAGGCACTACATATATAGAATATTTTTAGGGGTTCCCATCATGGATCATTTTATGAATTTATGGATTGTAATTTTGTTTTAATAAATGTTTTATTTTAATTAAATTGTATGAAAATAGCTTGCAAACATATCACTAGAATTAACCACTAAACACATTATTTAAGACATTTCTCCTAATATAAACTTTTTGGCATAAAGAACCTTTTTGGTTCCTTAAAATTGAGTCAATAATCGTGTTCTTTCTAGAACCACAACCTTTTTTCTATTAGTCTATGTGTGCATATTTTATTGCATATGCATATTTATTTGCAAGTATGGCGGTCTGATTAACAAACATTTCATGGATTAATTTGTTCATTTTTGAGAACTTTAGTCCTTTTGTGAAAGTGAAAATGTGTGAAGATGATGTCAGTAACACATCAGAAGAGATATTTGTGTTAACCGCTAATGCCAGGCTTATTATACTCTTGAACTTTAGACAAATGGAGAAAAACTTTTTTTGGGGGGGGGGGAGAAATTCTCTGGAAATATATTTCTTCTACTGTTTTCAACAGTTAAATATTACTACAGGGGTAAATACTGTCACAAAACTGAAAAAAAAAAACTATTTAGGGGAATCTTATGAACTTTCCCCAAAGCAAACTTGTACTTATTGTAATATTAGAAATTAATTATAATTCATAAATCCACCTAACTCTGACCTATATCTGGTGAAATGTTTGAGGTGGGGGCATTTGCCTATGTGATGTGTGTTTGTGTGACTGTGGCAAGAAAAAAAAAAGCAGAAAGAGAGAGAGAGAGAGAGAGAGAGAGAGAGAGAGAGAGAGAGAGAGAGAGAGAGAGAGAGAGAGACAGAGAAAGAGAAAAGGAGGAAGAAGAGAGAGAAAGAGAGAGTACTGAGCTCTTCACGGAGAGCATGTGGTTTTGAGCGGATGGGCGGGCCATCCTGTGAACTTGAGAGAAGTGCATCTCTCACTGAAAGTGTGTATGCATGTGGCACACAAATGACACAAAGGGTCGGAAGTGGGGTGGGGGAATTAGAGGAAAACAGATGAGAGTTTTAAAAATGCACCATCTCTATTGTTACTAAGAATTCAATGAATATAAACAGCATAATGGATTAAAAAAAGTTTCTTTCCGAGGGGCCGTTTACACGACACCGTCATCAATTAAAACTGGACTTTTCATGGCCATTCATTTATACAACAGCGGTGGTTTGAGGGCCTGAAAATGCAAACTTTTGGCTGTTCACACAACAATACCATTGTCACGAAGGGGTGTGTCTGGTCTGCAACAATGTTTAGGTAGGTGACACATGTCAAATTTATGTCCACATGAATGGCTGGACCCAGGGTTTCCCAGCAGAACATTGCCCAGAGAATCCCATTTCCTCCACAGTGATTCAAGATTCAAGATTCAAGATTCAAGAGTTTTATCTTGAATCTTGAATCTTGAATCTTGAATCACTGTGGAGGAAATGGGATTCTCTGGGCAATGTTCTGCTGGGAAACCCTGGGTCCAGCCATTCATGTGGACATAAATTTATAAACAGTGTGTCGTCTTCCCACAGTGCATCCTGGTGCCATCACTTCCCCAGGTAAATGGCATACACATTCACAGCTGTCCATGTGTTGAATAAGAAAACGGGACTCATCAGACCAGACAACCTTCTTCCACCTCTTCCACAGGTCTGGTTTTGATGCTTGTGTGCTCACTAGGCACTTTTGTGTGACTTGTGCTTCTGTTTGCATGGACCAGACGGAATAGCCTTGTCCTCATGCATCGATGAACCTTGGGCACCCAACACCTTGTCACCGGTTTGTGGTTTGTCCCTCCTCTGACTACTGTTGGTATATTCTCAGCACTGCTTGTTTGGGAGCAACCCACAAGCTTTGCCGTTTCAGAGATACGCTAACCCAGTCACCTTTCCATAACAAAATGGCCCTTGTCAACGTTTCTCAGATATTTATTCCTGCACTGTAAACCTGAAAAAGTTGGCAAACCTCAAAAATTTTGAGGTAATTAGTACATCCATTTTTTTTTTTTTTTATAAATTCAAAGATTATGTGAGCAGAACTGGCAGTTTTTATTTTGTATACATTTGAATTGCTCTTAACTTTAAATATTTGAGTAAGCTAATTCATACATTTAATTTAAAATGATCAATTCAATTAAATGATCTCGACCTAAATATTTTTAGTATTGGAAATTTGTCAAGCTCAGACTCGAAACTCAAGATGTCAGCGCCATATTTGGACACATTGGCTTACAATGGAAGAGAGTGAAGGTGCGTCGTCCATCTTTTTTTTCTTTCTCAGCCAATCTCATGTCCTCACATCCTTCATATCTCAAAAAAGTCTTTAGTGTTTTGCACACACGCTATTCGTTCCGGTTAAATCACAAAATAAAATGTACATAAACGTGTCCCTATCTTGATACAGAAAAAAAAAATGTGTTACCCGAATGATGAGCATGCTTTGCTTGGTGTGTGCGCACGCTTTTCCGGGAGAAGTGTACATACAAGGATATTCCGCCCTTTATGGCTTCATACAGAGCCATACTCGAAAAAAACTTTCAGAAACTTGTGAGAAACCGGAAGGAGTATTTTTGGCACAGACTTTGGCCATGTTTAGCATGGGAATCCAACTCTTTAACAGTGTAAAAAAACTCATGAAATAGCATGAGACCCCCCTTTAAAAGAAACAAGTTCATAAAACTCAAAACAATGATACAATTCAGGTTACTTAAATGTGCCAGTTTTGTGAACTCAAAGGTTAACATCGTAAGGGTTTACTTTACAGCGTGCCCATTTTTCCAACATGTTGATTACGAGATCTGATTGTTTGCTTACCAATCTACCCAGACCTTATATGTGGTCTTGATAGGAGATTAAATCATTTATTGTTAATATCTATGATCAGCTCCTATCAATGCCACATATTATGCATAAACAAAATATGCAACCAATCAAAATTATTTAAAAAAGAAGCATAAGCACATTTCAACTAAAACATTTCCACTAAATTGTGTGCTCCATACATGTGAGAAAACGAATTATTAGGTTATAATATTCCCAATATTGTGTAATGAGGATAGATAATTTGAAAACATGATTATAATGTACTGCAAATATAAAAATCCATTGTGATCCTATTTAAAAAATTGACACCCAATCAGTGCATGTTCCAGTTTATTTCATAGTATTTACAGAATAATTTGACACAATATGCATTCGTTTTCAATGTTCTTTTTTTCTTCTTCTTTCTTTACAGTACCTTTGTTGCTATGACAAAATATCTCTACCCCATTATTGTCCCCTTAGCTCTTTAAAAGATTTGGCGAGTTATCACGTTGTCCCTTTGGAAGTTAGTCCTATGGTCAAGGAGCCATATTCACAAAGTTTTATCCCCTGAGTTATTTAAGAATATCACAAAAAAGTCACACACCAAACTACAGGGCAAAAGAGAGACCATATACTTTGAGCATCCAGAAAAGCATTCAGTTGGCTAATTTGCCTTTGCATGAGAAAAAACACTGTTTTGAGGAGCAAGAGAACAGCAATAGCTTTTTAAATAACTCCTGAGCGAATCTTTGTGAATAGTGGCTGAAGTTTTACTTTGCTTCTGCTTCTACTGTTCATTGACAAGGGTGCAAGACAAGTTATATATGGAAACTTGTGTGTGATTATGAAGAAATGGACTGTCTTTACACTTGAGCTGCGACTTGCCATGTCTGCACACTACCCATTAAAAATGTTTTCCCACATGTTCCAGTTTTGCAAACGTAATATATGCTGAAGTGGTGAAGTGGTTATCATGTGAAAAGAAATGAAAAAACAAGCAGGCTGTGTCTTTGGTTGTATTGATGGTATTTCAGTTTATCCACACCTGTTTGTTAGTCTTTCATGGAATATTAAATGGTGACATCATAGACGATTCATATTTACAACATCTGGGACGGTATTTTCCAGAATATCAGCGGTTACCACATAAAAATAGACGACCAATTGGATGCCAGTTATTTGACGGACAGCATACAGCTTCAAATTTTGCTCTTCGCTATATTTGGCTTTGTAATTTCGCACATGTGCACCAGCTATGACTTCTTTGTGCCACTTTCCCATTTTAGTTCTCCTGTATTTAGGTTAGTAGCATATCCAGTGCCCTCGATTTTCACAAGTCTGCAGAATCAGGGAAAGTAGCAAGAAAGAAGACTTTTAAATAGTATAGGGTACACTTGGAGGAATAGTAAGTTAGCTAATTCAACTGGGTGGCTTTATCATTTGGATTACAACAATACAAAACTTGAATTAGCAGTTCCAATGGTTTTCTTTTAATCTTCAGCAATCCATTTGCTCTTATCAGAGCTTGCAAAATGCATATCTATATTATATAGCTGAATTTACAGGTTAATACATATAATTGGCTTTAAATACAGGTAACCATTTACAATACATAAAAAAAACTGATAAAACCGATCGCGCTCTGTGATATGATCAGAAGAATATATTATTTTGTCAAAGCAATTTTTTCTGAAGCAATTTACATCAAAAAGATCGAAAACCATCCTGCAGAAATCACAGTATTACTGTCTTGAGAAACAACAGTAACTGGTGTTTTGTCAGTTTTGGCTAGTGTTTACAGAGCTGCAATCATGATGTATATATTATGAGAGGAAATACTTTAAGAATATCTTATAGGAAAGAAAAAAATATTCCCTTTTTGTACAACCAAACACCCCGGAAGACAAAGAAAAGAGATGATTGTGAATTTACAGATAATTACAAATAATCCAGTTTTGTTAAAGGGAAGTCCTGCCAAACTAATATTTATATAAGGGCAAAACCCTGGAGTATTAAAAAATAAATTTTATCTATATGGTTTTACTTTTTGTCTTAGTGTTAGTAATACTGGTAAAGATAAACTGGATTTTAAGTGCTTATATAAAGTGCTGAAATTCAAATGATGCAACCATTGGCCATTTGTCTAATATTCTCTCATACTCATCCTGTATAGCTCCCTCATAACTACTCATTTCACCTAAATATGGCACACAAAGTACATTCTGTGACCACGCTGAAGTGTAAACAATGCAAATCATCATGGGAACAGTAGCTAAAAGCTGAATTGTGAGCCTTAATATTGCAATATTTTTTTGAGTTAGGTTTAGTGTATGTAATTGCTGACAGCATTCAAAATAGAAAGTTACCAATTTCAACAAATTTGTGTTAAAAAGAAGCGAGATATATAGAGATGTGAGCCATTCGCGGCATATCTGAGCTGTGTAGGTTATCATTGATCTCCGTTTCACTTAACAAATGGTGAGAATGGCCACAGGTGCATCGCCTACATTCGGGTCTGAAGGCACCCAGCTAAAAATACCAGGAGCAAAAAATGAATGTAACTACGGAATAACGGAAGGTCATGGCGTGGCTGTGGGTGTCAGATCTTGCTGTTCTCCAGGTGCGAGTCAATGTGCTTGATCAAGGCATCATCGGGGTAACCAACAGGGAAGATTAGCTGACACAACGGGCAGCTCCTGACGTCACCCTCCTCCTCGGTCTCCATCCACAGCTGCAAAGGGCACAGTGATATGTTTGACAGCCATAATGTTTAAAATCCAGCATTAAAACGGATACAATAAAGGTGAAATGTGTATTTTATTCAATGTTAAAATATCTTGGCACAAGCAAAAGATTGATATCCCTGAAATGGGTAAACACCGTTTCTCTGTGGCACTTTCAAGACATTTTAGTGTTTATTAGAGCAGCCAGACAGAGCAAAATCTAAGTTCGAATTTGAATTTAACTGGCCACACCCCCACAGGAAATTGAGTCGGAATTACAGGAAAAAGATTTTCCTGAATTACAGAAATTTGACAAACGGCATTCTGGGAAATCAAATTACTGTGAAGTCTTTTGAAACTTTAAGATATGGCTTTGTCAAGCCACCATTCAAAGTCTTAAACCTTTTCCTACACATAAGCCCCGTTTCCACTGAAATTACCTGGAACAATTTGTCCCAGGAACTTTTTTTCCCTCAGACCTGTTGCTGTCTGCGTTTCCATCGCGGTCTAAAGTACCATTAGCCCTGTGACGTAGGACTACACACGACTTTCCAGTTCCCGCTGGATTTCGTCCTCCGGATATAAAGCTAGGAACACACCAAACCGACGCCACCCAACTAGTGGCAACGAAAGCAGACTGCTGAGTTGCCTCACGTTGGCTCACGTCGGCAGCGTCTGGGTCCAAAGTTGCCCTGACACACCAAGCAGACGCTCGACATCCGACGGCCTAGTAGCACGTCCGTTCTGCACCTGCGTAAGAGTAAATAGCTTTCTGTACCAGCTGGTGGCAGTAGTCTGTTTTCGTTATTCAAAGCGGGAAACCGGAAGAGCTACCCTGTAAACCCTATATAAACAAAGCGCACCCAAGGGGGTAATCCAGCACCCGGAAAGCGTACCTTCCATAGGGGCAGCCATTGCTAACCAAGTCATCACCTGCTGTTAGCATCCCATTGACTCCCATTCATTTTGGCGTCACTTTGACAGCGAATAACTTTACATCTGAGGCGTTTAAAGACTCCATTTGTCCACTGTTTATTGTCTAAAGAAACATGACAATGTATAAAAGGCTCCATTACATTGTATCTTACACTATCGCCCAGTAGAAGCCGTTTTTTTAAAAATAGGCAAACGATTGCATCATAACAGAGAGAGTACACCAGTAGAGAAATTACCATATAGACAGGAGGAGAAGCTTGCAGAATTTTTTTTTTACTGTCTATAGCCCTATTCGGACGGGATTAGTTTAACATGGGGAGGTGGGGGTAAAGTAATTTTACCTCAGGACGTCTGTAATGTTAATGGCCAATTCGCACGGGATAAGACATCTCAGTAAAACTAGCAGAAGTGGGAGGGGTAACTCGCTTTACGCACCACAGTAACCTCCTTGTCGTATGACGTTGCTTCCTGTTATCACGTGAGCAAACACGCCAACAAGAAAAACGCGAAACTGGAGCAGGGAGGAAACGCTGTGTTTAATCTCGGAATATTAAAAAAATCTTAAATAACATTTTTATATTATATGAATATTAAAAAATATTCTAATGTAATGCTAAAAGAAGTGTTGTGCCTCTAATAAGTGTTTTATATCTTCTTTTTGGTTTAAATGGTATGCGGAAAATACTGGAGGTTTGCCACAGAGTTGTCCCACCACCTACAACACAACCGAGTGCTGTTTGAAGCGGCTCCATGCTTGCAAAACGCGCCAAAAACTACTTTTAAACAGTAAATGATGGAATTTTACCGTACATTTTTACAGCGGGTCTATTCGAACGGGATTAGTATTACCCGAGGTCATTTTTCCAGACCTTTTTACAGAAGGTAAAAGTCTCCGTAATCTTTACTGACATTGTCCGTAATGATTACCGAGATGGCACATTCGGACGGGACTAAAATCACAGAGAACCTCTGGTAATAATTACTTTACCCCCACCTCCCCATGTTAAACTAATCCCGTCCGAATAGGGCTTTAGAGGCAATCGGGGGGACGTGGAGGCATAAAGTCCATAAATATTTCAACATTGTGATTCAGATTTCACTTTGCACAACTGCTAGAAGACTTACAACTGTAAGACAGGTCGCTCACTTCACATCTAAGTCGTCAAGCTCAGTCTGAGGCAGCACAGTACGCTCAGCCATCTGGAAGTGAGTGCTTCTAATTGACTTCACTTTTCCCCGTCGAAGCCTATGGGGTCGCCGTGGTCCATTTCTTTTACTGTCTATAAGACCACCTCATAATCACGCTCACCACAGATGATCACTTTTGGGGGGTTTTCTCGTGCACTGGATTGCTAGCAGAACAGCCAATCAGAACGATCAACGACCAACTTAGTTGGCCGACGCACGAAAACTGCCCGACGGCCAACCGTCGGCTTGGTATGTTCCAGGCTTAAGCTGAATAAACCCTGAACCTCGCCGTCGGTCCATCGATCGAAGATTTTTTTAACTTCATTGTTGATTCCAATAGCAAACAACTCTTACTGCACGCACTGCAACAGACAGCGCTCAAGTCCCACCACTGAAAGTTCCTGAACTTTGAAAAAGTACTACCTCACGAGCAGGGACATTTTGAGGGGGACATTTTTACCCGGAACTTTATGTAACCCCTGGTTCCTGCGGTCGAAACACACCGAGTACCACCCCAAAGTCCCTAGTTCAAGGGGAAAGTTCCTGCGGTGGAAACGGCTATATTTTCAGTTCATTGTAATTGAAGGAATTTTAAAAGCATTTTGAATTCTGCACAAATTTAAGGAATCCAGTATGAAAAAAAAAGTGTTATTCCATTTGGTTACACATTTCACCTTTATGTTATCTTCAACATAGGCTCATTGGAAAAATGTGCCTCTACCTAAACTCCAAAAAATGTACCTACAGTATACATGCAATTTACTACAGTTTCCAGCTCAAATAAACAGTAGTGGCAGTAAAACACCAACAACTTTTATTCCTTTTCACATAAATTATGATTATCAATTAATTTCACTCTGTACTTTGCACAATAATGTGTTATGACTCAAAAGACTTTTACCATAGTGCATGGTTTGTAAACTGATACATTTTAATGTTTGCATCACATAACCAGCTCCAAGTATCTGGCTTTTTTGACATTGTAAACTTGCTCGGTAGCTCACCTGGTACATAATTGCACTTGCAATGCGTCACGAAATGTGCAAGAAGCAATGCAATATCATTTTGCAGAAATGTTGCCACAGGCACGTTTTTCCAATGACTCTGGGTTGGTTATTCTGGCCACTGATTTGCTACTCACGTTGATGGATGGCCACGACTGGGCGTGCTCTGCATGCAGGTATCCAGGTGGGTGGCAGCTTAGGGTGTTGGGACGGGAAGGAATGGGGAAAACGGAACAAGAGGTGGGGCCTCTGGTGCTCGATGAGGGACTCGACACCCCCAGTGTTCGCGGTGGACTGATGGGATGAGGGCAGGACCACTCCTCCTCATCCTCTGAGGACTGCGGAGGCTGTGGGGATGAATGCAGAGGTGCCGGGCTGGGCTGAGGCTCGAAATGCAAGTGGGACACATCCGAGTGGTGGAAGGACAGCTCCCTGGACAGCCGTGGAGATTCAGCCAATCCCCCATCGCCTCCAACCCCAGACTGAGAGCCCTGTCTTTGAACTAACATGTGCTGGCTTCCTCCATGTTGCTGTTGTTGTTTTTGCTGCTGTTGTTGCTGCTGCTGCTGCTTGTGGTAGCTGTCGACATAAGGTCGAGGTTTCGGCAGGGTGGACACCGGGTCCAGAGTGAACCGTGGCGGCCGCTGATAAGCAGACGGATCGGCTACTTCAGAGTAACTGCGTCTTCCCTGGAAACTGGCCCTCAGGTGGTGGGAAGTAGGCCTGCAAGAATAGGATGCGGGGCCGTCGCTGAGCTCAGGCAGAGGTGAGCGACGGTGCATGTCCGGAGAGAGACGCTGCAGGATAGGGGAGCGCCGCTGGGGCACAGGAGAGTGACGCTGTTGGATGGGGGAATGACGCTGTTGGATGGGGGAATGCCGCTGCGGAACGGGCGAATGCCTCTGGTGAGGGACGGGAGAGTGGCGCTGAACTAGAAGATGAACACAAAAGTGAAAAAAGAGATTAAATATAAGCAGTAAGACATGACATGTTTAAACATAACCACGTTGCACACATGCTTGACATCAGTGTTAATTATGTTAACAAAATTACTGCAGAAAATGCTCCTAAAAGTGAGCATGAATTTAAATGTCACCCGACAATTTTCTAAATCCATGTTTGATCTGCATGTGTTTCACTTTTTTTTAAATGTTCTACCTCATAATCTTTAATGAATATATAACCTGACCTTCTGGTAAAAAAATTCCAAACCTCTCTGGTGACATCTCCAATCCTTTATTGTGCTGAAATGCCATCGTCTTACATTTTTTCTTTTTTGATAATCCATTACACTCAGATGTATGTCACAATACAGAAGAAAAGATCTGTCGTTTTTTTTAGGGCCCTATCATACACCTGGAACAATGCAACGGCAGGCTGTTTTTTTGCTAGTTTCAGCCCGACAGTTAGAATTTTCACATCCAGTGCCACGTTGTTTAAAGGTCCCATGGCATGACATTTTCCTTTTAACATTAATATGAGTTCCCCTAGCCTGTATATGGTCCCCAAGTGGCTAGAAATTTTGATAGGTGTAAACCGAGTTCTGGGTGTCCTGCTCTGCCTTTGAGAAAATGAGAGCTCAGACGAGCTGATCTGGAATCTTCCCTGTATGTCGCCATACGGGGAACGGTTGCCTCCCCTTCCTACCATATGGATTCGACAGCACCGCCACAAACAGTGAGTAACAGTGTTCATTAATGCCTGATCTGTGATCAGTGATTTCTGATGTGTAACTAAGTCTGATGTGTCAAGTTCACGCAGACTTTCTTTCTAAATCGCTTAATACTGTCAGTCCCGCCGCTGGCCGTCTTGATGCCCTTAGCGTAATGTATCAGTGAATCAAGCCAGTGACTAAAACGATCAACTTCACATCGTTTCTGTTAGTAGCATGAAACAAATCTGTTATTTCAATTGTGATTAGATGCTAGATTAGCACAGTCTTTATAATGTTTGGATCTGTCAATCACACTTTGCGAGTGTATCTGCACACTTTTACCAAACTGCCGTTATAACGAATGACGCTGTTATGCTGCACAAAGCTCTTACTGTATTCATGTCGATGTCGTGTTTGCTGTTAGTTGTGGTGAAAGCATTTTGTGAGAGAAAACGTGCTGCAATGACAAGATCACTGCATTCACGCGATCAACAGACTGTGTACTCAATGCTCATCACTGCAGCTTTTCATGTGATGGGAAAAGATCTAAAAATAATGCTATAATCAACACTTTGACGATTCGTTCATCTCGACGGCTGTGATGGTAAAAAAAACGTAGCAAAAGTAGGCTATTCGAGAGAGGTTCCACATGTTACAAAGTTCGTAGAATAAGAAGGAAGAAGACAGGGTCGGCGTGACTGGGACTCATGTTTATTCAGAACTCTCAGATACAAACGAAATAAACTTGCGCTCTCAACAACTCTGTACAATAAAGCTTTCTCAGCTATCTTTCTCCAGCTCTAAGGTCTCTCTGGTCCACATGCAGTCCGTCTCTCTCTCTGGCAGCGCTTGCAGACCTTGCTAAACCACGCCCCCTCCGCCACATAATCTAATACTCATTTCAAATGCAAAGATGTCAGCCAGTAACAACAGTGGGCGTTTTCACTGATGTCTCACATCAGACACGCCTCTTGAAAAAGAGCATTCAAGCCAGAGGGCTAATAGAATCAGTATAGAAAACATTATAAAATAATAAAAACAATCCATGCCATGGGACCTTTAAATAGCAAATGCACTTGTGCCCATCTGTTCGCCCATGGGCGTGCTGGTCTGAAAACTAGGTGCATTGCTATTTTGAGGCAACTGAAAACGACTGTGCCATTGACCAACAAAAACCTGGTCTAAAGTCAATAGCGCAGTATTTTTTGTGTTTCTTAAAGGGCGCACAACACATGTACACTCTGCTTAATACACACACAGGGATGCGCAGCAGCTCACAACATTTTTTAAATATTAATAGGATTCCTAATATAAAAGAATTCCTCTCTGGAGAAGCATTCAGTCTTTACACTCGGAAATTTTGACATGTAAATAGCGAATCCGCCATGGTGGAAGCACAACTGGCTTTTAAAGGGAATGGGAGATGAGAGATTTATTGCACATTACGCCCAAAATACACCAATGACTCATTAAGAGACTAGGTACAACCCCTTTGGACTATGCGCCTGGCACGCCAAACAGTTTTTTCAGTGCTTAAACTAGCAAAAGTGGATTCGGACCTGCCCTAAGTGCACCAGCGCCATGCGCTTCAAACCATGTGCTCAGATCGTTAAAATAGGCCCCTATGTGTGTTAACTAAATCACCCATTCTATACATATGAGTTTAATCAGAATTATGTACACAACATAAACATAGCTAGTCAGATTTGCACTTTTCATAACAAAAATCTAAAACATGGGCAATGACATGAAAATGTTACAATTATATGGTTAAATTCATATATAAAATGCTTGAATATTTAAATTAAATTAAAGGTAGCATGGTTTCTTTTTATTACCGGAAGAATACCTTGAAAGGCAGTGTAAAGAAAACAGTCCCTAATGGACAGATAGACGTCTGTAATGACTTCCTCTTTCCCCACAGATTTCCTCTTTGAACCCCAGCACCTGTGGCAGGCTACTTCTACACAAGTTTCTGACTATAAACAGGCATACAAGATCTTGTACAGAAGATGCATATATCTCTCGATAATAAGTCTAACGTGCATATACTGTGTGAGCTTCCTGCAATCGCGAGATTGCAATCAGCTATTTAGAGAAATCAGTCCTTCTATCTATGAATCAGTAGGGTTTTTTTTTCCTCCATCCGCTTCTGCTTTTTAGACTGGTTTCCTATATCAAATGGGTTGTGTGGTTGAGTGCAGAGGTGCTAAAAGATAAGAGTTGTTTATGTTCTTAAACTCTAAAGAAGAGACACTCAACGTGAGAGGCGATCAAAACGTCAGCAAAAATATTCCTTGTGGAATACAGCGAGAGCAAACAAGCATGCAGTGCTAAAAAAAGCACCTGTTTACACGCACACTGTGAGTTTGACGAATTGGTTCTATTACAAAAGAGGTTCATTAAAGTATGAACATATGATTATTACCTAAATAAGGTCTTCTTAACACTACACTATGAATAAGGTCAAGTTGGCAGTTGATATTTCAATTCATCCCAAAGGATTTAATTGAGTGCCGTGGGTGTCACACATGGAATATATTAAATTAGTGATTTCTTCTTTGCAACCATTTAAACAGGCTTTATCATTTTTTTGGATCTTACGTAGTTAACTCACTGACCTCTTTCTACTGTATATGAGATAGTCAAACTGGCAATTAGAAGGTGTCTATGGTGTATGTTAAAGACTCTTTATACGTCTCTGAATGAATGTATAATATGGATGTCATATGACGATCTTTGTCCTCGTACCTGGGCTCACCGGCTCCTGTGACGCTTTCCGCAATATCTCGGTCTGTTTCGAGGTCAGAGCCTGTAACTTGCCCAACTCCTCTGTCAGCTCAGTATAGGCCAAAGCCAGATTGACTCTGTGGAGAGAACAGGAGAAAGAGAGGGAATGAGAAAAGAAAGTTTTAGTATTATAACCACCTGCAATCAAGTTTAACCAGTTTCTAAATGCCCTGCAACAGTATTGCACCCTGGTTATTTAAAGGGATACCAAAAAAATGAAAATTCTGTCATCATTTACTCACCCTCAAGTTGTTCCAAACCTGTATACATTTCTATGGTAGTCAATGGGGGCAGAGATCTGCTTGGTAACAAACATTCTTCAAAATATATTTCTTTGTGTACAGCAAAAGGTTCGGAACAACTTGAGGGTGAGTAAATGATGACAGAATTTTCCTTTTTGGGTGAACTATCCCTTTAAATTAAGTCATTGTCATCATTACTGCCATATTCTTGCTATGTAAACTAGGCTCATACTGTAAATTGCTCCTATTTACAAAACTAAACATTATTTACCACGTGCACTTAACATCATGCTGTTACCAGCTGACATGGAACTGCACTGGATCCAAACCGCACATTACCGTATAACTGACAATGACAATACAAATATCAGCATTACTTAGCATTTATGACATATAAAACCAATAATAAGGTGGTATGCTTCTGCACATAACAATGGTTGACAATTATGTTTATGACAGTTGGTAACACTATTTAACTGTGATATGTGTCGCTCCACAAGTGAGAACATAACGCATGACTGGGCCAGTGTATAGTTTCAAATCATCTGACTCTGCAGTCACTCACCATGGCAACCAAATTTCTAAAAAGCATCAGTCATCACAAAAATTGCCAACTGATTTCCTACACAAATGTGCTAGTCTCTTGTAGCACTCTGCGGTCTCCTTCTTCACACACTATAAAATAACTTTAACTCATAATCAAAAGTTCATGTCCAATTGTTTATTTATTTATATGATAAATAGTAATGTATTAAAGCACCAGGCTGGTTTATTTTGCAGTAATGACTGACTGACTGTACATCACCTCTTACTTATCTTGCAAACTTGTTGCTTCTCTTCCACTGAGAACAAAAGCTTTCCTTCCATTTAACAAAAATGCTATCACATACTGTATTGATATTATCTTGTTTGCTCAAAAGATACACAATAAGAATTAGACACAGAAGAGTTATACATTTGTGATAATCATCAAAAAGAAAATGTTATGGTAAAACATGCCAGCTAATTTTGATGCAAGGAAACAGAAACATCAGTTTAGCTTTATCTGATTTTGCGCTGACCGAATTCACAAAAACCTTCGGAGCTTTATTCTAAAAAGACTCATCTTTTTTAGATGGTGTCAGATATATCAGGAGAGACATTTCAGTTTTTACACTTCAGAGGGCACGTGCGACCACTCACTTTTTTAAACCCGCTTGCATTCGCATGAATTTGAGAACCACAGAGACGTAAATACAGTAGTATGTGTAATCATCATGCTGTTGAGTTATATTGTACTTTTCAAGGATCATTATGAGTGCCATTTTTTCATATGTATAAGGATAAAAATCTTCAGTGCAAATTTGAAAACAATCTCAAAAGCTTTTAAGGTCAACTACCACTTTGATTAAGTAAAGTCACTATAATGCAAATTTTAATTAATTGCAAATGACAATAATGAGTAGATATGAAAAAAGTATGAAGAGGGTCAAACACAAGGGGACAAAACTAATGATGAAGTTCGCTGCATTTTAATAAGACGAGTTAAATGAGTCAGCCGCCACCAATGCAGTCTGGTGCAAGGTCACATCTAGTCAATTTTCTCTCTCAGTTAGTGGAGGACTAAAGCTCTCTGCCTCTTTTTCAGTCCCACACAGACACACACACACACACGCACACACACACACACACACACGCACACACACGCACACACACACACGCATTACCATATTGCCCAAAGATATCTGAATAAGAGAGATTCAGCTGCACTGTTGATTAATCATGTCTCATATCTGTTTATTTTGAGACTAAATAATACCAAAGAAAAAACTGACCTCAGTATAGGCAAAGTACTGGACGCACAGTTTTAATTTGTATTCATAGACCACAGTTCAAAAGAAACCACAGGCCAATCGGTTTTAACCACCTCACACCACCAGCGATCGGCAAAGTTTCCCCCTGTTGCTAGCCAATGAGCCATAGCTTTGGATATTCTTACCGTTCTGCTCATTGTGTCCTTCATTTGGCCCTCTGGGCATCTGAACATCCACAGTCAGGCTCAAGCAGCCTTGGTACTCAGCGGTAATGAGTTGCCTTTCTCTTCCATCATTATAGACGACTGAGCAATAACTCCACTGTCTAAGTGTCATCCTCATTTGATAGACACTATCTATCAAAGAAGTATTTACAGGCGATTTAGATGATGTGCAACACCTTTTTTCTCACCTCCACACACGCTCGCTCGCTTGCTCGAACGCACACACACACACACACACACACACACACACACACACACACACACACACACACACACACACACACACACACACACACACACACACACACACACACACACACACACACACACACACACACACACACACACACACACACACACACACACACACACACGTTGGGTTTTCATGTTTTATGGGGACTTTCCATAGGCGTAATGGTTTTTATACCGTACATACCGTATATTCTATCTCCCTACACTGCCCTTGCCCCTAAACCTACCCATCACAGGAGACATTCTGCATTTTTACATTTTCAAAAAACATCACAGTCAGATTTATACGATGTTTTCCTCATGGTGGGGACATTTTGTCCCCATAACGTAGGGATTACCAGTCCACACACACACACACACACACACACACACACACACACACACACACACACACACACACACACACACACACACACACACACACACACACACACACACACACACACACACACACACACACACACACACACACACACACACACACACACACACACACACACACACAGATCTGTAAAATCACAACCCTTGAAGTATGAAAAAGTGCTTTTGTTGAGCAACTGCAGTGCTATTAAGTACAAAAAGAACAAAATAATGTTTATATATATATATATATATATATATATATATATATATATATATATATATATATATATATATATATATATATATATATATATATATATATATATATATATATATATATATATATATATATATATATATATATATATATATATATATATATATATATATGAGTGGGAGGATGTGTATGTGTGTGTGTGTATATTTGTGTGCTTTTTATGTGAATATTGATGATGATGATGATCTAGTGTGGGAGGGATGTGGGCTGCTTGAGCGATGTCTGACCTTTGTTCTGAAATTTGTTCTATGATATTCATCTTCTATCTTTATATACTCTATTTGTCAGTAAAACTTTAACATAAAGCAGTCAAATAACTTAATAAGCACAGCCCCGTGACAGACAATAAATACTATGTAAACAGGAACAAATAGGGACCTTACCCCAACAAGCATTATTAAAAATAATTGCAAAACATCCATCTCAACCCTTTGAATCAGTATCTTTGGTTAAAAAAAAGAACTTTAAGGTTTTCTGTCTGATATCAAACCAAACATCTTGATGAAAGCAAATACACACTATAAACCATAACAATCAAAATAATTCACTGGATTGAGCAGGGCAAACTCAAATTAAACAAATTAGTTCAATCAAATTAACTCTTATGAGTATTTAGAACTTTCTTTTTCTTTTGAGTTTGTGAAACTGACCCATTTTAAGTCTGAATTGTTTATTGTTTTGAGTTCTATACATTTCTTTCTTTTAATTTAGACAAACAAATATTTACCTGAAACAGGGCTATTTCAGGGCCATATGAAGTGGGAGATTTAGTAGTGTTTATTGCTTTGCTATTCTAATTAATAAAGGAGTTTCTGTATATGTTTTTTTTTGACAAGTGCAGCATGAGCTTGTTTTGAGAACAGGTATTTTGTTAAATGTTAAATGTTCTATATTGCCGTACTCTTTCAGCAATTGCTATGCTAATGTTATTAAAGAATTGTCTTGCCAATTAGCATTTGCTGAATTAGCTAGTTATAGTTACATTGCCACTACTAAAAATATTTAACTCCTTTGCAGTCAAAGATCGCAGACGGCCCAGATTACTATTGTTCAACATTCACTGCTCGTTAAAACATTACACTCTAACATCATCTGGACAATTCAGAAATGTCTCTGGTATTCAGCTGTGAACTCTCAAGTGTTGGCTTTCTAGAAATATATTGGTCATGTGTCTATTCAGAATAACTTGTGAGTCGCAGCGTTTTTATTATGGGTATGTCAAAATGCCCCACTTGACAAAAAGGTGGTGGTGGGGGAGCTGACAGGCAAGGGGTTAAATTGAGTTTACATGATAATTTTAAGTTGATATGAAAGTCAAGAACAATTAAATTGTAGGAGTCAGTACTGTTTACTTAAACTTTTGAATGTTACCAGCACACTTTAAAATAAATTGAACAGAGTTTCTATTTACACTCTGGTTTATAAAGTGGCATGTTGGGACACCACCTTGTTATGCGTAAAGACTGTTAAAAACTGTTAGTCGAAGATAGCTTTTATTTAAACCTTAGCAGCTAAGTAAATTTAGCTGACAATGCATTAATATTAGCTAAATGTTTTAATTTTCAATTTCAAATCATCATGATTTCACACAGTGATGCTGCAAAGTGAAAAACCATAAAACTTGCACACATATGGAAAAAAAAAATAGGGATGCCAATTTCAGTGAAAGATACCAGAACATTGTGGAATTTCTTTAAACTGTATATCTTTTCCTCTCTTTTAGAATCTGTGGCTAAGAAATAATAATCCCTAATAATCCCCTCCATCAGAAAACAAGACAAAACCTCAAAAATTACCAGCATAAGAATGTCTGAGTAACTGCAAGTAAGATTTTAGCCGTTTTCTGTTAAATCACGACTTTTACAAGAATCAACAGTTCAAACAGAGAGGGGGAGTAGAGTGTGAAACTGTGAGGTGCAAAGAGATGTAGGCATTACTGTGACCTTCCTTTTCAAGACTCCCCATTTCACTTCACAGGTTACTTTCAGTTCACCTGTATTCTTTTCATAATCAGTTAGACTTTAGACCTCTTTCTGTGTGATTGTGAAAGTGATCTGGAGGCTTGCCAATAGCTATACTGCCCTCTACTGGTACATTTCCATGGCCCACACCTTTACAGAAACTAGCCATGCAACTGCAGCAAATAATAGAGCAGCAAAATCTAATCAAATACATTTACAAAAGCAGCAACTTCCATGTTAATATGCACAGCTGTTGTCTTTTAATCAAGGAAGCAGACACTTACTGTTCATCTCCAACTTTCTTTATCCACTCCACATCACACTGTCCACATGTGGAGCTCACCTCCTGTGAAAAAGAGAGTCATGTTAGGCTTTCTGTATATTACACATGTGCAATCTGAACTTTATGTGAACCTTCACTCCTGTTCAAAAGTTTGGGGTCGGTAAGATTTCTTAAAAATGTTTTTTACTTTGGCTTTTACTCACCAAGGCTGCATTCATTTGATAAAAAAAATCAGTTAAAACAGTAACATTACAGTAAAATTGAGGCATATTATTATAATTTAAATGACATTTCTGTTTTTAATATATTTTAAAATGTCATTTATTCCTGTGATGGCAAAGCTGAATTTTCAGCATCATTATCAGGAATCATTCTAATATGCTGATTTGGTGCTCAAGAAACATTTCTTCTTATTACATTGAAAACAATTTTGCTGATTAATATTTTGTGCAATTTAATGCATCCTTGATAAATAAAAGTATTAATTTCTTCCAAAGAAATCTGAAGTCCAAGTTAATGAAAGCATGAAAGGTCACGTCAATGCTTGATCGGAGACAAAAGTTAAAGGCAAAATTCAGTTATATGCTATAATTGAAAGTAAGACAAAGTTGTTAATACACTGTTTTCTATGACTCTGAGAAAAATCTGTGTTACTGCACAGATCATAGTCAAATAGACTTGCTTCTCTTAGAAAAAAAAGGTTCTATATAAATCATTAAAGGTTGTAGGCACTTCATATATATATAACCTATTAGGCGTTTCCATCATGGGATACTTTTATGGATTTAGTTTTAATTAATTAATTTGGTTTTAATTCATTTTTAATTTTAATGTCATTTTATGAATTAAGCAGCTTGTAATCATACATTATCACTAGAAAAAAAACATTTCTCTTTATTTACAGTGCCTTACTCACAGAGTAAAAGGGTGTAAAAATTGTACCTTTAGGGGTACAACAGCTTGTCAGTGGGACAGTACCCACTTTGCACTTTTTTTTTTACCACAAACCGGTTCATAGTAGTACCTTAAGGTACGTATTTGTACACTAAGGTACTAATATTCACCTTTTAGGAGGATAAAAGGTACAAAGATGTCCTTTTAAGGGTTCTGCCCCAGTGACAAGCTGTTGTACCCCTAAAGGTACAATTTTGACACCCTTTTTCTCTGAGCGTACTATTCAGATAGTGGATAAAAATAAAAACATAAATATGAATGGGAATATACTTCAGATATATTTTACTAATTTCTAGGGGTGCCAATAATTACGGCCAACATGCATTGGAGAAAAACATTTATTTCAGGATGTGAGTTTCCCCCACATTCAATTGTTTTACTTCAATGAAAGGTTTTGTATTTTTTTTTAATGAAAGAAAAAAAAGGATAAACAATGCAGATTAATTTTCACAGACGCCTTTTGTTCATATTTACCAAGGGTGCCAATATTAATGGAGGGCACTGTAGAACTTTTTTGGCATAAAGGTTTTTTATTTTTTATTTAATTGAGTCAAGAACCCTATAGAGTACTGCAGGTATGACGTCACTTTGTAGGCCCACCGAGGGAACCAGTTAGCATCGCACTGGTTTCATCGAGAAAAACCCAATAGGATTTTTCCATAGGCTTTTGGATTATCGCAAACAACAAGCTCTTGTGATCAATGATGGGAATAACGGCGTTATAAATAACGCCGTTACTAACGGCATTACTTTTTCCAGTAATGAGTAATCTAATTGATTACTCTTCTCATCTTAATAACGCCGTTACCGTTACTGCCAAAAAATGCGGCGCGTTACTATAACTGATGAATTTTTTTTTTCATCAGACCAACTAGATCTCTGAGCGAGTTCTACTGTTCTTCCTTGGTTAGTGGGCAGAGCACGAGACAAGCGCATACATTCTGACGATTGGCTGAGGTAGAGTACAATTTAAATTGTAAGCCAATCAGAGGTAGAGTTGGGCAGGTGTTCGAAAGCACGCATAGTAGTGATGGGCATTCGGCTCTTTTGACTCAGCTCACTGAAAAGAGCCGGCTCTTTTGGCTCACAAACGGCTCTTTAAATGACTTTGAGCAATTGAGCAATTCACCTTATGCGACGTTCACCTAAAAGAGCCGGCTCTTAGAGTCGGCTCATTCGCGAATCGCGAACGACCCATCAAAAGCTCATTCGCGAACGAGTCGATCCATCATCACTAACGGTCATTCGCGAACGACCCATCATTAGTAATGCTCATGAATTGCAAACGACTCATCATAATAACGCATAGTCAGACAGGACAGGACACACAAGAAAAAACAACACAAGCCAGTCAGTCAACGAGAGACAGGTATGGCGACGAGCCCAAATAATCCAAAAGTAGCCTTCTCTAAATGGAAGTATAGACATTACTTTTTCCTTCAAGAAATTAAAGGAACGAATGTAATCGTGAAATGCACATTATGCCCTGGGCAAAAGTGCCTATCCACGTCATTGTCAAGTAATTCAAACTTACTCAAACATCTTTCAACGTTGCATGCTTCCACGAAATTAGTGGCCATGACTACCGAAGGAGAAGTAAGATTGTCAATGGCCAGAGTACGAGATTTATTTTTATGGAGATGTATTTTTTTTTTTTTATGTATTACCTACCTGTTTATATCCTTCGGTATGCTATACATTGCACTTTCCAGTTACATTGAAAGCACCTAAAATTGTTACACTGTTCTACTTGAAGTACAGTATTTTTGCAGTAATTTTTGTTTTATTTGCACTACAAAGAGTGTATATATTTGTTAATTCTTTTTGGTATATTGCTTAACAAGCTTAATTTAATTTTGCCCAGTTGTGGCCTGTTGAGGGGCAATAAATATCAAAAGCTCCAAAACATCTATGGTGTTATTTGCATTGATCCACTATATAAACATAATATCTACATACATGGCATTTGATTGGAGGCTAGTCTCACTTTGTCCCACAGCAAAAAATTTTTTTGATGTGTACATATGTTTCATGTTTCTGTTAATAATGTATTGTATTAAGTGTCCATTTCATTATAATATTCAGATTTATCATAAATAATTGAACATGCACATGTATTTTAAGGTCCGTTAAAGAGGGGTAGAGGTGGGGTCACATTTGAGCATTTAAAATTTAATTTTACTTGAAAGTAACGCAACAGTTACTTTCTTAAGTAACTAGTTACTTTTAAAATTTGTAACTGAGTAACTAATTTAGTTACTTTTTGGAAGAAGTAACTAGTAACTGTAACTAATTACTTTTTAAAAGTAACTTGCCCAACACTGCTTGTGATCAACAAAAGTGTATGATACTTCATCATGATCATTTTCACAGATGAACACAACTTTTAAGAATTTTGAAGCCTTAATGCAGTTGCCAGAAGTAAAAAGCTAAAGGTAGCAGAAGCACACAAACATTTGAAAAAGGTCGCCTTTTTCAAGACACGTAAGAGCTTAAAAAAAAATCACAAGTGGGGTAATACTGATGCATTTTATGTTGTAGAATAAAACGTGAAAGTATATTGAGCTTGTGTTCACCACAGACCTTATTTCAGCCATTTACCCCAAATCCCATATAAAAAAACATTGACTTGGGGACGATGGAACCAGAAGTGCTAAAATGCTAACTCGTTTCTGCGTTTTGGCCTACAAAGTAATGTCATACCTGCACAACTCTATAGGGTTCTATATAGAAACCCATTGAACCTTTTTATCTAAGATTGTAATTTTGGTCAAAACTCAATTTGGACAATGTGTAGTTCATATCTCTTTAAGTATGTGCATGTCACTGACCCTCTGTCTCTGGTTGCTTTGCAGTTCTCTCAGCTCTTCACGTAATCTCTCACATTCAGCTTTTAGCTCCTCCTCCCTCTGACACGCCCCCTGAGCCTCATGCCGTGCCCCCTCTAGCTCCGCCTCCAGGCGCTGTAATTTGAGGTCAGAGAGGGTGTCCAGACTTCGGGAGCTCTGTAGGGTCATGGGGCAGTCTAGCACTAGGGATGGGACAGTTATTATGATTAGATAAGCCAAACACACTGCGTCAATTAAAAAAAAATCAACATCCGTCATGTGCCTTTCACAGCCAGGATAGGAGAATATGTAGCAAAACTATTAGCAAAATCATCAGTAAAATAATCTGAAAAATATTTTGATGAAAAAAAAGGTCAACATACACAGCCTATGCAAATACAAAATTTGTTTAAACGAATAAAAAGTAACTAGGAAATATCAGAAAAATAATGTACATAAGCTTATGTTTTTTATGCTGAAGTTTTGAGTAAATTGAGTACTGTTGAAGTGTAAATATGTCTGTAAAAATCAATAATTAAGTTACATAAAATATAAATTAATAATCATTTATTTGCATTGGGCCTTTCACAAAGGATCCCTCACAATGTACATGACAGACCAATTACATTTCAGTATGCAAATAAATGCAAGACCAACTGCAGAATAGTTTGCAGATATTGTCGATATTAATTTGAATGCCAATGTGACATTTTCAAAGTATGAACTTTAAAAAATAGATGGCACATCAAAGGCTGAAATTAAATAAATCACCAAAAAATGTGAAGTATAATGTTTCATGAATATCAATATATTGCTGGTGTTCCTCAAAAGAAACATCCCCAGAACATGGGATGTTGCAGATCAGTTATTGCCTGACAGCATGTCTTTGAAGTAACAGATTTATCTCTGACCTCATCTGTCACTCAAAACAGATTTAAGCAAGACCAACAGATTTACCTTTTGAGTTTCTCTACGCTATGTAATGGGAAACTCTCTCCTCCATCAGGCAATGGAAACACACAGGATGTTTGGTTGCCGCCCTATAGGGCCAACAGTGTTAACCAGGCAGAAATCCAACCTAAAGTCCCCTAACACACGTCCTTTACTCCATGCCGCTCTGAAACCTTGAAGATGGAGAATACAAGACTGAACTATTTCCTGTCAGAGCGTCCTGCTCCTCACCCCCGGCGTGGGCACTGTGATTCAGCAGCTCATAGAAAAGCAGTCCTTGAGCCAGCAGCTATTGTGACAGTTCAGCAATAAGCAAGCAGAAAACACACACCCCAGCACGCCTACATCTCACACCACAACCACAGTGAAATGGATTTTTATTCCTTTTCTTAAATATTTGCATGTAATATTTGCGTTCATGGGTGTTCACAAAATTGACATCATTCTAGTATTATTTTCTAACAGGGTTACCGAACATCTCTGTTGCATAATTTACATAAATACATAATTTGCTGGAGTTCTCTGGGATTGTTTGACTACTGTTGAGTGCCTTTGAGTTTGACTGAAACGTTTTAGATCCCTGAAAGGGGTCACAGGGGAAAGGTATGTCCTTTCCACTTAGTTACATAGTCTCTTTGTGGCGAGAGTCTTTTCTGAACCACAATCCGAATAAAAAGAGACAGTGAAAGGAAAGAGAGACAAGAAGGGGGAAATGAGGTAAAAGGAGAGAGATGCAACACAACACTGCCATCAGGGGAAAAAACAAAGAGGACCAAAAGGACAAGAGGACCGATGCTTGGCCTGTTTGAAGTCCTTCATAGGAGAGGGGCTCTTTGAAAAAAACTAAATTAGGCTAGATTGAAAACTGGACAGAAATTGTGAAGCATATATAATGAAAAAGGACACTTCAAAGACCCCAATACACAATCTGTTGTTGGAGAGGAATACAAATGAAGCAGGCACATAAAAAGACAAATAATGAACAAGATATTATGCTGATAAACAACCCTAATAGCAAATATATATATATATATAGTGCCTGACACAGTTATCATTTTCACTTCCAGCGCCACGTTGTTTAAATAGCAAATGCTCTTGTGCCCATTTGTGTGCCCATAGCCATGCTGGTCTGAAATTGAGGTGTGTTCAGCACATTGGCTGCATGTTGCTATTTTGAGGCAACTGAAAACAACTGCGCCATTGACCCAAAAAAACCCTGGTCTAAAGTCAATAGCGCAGTACTTTTTGTGTTATTTAAAGGGATTGTTATTAATATGCGCATATAGGCGGGTACACAACACGCGTGCACACTGCTTATTACATAGACAGGAATGCGCAGTAGCACACAAACATTTTTAAACATTAAAAATGAAAGGATTTCTCTCTGAAGAAGCGATCAGTTAGCCTGACGTCGTCATACTCAGATTCTAGTCAGAATATGAGCTGATACTGCTCCATTGGGCTGTGATTATGGGGCGTTTCAACTGAACCAGGAAAGAAAATGCCTCTGCACTCAATTGGATAGACCTACAACCAATCAGAGCAACGTAGCGACGCATAGTTGTCAACAGAACTCAACTGCACGCACGCTGGAAGAAGTAGAAGAAGAAGATGAGTGTAAACGATTTTTGCTGGTGTTCTAAAAAAGAATTTAATGATACACGGAGTACTTACCAACACGATCATCATTTTTGAGAGAAATAGTAAAGGTGAATGCATATGAACAAGTTCTCCGTTTAGGATTAGAACGAATTAAACCCAAGTGCTCTTTGGTGACATTACTGTTGATCATCTGCCCATCATCGTATAAAGCCCGCCCTGACAATTTGATAGGTCCGAACAGCTCTGGTTCATAGCATAGTATAGCTCCACAACGGATCAAGTCCAGACCGAACTTCTCGACCTCAAATGTTGTAGGCTATGTTCGGCTGGCATCCAGGCTAGCGATCAGTCTTTCCGCTGGCAAATTCTGCCATGTAAATAGCGAATCCGCCATGGTGCAAGCACAAATGGCTTTTAAAGGGAATGGGAGAGGAGACTCTGAATGGTTTATTGCACGTTACACCCAAAACACACCCCTGATTCATTAAGAGGTACAACCCTTTTGGACCGTTTTTTTTTCAGTTGTTAAACTAGCAGAAGTCGATTCGGACATGCTCTAACCGTACATGCGCCATGCGCTTCAGACCATGCGCTCAGATCTTTAAATAGGCCCCAAGCTTTTCATTTTCTTAACTATAAATTATTGGATAGGAGCAAAATTTAGACGCTTTAAAAGCAATTGTCGTCTCAGAAAAACATCAAATACAGAATTAAGTTTTTAGCAAAATATGGGAAGTTGTGTGTGGAGTGATGAATCACAGTGAAACACGAGTTGCTGGTGATGCTCCAGAGCAGAGTCTTTGAAAATCTGGTGAGAAACATAATAATAAACGCATCTCTACCACAGTGAAGCATTGAAGAAGAGGTGTCATTGTGTGGGGGAGCCTGTTTAGCTGCTGGTATTGGTGAGCTACTTCACCGTGAAAAGTAATTTAAACCTTTGGCATACAGGAGAATATTGCAGAATGGCTTGCTTCCCCATAAATAAAAAAAAGTTGTTATCTATAGAGGAATGATCAGATGTTATTTTCCAACAAGACAATGCTCCTGCCCAAATTGAGAAGACAACCAAGAGTCCATCAGGCTCACGGTTTTAGCATGGTCAGAGTCCAGATTTGAACCCTATAGTGTTTCACATTAAGCTCAAACGAACTGGGAGACATTTTTAACTATTCACAAACTGTTTGAAGCCATTAACATTGGCCCTGTTTACATCTGGAGTTTTAATCCGTCTCTTTTGTCCACTTTTAACCACTTCTGTCCGGATTTCTTCGAGGGAGGGTCTATGGATGGGTAAATGTATGGGTTTTTTCAGATCTTTCGATTTAATGGACAAAATAAGCTTGCGCAATTTACATATGAGCGCACCCGGAGACAACGGAAAAACAGCCTGCAAGACGCTGTGAGTGCGTGTTAGAATTCAAGAATGGTGAGAGAACATTGTGTTTGGTTTGTTTTTCATCTTTAAACCAAACTTGGGTCTTCAGCCGACAAAGTTTGAATCCCATCTGGCTAGCACACTTCCCATAATGTTTACGCATTAGGTCAGTAGGCGGTCTTTTGTGGCTGTTCGAACGCATTCAACCACATGAGCGTCTACACGTCGAATGCGTTTTCGACTACCTCTGGAAGTGGTCGAAAGTGGACAAGCTCAAATGTTTTAGAGCCTGTTTACACCTGTATTTAGCGTCATCCACTTGTGATCCGGTCGATCAAAACGCATCTTAATACCAGGTGTAAATAGGGCCATTGAGTGGAACAACACTGACTCCTCTTTCTGTAAAAAGCTGGGGATGTTGGGGAAGGCTATTCTGTGCAAAGTTACTTTTTCTACAGTATTTATGCTATTCTTGCAAATTTCCCGACCAGTGATTTGTGATTAAAATGGTTAAGACCATTAAAAGACCACTAAATATTTCTAAACAGATGTAATGTAAGATCATACAAAGTGCAGTACTGTCCGAATACATACATTTTAATTCGCTCTTTACTTGTATAGACACCTATATGACATTGACTATGTAGTGAATAGTGCATGAGTGAATGAGTCAGCACTAACGATTTTAAGCACAGATCTGCATGTCCTAGACCACTGAGTGATTTCTAAATTAACATCTGCATGCATACGCACAAAACAAGACTTACTATGTGGGTCAGGGCTGTGTAGTTGCAGATACTGCATGTCTTTGTTGTGTAGCTGTGTGTTGAGTTTGTGAAGAGAGCTCTCCCTCTGCCTCAGAGCCGATTCTAGACTGTGAATCCGCTCGACGTGTTTCTCCACCATAGACGTCTGAGGCCGGGAAAAAGTGAGAGAAGAAAGAGAAAAGAAGAGAGGGAAAGGGACAAAGATGAGCACAAAAGTAAAAGATTAAAAGAGATTAAAACTGAAACGCCAAAAGAGGAAGCAAAGAGGGACTGATCAAAAGATAGACAAGGGCAAAGAGGCCATTACTTTCACCATGCAGATTCCTCCGACATTCACGTCCATGTGGAATTTTTGTCAGCAATAAAAGATGAGGACTTGTAGATGTAACAGCTGATAGCTGGCTGAGTGTTTCAGAGAACGGCACAGATGCTCAAAAGCTTGCATCATGCAATTTTCAAAACTTCACTCTTTTGGTCCCGGCCAAATTCATTCGAAGCCATTTGAGACCCATGTTTAAAATCGAGGATGCAAATGTGCATATACGATTACAGATATCCAGAATCATCCACTTATACAAGGGCTTGGCTGGGAAATATAAGAGCCCAATTACATTCACACAGCTCTGTTAGGATGTACGCATAGTACAAGATTAATCAAGTGGACACCTGGTTGGATTAAAGCCTGAAGCACATGGAGAGGCTAATTATCGCAACTGCCCATCCGCTCGGCAGCCAAACTTAGCATGGATGTCGGGGAATTAATTTCTAGAAGAGCTCTCACCATCTTGTCCAGGTCTCGCTGAAGGCTGGACTTCTCCATGTGGATCTTCTCATAGGCCTGAATGACATCTTCAAGCTGCTCCTCTCGTTCTTTGCTCTTCTGAAGCTGTAGAACACACACACCTATCATTACAAGGACTTTCCATTGGCTTAATCCTTACAGAAATCTTTGTGCATTTTTACATTTTTATAAAAACATTATTTAGTGTATTTAATATGTGCTTTGAATTGCAAGGACAGTTGGGCTGTCCTCAGGCTGTATAATGACAAGCTGTTGTAACATTTGGTTTAGGCAGGTGTAGTATAAAAATACATTAAAAAGATTCTTATTTTGTCCGTTATTTCTTGACATATTTCTTTTGTTCCATAATGGCTTGTTTGTTACCATTATGGAATTTATATGTTCATTAGGCCCATAATATCAGTTCTGCTGGAAGCTCTGACCTAAATCTTATGCATTAAACTTTTGTTTTTTTTTCACTACATAAAAAACTATACTCTTGAGGAAGAGGCTTCTGGACCCATTAACTATATTTCAATAATAACAGGGCTCAACTAAGGAAAAACAGCAAGCATTTTCCCCCTCATTCCCTTATTTGTCCAGTAGTTCTGTTTTTTACTTGCCCCACCACAAAAGAGTGAACCATTTTAATTTGTTCAAAATATTTCTAGCAAATGGAAAATATATTGATGTGTGACTGTGTGTGTGTGAGAGTGTGTGTTTGTGTATACACCGATCATGCATAACATTATGACCACCTTCCTAATATTGTGTTGGTCCCCCTTTTGCTGCAAAAATAGCCCTGACCTGTCAAGGCATGGACTCCACTAGACCCCTGAAGGTGTGCTGTGGTATCTAGCACCAAGATGTTGTTGGCAGCAGATCCTTTAAGTCCTTTAAAGGTCCTATGGCATGGCATTTTTCTATTATTTTATAATGTTTCCTGAGGTGTACTTATATTCTTATAAAATGTCATAATTTAGAAATAAAAGGCATTTTTTCAATACTGATGTTTGCCCTGTGGCTGAATGCCCTGTTTCAAGAGGCGTGTCTGCTGTGAGACTTCAGTAAAAACGGCCACTGTTGTGATTGGCTGACATCTTTGCATTTGAAATGAGCGGAGGGGGCGTGGTTTAACGAGGTCTACGAGGCACGAGCAGGCACGAGCTGCTGCCAGAGAGATAGATGGACCGGAGTTCACTACACATCAGTTCTGTCTGTCTCAGTTCAGTGAACGGTTGTAGTTACAGCATATACTTCAGGTTATTAGTCTATTTCTAGTCGGAGGGACTGTCACTCATGTCAGAAAGTTAGTAACTTTAGTAAATTATGGATCAGCGCTGACTGGAGACGCGAACCGTTAAGAACGATTCAGTCCGATTTGGTGAACTGATTAGGTTCACTAAAAAGAACCAGTTCAAAAGAAAGATTGTTCGCGAACCGGACATCACTAACGTACCAGAGGCAGAGACGGAGCTCAGCCATTGCTCACAAAGTTATTTATAGTAACTACTGAGTTATGAGAGCGCTGTCAGTCAGCGCAAGTTTATTGTGTTTGTATCTGAGAGTTCTGAATAAACACGAGTCCCAGTCACACCGAGTCCGTCTTCATCATTATTACCAACTTTGTAACACATGCAAAGTACCATCACAGCGAGATGAACGAGTTAGTAAGTGTTGATTATAGCATTATTTTTTGAGTACACAGCGCAAAAAAAAGACACAACAGCAGTAATCGAACGTAATCCAGTTTATTGTGGGGAAAGCTGCCTAGCCCGGATATGCTCACGCTTACCCCCCCTTCTGCTTAATCTCGCGCCGCGTTTGGTGCCTCCGCTGTGGGCCAGATGCAGTACTGGGGGTCGGGGATGTTGAAGGCCGACTGGCCAGTGCAGCCCGAGCTTCGGCGTGTGTGAGGTTTATCTCTAAAGATGTTACTCTGCTAATGTTGAGCAGAAACGACTGTATGCACATTTTAGAACAGATAGACGCAACGAGGACGTACAAAAACACTGACTCACAAGATAGAAAACACGAAAACACCGTTCTGTCGGGAGAGAGATGACGCAGTATGTGCACGAATAATAAATAATTAGCTAGACATAAGAAATCACTGATCACAGATCAGAAGGAACTGAAAAAAGACTTCTGTTTTCATTTGTACATCCAAACACTGAGAAACTGCCAGCGTTCACTCGTTCACAAGCAATGATCTCTGGAGCGCTTGCATGGGCGTGCCAGATTCTCTGGGCGGAGGAAAGGGAGGTAACCGTTCCTGCTTGGATGTCAAACCAGGAGACTTCAGGATTGGCTAGTTTGGCCTGTCATTTTCTCAAAGGCAGAGAGAGACAGCCAGAACTCGGGTTTACACCGATCAACATTTCTATCCACTTGGGGACAATATTCAGGCTAGGGGAACTCATATTAATGTTGAAAAACCTCATAAAAGGAAAATTTCATGCCATGGGACCTTTAAATAGTGAGGTGGGGCCTCCATGGATCGTACTTGTTTGTTCAGCACATCCCACAGATGTTCGATTGGATTGAGATCTGGGGAATTTGAAGGCCAAGTCAACACCTCAAACTCGTGCTCCTCAAACCATTTCTGAACCATTTTTGCTTTGTGGCAGGGCGCATTATCCTGCTGAAAGAGGTCACAGACACCAGGGAATACCGTTTCCATGAAAGGGTGTACATGGTCTGCAACAATGCTTAGGTACGTGTCACAGTAACATCCACATAGATGGCAGGACCCAAGGTTTCCCAACATAACATTGCCCAAAGCATCACACTGCCTCTGTCGGCTTGCCTTCCTCCCATAGTTTATCCTGGTGACATGTGTTCCCCAGGTAAGTGACGCACCCGGCCATCCATGTGATGTAAAAGAAAAGGCCACCTTCTTCCATTGCTCCGTGGTCCAGTTCTGATGCTCACATGCCCATTGTTGGTGCTTTCGGCAGTGGACAGGGGTCAGCATGGGCACCCTGACTGGTCTGCGGCTGTGCAGCCCCATAAGCAACAAACTGTGTATTCTGACACCTTTCTATCACAACCAACATTAACTTCTTGAGCAATTTGAGCAACAGTTCGTCTGTTTGATTGGACCACACGGGCCAGCCTTCGCTCCCCACGTGCATCAATGAGCCTTGGCTGCCCATGACCCTGTCGCCGGTTCACCACTGTTCCTTCCTTGGACCACTTTTGATAGATACTAACAACTGTAGACCGGGAACACCCCACAAGAGCTGCAGTTTTGGAGATGCTCTGACCCAGTCGTCTAGCCATCACAATTTGGTCCTTTTCAAACTCGCTCAGATCCTTACACTTGCCTATTTTTCCTACTTCTAACACATCAACTTTGAGGACAAAATGTTCACTTGCTGCCTAATATATCCCACCCACTAACAGGTGCCGTGATGAAGAGATAATCTGTTATTCACTTTACCCATCATAATCTTATGCCTGATTGTTGTGTGTGAGTGTGTATATGTGTATAAACAACACATTTTTTGTTCTTTACAAAAGAATTGATGCAGTGATAATCTTAATCCATGACACACTGAACAACAGTGGTATATGATTAATGATTGGTTTGTAGTTCTGACATTCTTAATTTTCAGCAACAAAAAAACAAAGTTTATGTTTACAAGAAAAGAACATGGATGTACAAGATCAACAAAATGTAAGCTTTTGAGTGTCGAAAAAGCAAGTGATTGTTCTGTCAACTGGTGATGTTGCACACAAGTTTCACATTCTGACAAATTGCTTGTCGCTGGAAAGACACGGTGTAAGAAAGAATAAAAACATTAAGACAGAGGTTGTTCTGCCATTATACTGTATATAAAAATGAAACAAACGCACTTGTGTTGTTACCTGCACTTTCATTTGAATACAGACACACAAGCATCTACTTCAATTATCATATAACGCACCTCTCTGCAGTGATCCTTTGGCTTCACAGATAATAGTAGCTTATTTTCAGAAAAATAACAGAACAGGGTATTTACTTTCAATTGCGCTGCATTAGATCTCAGCAATAGCTCATGACTGCAAAGTTCCTGGTGTTGGGGAAAAAAAGTAAAGAATGAAATACAACAAGACATGGATCAAGGAGGAAGGCCACAGTCAAATGATGATGGAGGGGAAGAATAAGGAATGTACACACAAAGTATCGAGCGTCAGCAAAAGCGAGGGAGGTGTGGGAGAGAGAAGAACAGATGACAAAGAGAAATCTGGCTCTTCGACGAAGGGAAGGCTGCTGGGTGGCTATGGAAACACATAGCAAGCATCATTAATTAATGAGATGCTTCGCCAGGCAATGAGCCGAGAGATGCAGAGAGAGAGTGATCTTCCCATTTACACTCCACATCACAGCCAGTCGGGGGAGACAATTGAGAGCAGTCTTCAGGCACGCAAAACCGAACGCTTCGTGGTCTAGATTACGTAAGGCCTCTGTCATGAATGACTGGGCATTCAAAGTTGTCCTTTATTACCCTACTAATCGTATTACTGTACCTCTCTAATCTTTCCCTTTTGTGACACGTAATCCAGATTTACAACACAATATAGCCAAATCACAATATAACAAGAGATTGTTTGAAATTAGCAGAACAACAGATGAAATGCAGTCCAGAAATGTGTGTGTGTGTGTGTGTGTGTGTGCATGTGTTCGTTCTCTCACCTCGAGGGTCAGCAAGTTGACTCTCTGTTGCAGACTGCCATTCTCGGACTGGAGCAGAGCTGTGTCTTTGGGCTCAAAGGAGCAGTAGGAGTTTCTGTCCTCTCCAAACTCGCTTATCATGGGGAACTGCATACACACATACACGGGTCATCACAGGCACAAACCGCCATGAAAAAGAATCATTTAGAGTTCCATTAACAGTTCTACCACCTTTGATGCATAAAAAACAGCATCATATTCACTAACCACCCATGATTTGGTTTAGCCGGGCACTATCTGCACTGTTTAAATGAAGTCGTTGTCTTTCTTTTCAGCACAAATATGCATTATTTGTATGCAAATGAGGCATAGCGATTTAACAATGTGCAGAAAGCAGTTGGTAAACTATTTTTTTTTAAAAACAGATGTTTGTGAAAATTCTCAAGCAATTATAAAATGATTGAGAAAAGCATTTGTTGTTACTGTCTAACCCCCACTTTCCATTCCTATAAAACAAAGGCAAAAGCCAAAAATAAATAAATTAATACATTTTAGAAAATGTACTCTACCATTCTAACGTTTATGGTCAGTTATATTTTCTTTCTTTCTTTCTTTAAAAAGAAATTATTACTTTTATTCAACAAGAATGAATTAAATTGATCAAGTGACTAAAGACTTTTTCAAAAGAACAGCAGTTATTTGCAGTTACTTTCTATTCATCAACTATTCCTTAAAAAAAAAAAAAACTATTTTCGCCAAAAATGAGAAGAAATGTTTTTTTGGGGGGATCATTTGACACTGAAGACTAAAGTAATGATGCTGAAAAATCATTTTTGCCATCACAGGATTAAATTGCATTTGAAATTATATTAAAACAGAAATCAGATATTTTAAATTGTAATAACATTTCATGATATTACAGTTTTTACTGTAATAATAAATTACAAATAAATGCATTCTTAGCGACAAAATCTTACCAACCCCACACTTTTGAACGATAGTGTATGGCAATACTGAAAGAAAGAAAAATCATTATCATTATTGCAGTGATTATTATGTTTCTAGCATGTTATATGTTAGGTTCTTCTAACCCTAATTTATAGAGTGTGTAGCTTTTCATTTCTTAAACAAATATGTAGGAAGACACATCATGCCCATATTCCAGGATGACAATGTCAAGATTCATCAGACTCAAATTGTGAAAGAATGGTTGGAAGGGAGCATGAAGAATAATTTTACATTATGAATCGGCTTCATTGAAAGTCTTTGGGATGTGCTGGAGGAGACTTTACAGAGTGCCGGACTCTTGCACTGTCAATACAAGATCTTGACCAAAAATTGATGAATCTCTTGATGGAATTAAATGTTGTGATGTTATTTCCATCAAGAGGTACATACATTTTTAGTCAAAATCTTGTATTGAAGCTTGTATTGAAAATACAAAATCCATCCATTAGTGTTAGACGAACTGTTGCCAAACATATTACATGATAGAAACATAATAATAACGGCAATAATGATCAACGATCATTGACTCTTAAGCATTTGCCTATTTAAATCCAAACAGCGACTTTTTTTTGTACATTTATATACTGTCAGTAGATGCTGGTGCTTTGATGTGCTGGATCTCATAAATTTTTACTCCTACGAGCTTTGAGAGCTGTGTGCATTTGTTCCCCACGTTTAGCCCTTTACTAGGCAGTGAGCCATAGTGAACGCAGAACCCTGGAGGCGCTCGTTCTCTTTCTTTCTCTCGCCTTCTGCAAAAAACAGCTGTTCTTCAGAGGCCAGCCATCGTTGGTGCGTATACATGCATATGTTTGGGCAGGGCCAAAGCAAAAAGCTATAAAGACACCCAGTCTGGAGCATCTCCAACCTGCAGCTCCCCAGAGGCCTGGAAGCTGGCCAACCTACCTAGTCGTACCCAAAGATCACATCAAATGAAACAGCTGCGCACTTTGTTGAGTAGGTTACTGCACACCATAAGCATTGTGCTCCTGATTTGTAATCTAAGGAAGATTAACATCCTCATCATGTGAATAATAATCACGTGTTTAAAGATTAATAGAGACGTGATCTACTTTCCGATCAAGGAGCCTCTTGTATTGTGTGTATAAGGGGCTTTGTGCGTTTTTATGTGGACGCTTGACATGCTAATTGCAGAGAGCATGCACGCTTGTTTATGTACAGCTCGGCTCACGTGTCAGCGTGCCTATAAATAAAGCTCTTTCATACATGAAGCAGGCACAGCTCATAATGAGCGCTGTCATGCCACAGTCATTAATCAACTCCATGTTATATGCTAGCAAAAACCCTGACAGCAGCTTAAATCAGTATTCAGCAGCTCAACTCACAAAGATCACTATTATTTCTCAAGAAAACTGTAAAGCTACTCCGTAACAGTTGAATAAAAGCTTTGGCATCTACCAGCATCAAGTAGGGTTGCTTGACACATTAAATGTTTAGTTTAATTATCGCTTTTTGCTCTTTCAGTGCAGTTCTCTGCTGTGTGCCAGGTAACAATATTATCACTTGGTATATTAAACGTATGTGACCATGTCAAAGTCTCTGCAATAATGTGAAATGTCTACACCCTACTTTTGACTAGATGATACTGTGGTATAATAAAAACTAATTTGATAGGCAAGAATGACTCATTTAGAAAATTTAATGAGCTTAATTAGGCTTAACAGACTATTTTATCTACAGTGGCATCCACAAGTAAATATTCATATTCATTCATAATTCCTTTCATAATTTTATGCAAGCTATTTGAGGTACAATTTGAAATTCAAATGTGATGTAATCTGATGTAAATTTATTTTTTGCACTACAACACATTAGGCGTGAGAATGCATCACTATTTAGTGGAAATGACGGTGACACTTTAGTTTAGGGTCCAATTCTCAAGTTGCTTATTAGCATGCATATTATAGGATATTGGCTGTTTATTAGTTCTTATAAAGCACATATTAATGACCTTATTCTACATCCCTTAATCCTACCCAATACCTATGATTAGTTATTAGTGAGAACTGGACCCTAATCTAAAGTGTGAACGGAATTACAAACTACTGAGTGATGGACTGATGATAAATGGACGCCTCACAAGGCTCTGCTACATTGAACATTCAAGTTTAAAATCAGTGCTGTCTAAAGTTATACGGACAGTAAAGAGGTTTTTCGCAAAGAGAAAACTTATAAGGACTCAAAGACCTTCTTCATAACAAGCAGCCAACGAGGTTATAATGGACAGCTTCAGTACACTTGTTTAATGTCTATAATAACACTAAGTGTCATTTTGTATCTTGTTTATTTTCAGACTATGCATTGTATACGTTTCTGATGTGTTTGTACTGTTCATTGAAGAATAGGCGTATAGCCTTTTTAAAGGAACAGACCTGTGTCTGTGATGCTGTGAGGAGAGCTACACTGAGACCATATTAAAACATGGGATGTCTTTCATTTAAACCTGGAAATAAGCTGTCAGTTTTAAACAAGAAATGTTATAATAGTAATTAAAAATTCTGCACTATATAGGTCGCTAATCAAAAAGCACAATATGCTTTTTGGATCCTTCTCAAATCAAGCTGGATAACATAATCATCAGGCTTTACACAAACATGTGGAGTTCATGCAGCTCAAGTGCTGCTGTCATTAAAGCAAATTGGAAAACCAAACACTTTTTCAGAAAAACACTTTTTTTTTCTCTCTCTCTCTCACTAAAATAGTTTTACAAATGGTCTTAAAGTGGACTTTGGACCTTTGAGTTTTGTTACTTTTTTATATGAAACAAAGTCTCAGCTTTCAAAGTCTCAATTTTAGAACAAAATTCAAACAGTAAATGTCGTTTTGACCCTCTTTAATGTGACGTGACAGATCCCTGTATCTGCTTTAGTTCAAGCGGCAGAGTGGAGCACACATGACTCAATCCTCTCTTACGCTTCTAGTTATAGCATGAAATAAACATGAATACATTTCAGAAGGTATGTAGAACGAATGTAACGTGTCATGTAATCAGTGTTTCATCCACGGAAAGACATCAATAAAACAGATTTGTAAGTCACGTAATAATATAGGATAGCCATTCAATGTCCTTAAACTCATTAGTTAGCTAGATTAAATATATTCTAGAGAGGAGCATTTCGCTAATTATATGCACTGCTGTCTTGTTTGAATACATTTTTTCATGAAAACAAGGTTTTTATACAGCCACTGTTTAAATGTTTATATTTCAGAAACGTATTAACTTGCGTGTTGATTATTAAAAAAAAATATTAATTACAAATTAATCACTTTAATTCGGTTTTGGTTAAAAAAAATATTTTGTTTCATCACCAGTAACATTACACATTTTTAATGTTCTTAAGCTTCTTGCATATGAACGGATATTGCATATTGTACGGAGTGTCTATTTACACTAAGAGCAAATAGCCCATCTTGTTGGCAGAGGGTATTTACACTAACGTCCACTGATGTCTTATTGGGCCAGACAAAATTACGGAGAACAAAGAATTGGCAGATAGCTCTGACGCAAATCGACCCGAGTTCGGTTCGAACTATCTGCCGAAGAACTATTTTGCTGAAAATCAGATCGGAAAGGCATTTATTTTCAATAAAAATGAATAAAATATTTAAAAAGTGGAAATAAAGTGTCTAACGTGTTTAATAATAAAGTGTTTATCGGCTAGGGTTAGGGGTAGGTGTAGGGAGGGCTTTATTGTCCCAATTGTTTTATTGGCATCCATTTAATAATTTTAATAAATATAATAATTTACACCAGGGGTCTCCAAACTCGGTCCTGGAGGGCCACTGTCCTGCAGAGTTTAGCTCCAATCCCAATTCACCCTTCGCCGCAAGGATGATTGACAGGCGATCTGACCAATCACACTGCCGAATCTGCCATTTTGTCTGACAAAGCAGTCAGGAGAGTTAGTAGATTAACGTTGGTGGACTTGAACTTGGAAAAATCTTCTTTTAGTGTTCATTCATGTTTATTTCATGCTTATCAGTAGCTATGTTTCCATCCACCTATTTTTATGTGCATTTTGGGATATCGCATCAAAAAATACTGAATGGAAACATGCGCATAAATTCTAAAAATGCGCATTAAAAACTTTTGCGCTCGTTTGAGTAGGATAAATTTTCAATACGATACGAAAACATGCGCATAAACTACGATGGAAACGCATTTACCGAATAAATTCATTGATGCGCATAAAGAAAATCATGACTTTCGCGATGTAACAGCATAACTACTAACCAGCGGAAAAATCTTGTTTGCACAGCATTTTTGGTCTTTAAGAAGTCTGTTGTCAAAGATGCTCGGCATATTTACCTCCTAGAACTGTCTTACACGACTGCATTCCCAAACAGCACATCTGCCTTTGAAAGCATGTCAACAAGTTTGTTGAGACGCACAAGTTTCTCTGAGACGCAAATCATTTATTATATACGAAAATGATTATATATGGTGGCTTCTCCTATGTTTCTTAGAGATTTTTTAGCGGTAGTTTATCAGGAAGGGACAATTATGTTCTCTTCGACTCACTGGATGGAAACGGTGCTTTATTCGCAAATGTTTTATGCAACATTGCATTTTTGAGCATAAATTATATTCGCAACTTTGGATGGAAACATAGCTAAAGAACTACAAGGAAGAGATAATCGGTTCACGAGCAGCTTTAACTAAGGCGCTACAGCAATCACGACACATTAAAGAGCCACAAAACTGTATTTATTGTTTAAATTTCTTTAAAAAAATTACAATTTCAAAGTTGAGACTTTGTTTCATATCAAAAGTAACTTGCTCTGTCCTGTCTGTCGGCGTGTTGTCAGTGTCCTCTATGCTCCGCAATGTATTTTCTCTATGCGAGATCATGTGTGTGGTGTGAGAGCACCATGGCTTGTCGGACATAGCAACAGTAACTAAAGGGGGCGGGTCTTTGCGAACGGTCAATTAAACACTCCTGAACCAGCTAATCAGTGTCTTACTAGGGCCTAGACCCCTGATTTACACTATGTTACTATTGCATACCGTTTAATGTACAACAATACTGAGGTGCAAATATAGTCCGGGTATGAGTAACCAACTTCTAGCCAAAATGTTGTTTTTGCCAAAATAACTTGCAAAATGTATGATATTCCATCATGTAAGCAAAGTCAACAGGGATTACAAGGTTCATGTTTCATGTTCTACATGACTAGTCTATTCTTGGGCTACGGTTAGACGTCTATTACATTTTCACAGACAGCCCAAATTTTGCCTTGTTTTAGCCTAGACGCCAGGGCTGTGTTTGGACGGCATGATCTAATCAACGGCTAGCTCTTAGCTTTTAAATGCAAAATTGCTTTCTGGGAACTGGCCAGCCCACACTACCGGTAGTTACACCACAGGCCAACATCTACGGTGACCTCCACTGATATCTGAGCTAAAGGACTGGGCCGTTTTGTACCTTTATCTCGTAAATCTTGAGTTTTCTTTTGATGTCTGCATTCTCTCGCTCGAGGCCAGCTAGTCGGGTCTTGATGTCCTGGTAGGCGCTGATGAGGGCGAAGTGGGAGGCAGAGTACATATCCTCTGATAAGGGAGAGCTCGACCAGCCCACCCCGCAGCCATCTTCTTTCAGACCCTCGTTACCCCCCAGCAAGCCCAACTGGCCCCCGAAGAGAGACTCCATGACTCCTGATCCTCAACCTGTGAGATGTGAGAGAGAAAGAGGCAGGTTGTTTATGTGAATCAAAAATGTGAGCTAATCAGCCTTGCGGCTTTCGTTCTTTCATCTTGAACAGAATTTTTCACTTCTTCAATGGTTCTGTTATTGTGCATGCTCGTCCCTTTATAAGCTCCACTTCACCCTCACTCAGGATAATTATTTCCTTTCTCAACTACGCTTCTCATTAGTATTGACAAACACGCCACAAACCACCAAACCGCACCAAACTAAAGCATCTTTACTGAAGGCCACGGTTGTTTTCTTTCTCAACCACATGCCCTTTAGCTTCTCTGGGATCTGGATATGTTTGGTCCTTTTTTGGGGGACAATGTGGTCCGACCACAGTCAATGAGACATCGTCAATTATTCAGGAAGACAAGGCCAGAGATACTTAAAAGAGCTAAACGGCATGACCTGATTCAAGTACAAGCTGTGCTGATAAGAGGATGACATCACCGCCTAGCAACAGCCACTGAGATCACATGTATAACTGGCCTTTCTTACTAGCTTCTACAGGGTCAGCAAATTTGGTAAATACAGCATGGCGATGATGAGAAAAATAGGCACTTCAAAAATCTGCTATCATTTAAATGTTTTATTGGTAGGGTGTTCCGAATCCTAATGAGCTGTCGTCTTTAAGGCAGCCTAACTGAAATGAAACCTCTTAAGTGACAGATTTGGAGCGCTCTGTGCGGCATATAAATAGGGCTCCTCACACAAACCACACAGGAGACATGACTCACCGCAATCATTTGCTGTTAGCATGTTGCTAAGCTAACAATGCAATACATAGTGTTGCTAAGCTAACAATGCAATACATAGTTCCAAGCCTGCAGCACTCCTCTCAGAAACTGAAGCCTCCGCGCCTCTATTGCCCCCCTGGTGGTTGGTCCCAGTATAGCTCATAAACCCCGCCCCTCCATGTATTACATTGGACGCGAAACAAAATAAACAATTCAAATGCACTTCAAATAATTGTTTCCTAAAGATGGTTTCTGTCATTTTAGGCAGGTTTTATCACTATGATTTCATTTCAAGTGTTCGTTTTTTAAATTATTTTTTTTAAATTAGTTATTTGATGGTATAAAAACGGGGGGTGGGGGGAGGACGTCATGATTTACAGCTGAGATTGACAGCTTCTCTGAGTGAAGTTGTCACTGAGGCACTAACTGACTTTTTTCGGGATTTTCGGGAGGAGATTGGAGCTTTAGCCTTAATTTCTACATTTCCATAACTGTTTATTTCACACCAACATCATGAATTGTTCTACATCTGCGAGAGTGTGGGCGTGCTTTTGATATTGCGCGTCTACTTCCTGCTCTCTACTGTGCAAATTCCGGTCCCGAGATCACTACTGCGCAGACTCCGCCGTGTGCGGGCCTCCGGAGGCTTCAACTCTTGTCAGCGGAAGCCAATGAAATCGCATCGTCCATATTTTTTTACTGTCTATGCCATAGTTCATGCAAATATTATGTATACTTATAATTGTAATTGGCCTAGTTATTAAACTGAAATATTTTTTATCCATACCTTTCAGTATTGATTATGTACAGTGGTATAAATATATAAGTATATTTCCAAAATACATTTCTAATGCTTCACGCTAATATTACAATTCAGGTCGATATTTATTTTCATAATATGGCTGATATCCAATAAATGTCTAAGTTAACATTATAATTCTATGGATTTCATCAATATAAATAAAAAACTAAAATAGAAACTAAAATCAACCATTTTAAATTCTAGAAGTGAATTTAGGCACCACAACATTATAATATACACTACAACATTTTAGAATCAATATGTTTTTTTTTTTATGTTTTTGAATGCTTTTTATTCTTAATGATTCAACACTCTCCATTGACTTTGTATTGCGTGAAGCAACCCCTCTTTATCAAAAAAATCCGAACAATGTCTAAAAGCTGATATGTGACAAAGTGTACAGCAAACAAGCTAAACAAAACCCAGAACCTAAAACCCAGAACTTTTTACAAGCTGTTGACCCAAAAAACGAGCGTTTAAGGACAAAAAAAGTGGATACAGACAATTGAGACAGAGCACGACATGTTATATCACACTGAGAACTACACCCACTAGAGGGGAACGTAATCAGGAAATATAATATATAAAACTGACATTTGGATATTTGACGTAACGGTGTCAAAATGTTTGCTGCACACATAGGCATGAGGCACACTGACTGTCAGGAGCCCAAAATTTACCCATTCTTCCAGCTGATGCTTCACGTTTTATTGTCTGTATCCACTTTTGTCTCCTTAAATGCTCATTTTTTGGGGGTCGACAGCTTATAAAAATGTATTTATGTGTTTTTTAACTTGTTTGCTGTACACCCTGTCACATATCATCTTTTAGACATTTTTAGACATGATTGTTTTTTGTTATAAGTCATAAATGACAAGGAGGCAGCCTCACGCAATACAAAGTCAATGGAGAGCGTTGGATTGTTCTGAGACACTGCTTGTGATTTACGGGGATTAAAAAAAAAGGAGTGAGTGGATTTTTACCATTATAGGGTGGTTGTGCACACACACTGCCAACACACATTGTCCAAACAGCATGTAAAAGTGTGATAGGTGCCCTTTAAAATAAGAAATATCTAATATCTGATAAAATATATGTTGTTTTCAGTTTTATATAATGTAGTTTTATATAATTTATAATAATATATTTTACTATTGATTATAATATTGGCAGATATCAAATATGGTACCAATATATTGTGCATCCCAATAGTTTGGAACAGCTTTTGCGTCGGAAGCCCAAGATGGCTCAGGTAGGAATTTCTCTTGATTTTGAAACCACGATACAGTGTCAAAATAAAACAACAGAAGTGTAGTAACTGCTCAAAGACATGAGCTTGACTTGAATGCATGATGTAAGGTAGCCATGTTTGTAGAGGTGTAGCTCTCCCGTGTGTTGCCTTCATGCACTTCAGTCCCCAGAGCCCACTGTCTACACCATGATGAATCGCTCCAGTGCCATCAACAACACTCATTCACACCAGACAGCACTGCCTCAACAACAAGGCAGGACACAAACATGCACAGATAACATGGCGTAAGCAGGGAAAAAATGTAACATCTTCACTGTAAACCGTTTAGTAAGATAATATGGATATGCATGCAGCATCAGGTTGGCCATCTGATACAGCACGGAGGTGTGAGGAGATTTTACTGCACACAAAATGAGTCAGATGCTTTTTACTTAGTGAGCTAATTTTGATCACTTGCATACCAATGTTTAAAAACGACCAAAGAAGCCTTGGACCTCTTCCTGGGTGTTCTCTTGATTCTACTCTCTCTCTTTCTCTCCATCCTTCAGGGTAATCCAGAAAAACACCCACTCACAAAAATACATTTGCTCAGGCATGGCTAAGCAGCATGACCATGGGGGTGAGATTGCTGTTCTGATGAAGGTGTGAATGTGTGTAGGTGGAAGAATATCACTTTAGAGACATTGCAACCCACTACATTAATACAAGTGTGTTCTCACTCAGGGCTTTTCTGGTGCTGATAAGGAGTTGTAGCACAATGTACTTATCTCGTGTGATATGTTATTTCAAACATAATGAAGTGTCATATATTTATATCTCTGATAATAATGCATGATTATCGTTGTAAAAAACGTTTGGCTAAAACACAGCAGTCAGAAATCACCTAATCACATGCATAAATTTGTTCGATCCAATAGGGTTGCAAATTATTTCCCTCTGGAATTTAAGAAGTTATGAAAATGTCAATGTTGCTTTTTTCATACAATAAAAATGGCATTCACCGACTGTTAAGTTCGGCTGCAATTTTGCTTGGTTTATAAAAAATAAATGTATATATATAGTACTTAAGTAAAATACATATTTCTATAAAAAAATGAATATAAATAAAAATAATTATTTTACAATTAAGAAATTCTTTATTATAATATCTAATTTAATGTGCTGCGTGTTTCAGAATAACGCACAAATAAACACATTTTTTGTAAGACATACTACACAGACTGCCTGTTTTGTTTTCCTTTTCATGGACTTTTAGTTTGTTTCTCTCAGTGTCTGGTATTGTTTGTGTTTCGTCTGTTACGAAGACTTTTTACCGTGTGGATTACTTGAGTTTGTTTTATTAATAAATCTTTTGTTTATTTGAACCTGTTTGCACCATGAAAATGCAAATATGTCATTAAAGGTGCACTATGTAACTTTTCCATCCGCTAGAGGTCGCCTGTTCAAAACAAAGGCGTAGTTTTGATAAAGCCACGTTTGAGCCTAGACTCTCGGTACATGTGGTCTTAACCTCACAGCCAATGGAAAATAGTGATTATTAATGCTACTGTAGTATGAAGCAGAGCAGGACCGAGTGTTGTGGAGCTGAGCAAGCCCTCTGGAGCGCTTGTTAATGAGAAGAGCAGCAGGACTTTTGTTATGACACAGTTGCCGACGCCACTTCCGGTTTTCCGGTCATGAGTATGAGGTAACGCAGCTGAGTATGTTGAAAATTATGTTATGACGTTTGCTTGGCGGCTGCTATGACACTTGTTCACACTGCAGTGAGAGTAAAGCGTTCCTGCAGTATAAAACCGGAAACCGAGGGAAACACAGATATGATGCAATCGACAGGCGACTCCCTCACACATCCCGGTTCCTTGGTTAAAATAGCAATTTCCCACGATTAACAAAGAGTTGGAAACATTTAGGATATTGTAAGTACTCAACTGAACAAAATATATAATACTGGCCCAGTGGTTTTTGGAAATTTTACTGGAAAATTTTTACATAGTGCACCTTTAAATTATTGAAATATTAACTTAAAATCTCAATGGGTACTTGAAGTAAATATATTAGGTCAAAGAGGTACATCAGAAAAAAAAGTTGGAATCCTTGCATTGCATGTAAATAAGAAATGACGTGAATTTGTAAATTTCAATGTGTTTGAAAGAAAAAAGCCTTCCAAAGACAGGAATACGTGGTTAAATGACTTGCTGAGTGTCGCAGTGTGTTTTGGGTTTTGTTTGTGTTCATGTCTTTGTATTATGCTCCTTGTCCTGTTCCTGGTTTTGTTATGTGTTCCTGTTTGTCATGTGATCATTGTCATGTGATTCCCTTGTCCTCATGTGTTATGTTCTCATTGGTTGATTAAGTCAAGTGGGTTCTTAGTTCAGTTCTGTCATTGGTTCATTGTCCTGATTGTTCACAGGTGTCTTGTTTAGTTGTTTGTCTTTGTGTATTTGAACCCACATGTTTGCCATGTGTCCTTGTCGAGTATTGTTTCCTGTAAACCGCTGTTGGTGCGTCATCATTGGATTCTTTTAATCACCTTGTAAATAAACTGCACTTGGGTTCACAACAACTTGCCTCCAGTGGATTGCCGTTACACTGAGTGATAATTCAAATAATAATTAATGTGTTCGTCAGGAGATTAGGGGCCAGATTTACTATACGATGCAAATGAGAGCGCAATTCCAAAAAAGCATCGATGGGAGTGGAAAGTTCTGCGCTTGATCTACTGACGACATACAAATTAAAGAACACAGACGCAGCCGGATCATTTCAATAATCTATGCCAGGGGTCTCCAAACTCACACACAAATACACACACCTGAACAAGCTAATCAGTGTCTTACTAGGCCCAAGTAAGACACTGATTAGCTGGTTCAAGTGTTTTAACTGGGGTTGGAGCTAAACTCTGCAGAACAGTGGCCCTCCAGGACCGAGTTTGGAGACCCCTGATCTACGCAATCTACCAAGAGCAGCGCAAATTAGCGTCTGGTTTAAGACTGCTTTTTTTGGGCGGTAAATAATGGCCAAATATCAGTAAATTGACTAGCGCAATCCTTAATAAATCACCTTGCATGATTCATTTAAACACTCTCCTCCAATAAATTTTGCGTCTGAAAGGAAAACTCCTACAAATGCATATGCAGGTCAGCCACAAAAAATAACTCTATCCATGTCTTTTCGGCGCTAATTTTTCACTGCGTGTCCATTGTAAATCCTGACTAGACTGATCTGCCGGCAATTTGATTTCGCCCTGCAACTCAGTCTGGAAACCCGTACATTCATTTCTACTGCTTCTGTTACACTTTTGTGGGAACCTATCACAGACTGGCTTATCCACCTTGCGCGCTATTGGTGGGTTTAACACAATGACGGATAGAGAAGCGATGGGTCGTTGCCCGTTGATCACGATTGGTTGAAGGACTATCCAATTACATACAGAGTCATTTAATTTATGCTCATTTATCACGCCTCTTGTATAGTAGAAAATACATAGCAGACTCCACAGACCAATGTACAATCTTAAATTGAGCTTGGTCTGGTTATAGCCAGACAAAATTCTGACAGTAGTTTAACGCCAAAAGAGGGTTTGTGCTGGCGCAAGCGGTTAGTAAATCTGGCCCTAGATATGCAATGTTGAGAATATAATGATTTCTGTAATTTCATTGATCAAATGCTGTGTAGGTCTGGTCTTTGTATGCAATTCCACAAACCTGGAAGACCTTCTGAACACAAATAGTAAGGAGAATCAATGAATTATGAATCAATTTCTGCCATTGCGAGAATAAAGTAATCAATAAAAAAGTAACTTCTCTGATTACAAGTATTTTAAAATGTAATATAATCTAATTACAAGTACTTTTTTTGGAATCCGATTACGTAATCCAGATTGCATACAGTATAATTAGTTACCTTGGGTCTCCTTGCTCACTGATCAAACACTATTGATGGACTAATTTGTCTTACATAAGACAAACTAGTGCGTTGTGCGCCCCCTAAAACAAATAGGTGCATAATACTCCAGCTTCCTATTGACAAGAGTGCTGCTCTTGCACAAGCATACAGCCATCCCAGTCTCAGTGAAAACATGAATTTAAGCGCATGGATTATAACATGGATCTAACAATTTGTCAAGGCTCAAAACCCTGGCAAGATACAAGAGAAACAGACAAATGGGACGCTCTTTCCATGGCTAGCTCACCAGACATCTTCCCATCTTACTCCGTCTCACCTATTGTCTTTCTCTCCCCTGCACCTAATTTTGTGAACACTTGCACTCTGCGCACACCTATTAAGAATTCCACAGCTCTCCTCCCTGCTTCATTAGAGCAATTACCACAGGAAGTCATTTGTTACCTGGGGCCTAGATGGCACTGGCACAGACATGGACACACACACATTTTCTCTCGCTCACACACACACACACACATTTGTGCAGAGAATTTTTCAGCAACTCGTTTGCAGCTCATCATTATTAAATTACTTATTTTTATTTTTATTTTTTAAAGCATTGCAATCCGAGACGTAATGGCAATTAATTAATACCCAAATTTATATGCAAGCGAGCACATCATTTTTGGGCTTAAGATGTGTACATTTCCTCAATAAATGTGCCATGTTCGCAAAAACAACTATTTAGCATTTAAATGTGCTCATTGTTAAGTCACTAAAATCATTATGAGATTGAAATGAACACCATTTATCTAAATAATGTGGTGGGCATAACATTTTCTTGAAATGATGCTACGGTACAAGATAGATCAGCACATACACTCTTTGAATTATTTAATAATCTGTCAAACCATCCAAAATGTAGGAATGCCAGCATCCAATTCTCTTCTGCAAACAGTGCTATTGCATAATTTCCTTCAGTCACACTTGCACATGAAATTGGCTGTCATCCTAAACATTTACCACAAGCCGCATGCAATTACAGACAGCAGGACACAGTCGTATCGGACTCAAGCCCATTTTGTCACGGGGAATCTGGCTGCTAACGCACATATCATGGCACACAAACACACACAAACAGACAGACACACCTGTTATTTCAGTGGGGTGTTTATGTGCGTTTCTGGCATGCTTTGTTGCCCCTCACTTGGCGGACGATTAGCAGGGCTGCAGAAGTGTGATTGCCAGTGATAAAAAAAATTACCACAGCTGTTCTACAGGTGAATCTTCACTTCTCTCTCTCTCTCTCTCTCTCTCTCTCTCTCTCTCTCTCTCTCTCTCTCTCTCTCTCTCTCTCTCTCTCTCTCTCTCTCTCTCTCTCTCTCTCTCTCTCTCTCTCTCTCTCTCTCTCTCTCTCACACACACACACACACACACAGGTTTGTTTTGCTATCCAAGTGAGGACATTCAATAGGCGAAATGGTTTTTATACTGTACAAACTGTACATTCTATACATTCTACCCCTAACCCTAAACCTACCCGTCACAGGAAACAATCTGCATTTTTACGTTTTTAAAGCTATTTTAAATATGAGGACATATGAAATGTCCTCATATTTCATGTTTACGTCGCAATACCTGTGTAATACCCGTGTCATTATACAAATTTGTGTATTCATAAATCGCAAATAAAAAAATATGGGCGAAAATGCCTTGTTGATGCTAGAGGTCAGAGGAGAATGGGCCGACTGATTCAAGCTGATAGAAGAGCAACTTTGACTGAAATAACCACTCGTTACAACCGAGGTATGCAGCAAAGTATTTGTGAAGCCACAACACGCACAACCTTGAGGCGGATGGGCTACAACAGCAGAAGACCCCACCGGGTACCACTCATCTCCACTACAAATAGGAAAAAGAGGCTACAATTTGCACAAGCTCACCAAAATTGGACAGTTGAAGACTGGAAAAATGTTGCCCTGTCTGATGAGTCTCGATTTCTGTTGAGATATTCAGATGGTAGAGTCAGAATTTGGCGTTAACAGAATGAGAACATGGATCCATCATGCCTTGTTACCACTGTGCAGGCTGGTGGTGGTGGTGTAATGGTGTGGGGGATGTTTTCTTGGCACACTTTAGGCCCCTTAGTGCCAATTGGGCATCGTTTAAATGCCACGGCCTACCTGAGCATTGTTTCTGACCATGTCCATCCCTTTATGACCACCATGTACCCATCCTCTGATGGCTACTTCCAGCAGGATAATACACCATGTCACAAAGCTCGAATCATTTCAAATTGGTTTCTTGAACATGACAATGAGTTCACTGTACTAAAATGGCCCCCACAGTCTCCAGATCTCAACCCAATAGAGCATCTTTGGGATGTGGTGGAACGGGAGCTTCATGCCCTGGATGTGCATCTCACAAATCTTCATCAACTGCAAGATACTATCCTATCAATATGGGCCAACATTTCTAAAGAATGCTTTCAGCACCTTGTTGAATCAATGCCACGTAGAATTAAGGCAGTTCTGAAGGCGAAAGGGGGTCAAACACAGTATTAGTATGGTGTTCCTAATAATCCTTTAGGTGAGTGTGTATATATATATATATATATATACACACACACACACACACACACACACACACACACACACACACACACACACACACACACACACACACACACACACACACACACACACACACACACACACACACAAATATTACATAGCTATAATGTAACTTAATTTATATTTGTATCATTAATAACATATCACAAAACATTAATACATCAACAAAACCTAATCTATTTTAGCCAGCTAGATAACGTTACCTTGGTAACATTTAATTTAGCAGGTTTCTGTAATCTTTATTGTTTAAGCTCAATATACAAATTATGTATTTACACAACATATAGCCTAGCCCAGGGTTCCTCAAATCTTACCCTGGAGATCCAATGCGCTGCAGAGTTTAGCTCCAACCCTAATCAAACACACCTGAACATGCTAATCAATGTCTTCAGGTTCATTAGAAAACTACAGGTAGGTGAGTTTGATTAGGGTTGGAGCTAAACTCTGCAGCGCATTGGACCTCCAGGGTAAGATTTGAGGAACTGTGGCCTAGCCAACTGGGTTTAAAGTATTTTAATGCAATTTTTGAATATGTGCTGAAGACACCTCAATGTAAATGCTTGATACATTTTTTTCCAGAGTAAAAATGTGCATTAAGGTGACAGAAATGGTGTTTTGTGTTTTGTTGAGCCCTGATTAGTTACATTTGTAACATTTTGAAATTTAATCTTAGAAAATAACTAGTCACATTTTTGCTTTTCCTCCCAGTTTTTAGCAATTTAGTGCCTTTAGAAAGGCTTACCTGAAAGCAAAACTTTTTTGGACAGTCAGAAATTTCTCTGACTAATGTCATTTTTACTGAATCGAAGTTAGAAACAGACCCCTTGCGAATAACTCACTATGCACTGGGTTACTGTATTGACCATATTGATAGCAAAACGCCTCCTTTGGAGTGAAGCGCTGGCACAAGTTGGCACGAGCAGCAACACAACTGAGTGGGTGTTGCAGAGGGACTGTGGTTGAGCCTCGTGGGCAAATCAGAGCATGTACATATGTATTTTTACCATGGAGTGGGAGTAAGGGAGATATCAACTCTATAACAGTCACAACTGTTATGTACAACTGGCTAATGTGCTCTTTTTGTAGTTCATAGCCATGCGGCATTCTCATGTAGAAGCATACAATGCACTAAAGAGGTTTGTGGAAGTCAATGGGATATGTGTGTCTCACGCTGAAACATTATGCTATGTAGCATGTATGTAAACAAAGAGGCCATTTGACTGGGTTTTAGCTGTCAAACGAATGCATATGTGATGGATTCAGTGCAGCGGGATGGGAAGGTGAGCAGAGTGAAAGTAAGGCACCGCAGGTGTGGGTGCTGCGTCTGTAGGTGGAACTGGAGATGGATGAGAGGGAGAAAAAAGATTAAGCTAAAATTCACAGCTCACAATACTGCAGCTCTTCTTTCCAACTATCCTGCTCCTCATCATTTTTGCGTTTAGTTTTCACTCACACTCTGTCCATTCGTCCACTAACATCTTCACCTTTCTACCACAGTCCCTCTGCAACACCCACTCAGTTGTGTTGCTGCTCGTGCCAACTTGTGCCAGCCCAATCTTCACTCCAAAGGAGGCGTTTTGCAATCAATATGGTCAATACAGTAGCCAAGTGCTACAACCAGCATGAATTCCATGTTGGTCCAGGCTGGTTTATGCTACACTATAGCAGCTCTAACCAGCATAAACCAGCCTGGACCAACATGGAATTTATGTTGGTTTATGCTAGTTAGAGCTGGTTTAGTGCTGATGGACAAGCATAGTCATGCTATTCTCAAGCAAAACCGCACTCCCTCTTCCCATGCTCTTCACCATACCTTATAATGCTGGTGACCAACAATTCTATATTTCTCAGCAGGGTTTTCTTCTTTAACTGTTAGCCTCTATCTTCCTTTCCATGTAAGTACAAACACATCTCAGCAAAACCTCTAAAGACGAAAGTTTACATAAGCCACTAATGATGCACTCAGTAATTTGCTCCTCGTTAAAAAAGTTTTACCCCTAAAGTCAAGAATAGTGCTTTTGAAAAATCATATACACTTAGCCTGGAAGCCAGCTGAACCTAGCCCCGCCCACAACATTTGAGGTCGGGAAGTTTGGTCTGGACTTGATCCGTTGCGGAGCAACTATGCTCGAACCAGAGCTGTTCGGACCAATCAAATTGTCAGGGCGGGCTTTATACGATGATGGACAGATGATCAACAGTAACATAATCATCCACGTCACCAAAGAGCGCTTGGGTTGAATTCGTTCTAATCCTAAATGGAGAACTTGTTCGTATGCGTTCCCGTTCACCTTTACTATTTCTCTCAAAAATGATGATCGTGTTGGTAAAGTACTCTGTGTATCCTTAAATTGTTTTTTACAACACCGATTTTTTACCGATTGATTAAAACATCTGATTTACAGTTTTTCTCAGTCGCTTTGGTACATTTCTCAGATCAGAATTGAAATTCTCAAAGCTACCTGTTCAATCTTCACATCATTGTGTCACTTGTGCACATCAAAAAAGCAGTTTCTCATTTCTTTGAACAAGTTGCAAATGCTTGTGTACATCCATGCAAATGATTATGTACAATTCTCTGCTGTTTCCTACATTATCAGTTGCTTATGTCATGTTGATCATAATGTATTATAATGGGTCTCTGTTGAATAGTCTTACCCCCCACAACATTTAGGCATTAGTTCATTGCATAAGTCTTTACATGCAAAATGGTTGAACAAGTTGTCATAAAATGTCAAGCATTTTTCTATACATTTCCGTTAGACGTTCACATTTCTACTTTTGTTCTTCTGGGGTTTTTTTTCTTTGTGCTATGCAGTGCTGTCTTTTCCTTTCTGTATCGCAATGACATGGTCTGTCAACAAATTACAGTACAAACAGTAAAAGCATAAATGTGATTCTTGTCCAGTCTCTTGCATTCAAACTCCCACATACACTAAGGTGTAACCTACAATTTACAATAATTGTCATCAAAACTTTAGCCATATTTACATCAGAACATTCCTCCAGAGTACAGTTATATTGACAATATGACTAAGCAATTTGACCGTCTTATTCATACACAATGACACAAGGACATGTCATTCTGATGGCACTGACATGTTCATTGACACAGATATTTACTTTTGAGAGATGAACTAAGGATTTTGAGCAAGAGGCTTTTGCAGGTAATCCATGGTGTTTTGCTATTTGTACGAAATGTTTTGAGAAATGCACTAACTGTTTTGCAAATGTTGAGGATGATTCGAGAAATGTACCAAAGCGACTGAGAAAAACTGTAATGATTTCACCAATTGTTTACACTCATCTTCTTCTTCTACTTCTTTCTAGCATGTGTGCAGTTGAGTTCTGTTGACAACTATGAGTCGCTCCGTTGCTCTGATTGGTTATAGGTCTATCCAATTGAGTGCAGAGGCATTTTCTTTCCTGGTACGGTTTAACGCCCCATAATCACAGCCCAATGGAGCAGTATCAGACTCATATTCTGACTAGAATCTGAGTATGACGACGTCAGGCTATACACTCACAATATGAATGACCCCCCCCCCCCCCCCCCCAATTTTTAATTTTAATTTAATTTAATTCAAACAATGCTGTCACACTAAAATTTGAAGTTTGTTTTTGTTTTTATAGTTAAAAATTAGTTCAATTCAATTCATTTTACAATTATAATTCAGATGTGCAAGTTGTTTCTATCCATGGCCTAGATAGATAGATAGATAGATAGATAGATAGATAGATAGATAGATAGATAGATAGATAGATAGATAGATAGATAGATAGATAGATAGATAGATAGATAGATAGATAGATAGATAGATAGATAGATAGATAGATAGATAGATAGATAGATAGATAGATAGATAGATAGATAGATAGATAGATAGATAGATAGATAGATAGATAGATAGATAGATAGATAGATAGATAGATAGATAGATAGATAGATAGATAGATAGATAGATAGATAGATAGATAGATAGATAGATAGATAGAGAAGAATGCATGCAGCTCATGAGTACATTATTCAAAACTAATGTAATATATTCAGTACTGACACATAAATAAAATGAGCTGCCCCCTCTTCACACCTGGCAGCGATTCTGTGATGAAACAAAATCGATAACAGAAGTCAGCACCCCAAGCGCTGTTCACTAGGTTTTCGAGTTCATTGTTCCGTCACATAGCAACTTCAGCAAAGAGGCGGGCTAAGCGGAGGAATGAATTATCGGAAAACATTGGCTTGCACTTGCAGAATGCACTTTCTTCATATATGTGTGTGTCAGTTTTTTCCGCTATACGTGTTGATGTATTACTGCATTACCAAAATGAAAGCTCTGAATTGTCCTTGGCAAGGACACATCCAGTGAATGTCTAAACCTTTAGACTGGAGATCAGGTTTCAATATAGAAACGAAGAGACATTAAAAGAAGGATGAAGTGAGGAAAGAAATAAACAATTGGCTCTGATTAAACTGGGTGTTACAAAGAGGATGTTGTAGTCTCACACCCACACCAGTGAACCCTGCAGAGATGAACACATCGCAATGAATGCCTCAGAGGCTGGCAGGCGGGCGCTGACGTCACACGCACGCATGTGGAGAGAAGAGGTGATCAGCATCTGCTCTGTCATTATTATTTTTTTTCTCCGAGAAAAAGGAGGAATGTGAAGGAGGGGGCCTGGGGATGGCTGATCGCGCAACACTCCAAGAAACATGAAGATCAGAAATGAGGAGTGAGGAAGATGAAACTCACGCAGTGATTGGAGAAGTGTGAGTGGCAGCATCATGATGTTACAGAAGCTCTCCGATTCCCACGCACAGAAAACGCCAAAATAAAAATAAAAAAGCGTGACAATTCACACACATATGCATGCATGCAAACAAACAAACACCCACACATTCATAAACACATATAGATATAGATATATATAGTAGCCTGCATATGCCAACACCTGATATTATTTTATCTGAGGAACATTGAAGAATAGCACATTGGCAATTCAAGCTGTTCTATACCGAAATGTTTGCTATATTAATATAAACAGACTGAGACCCATACATATTCAGACTTAAAGAGCACAAAACAATCAAACAAATAAAAAAGCTGGCTGACTTTAATTAATTTTTAAGTGCCATTTAGGGGCAGAATTATCTGAAATAGGGATTACCATATAGAAATACTCCTGCGGTCCACTGTCCAGCCAAGTTTAGCTCCATCCCTAATCAATCACACCACTTCTGTACTAGAGAGGTGAAAAACAGTATTCAGTGTCTGAATTCATAGAATTAATAAAACTTTAGACAAAAAAGCGGATGTCCTACAATGCAAAAAATTATATGATAAATAAGTTACGACAACATGTTTTTATTTCATTGCTTTAACTCATCAAAATAAGTTAAGCCATTTTCAACTCATTCAAGTAATGTAATTTAAGTTGAAATTACTTAAACATCCAAGTTGATTGTACTTAATTTAAAGCTTTAATTTAAAGTTTTAACTTAATTTGAATTGAGAAATCAACTTTCCTTTGAGCCTTTGATATATAAAAGTTCATCGTGACATAAGAATATCCTTTAAGTTTCAGAGCTGAAAACGTCCTTGTTAGTCAAAGAAAAGCTTTTATAGACACCAGGCCCAGAAAACGAGAGATCTCAGAATATGTCGACCATTGACGTAATAGGATGCAGAAGCACTGCCTCAAGCCCGCCCACCGACTCGTGGAGATAAACGGGTCCAGCTCACACGCGTAAGACATTGCGCATTTGTTCGCTTCATTTCACCGCAGAATTGATTGTAAACAAGATAGAGGTCGAGACTGGATTTGCAGACATATTGAGATTAAAACACAATGCTGTGCCTTCTATATTGGATCCGACAGGAATGGTGCAACACACTTATGTGAGTAAAACATGTTTTTTTTATATGTGTTAGTATTGCACATTACAGATCGTTTGATATCTATTGATTACATACCTTAGTACGTTGTCACAGGCTGGAGGTTATTGGTTCATTCGTGATCAGACTCGAACTTGTAACGGCAGTGCTGGCAAAGCCCAATGTCCCGGGGCTATGTGTTTTTCAGATGGGCGCACACGTGTGTGTGTACGGTTCGCGGTTATATTCACTGATGATCGGGCCGGCCAAGTAATACAGAAATAACATTCCAATCAATCACGGGTGGATGAGAGATGAATCATTGTGTTTGATAAAGACATTTTGCGTTTCTCCAGACGCTTTCAAAACAATTCCCACATGTACTGATGGGAGCTGAAGCTCATTAAATATGCAAATCTTATCCAATCCTAGCCGTGGGCGTTTACTTCCAAGTCTTCAGTGCAGCAAGCCCATCAAAACCCGTTTTTCAGAGAGCCTCAAAACCAAGGCAGAAAATAGCCTATTACTTATTCAGTATAATGTTTTTTTATGTAAAAACCACGCGAACCTCAGACAACTAATGACAAAAAAACAGTTCGTGACCCCTTTAAAGGAGCTTATTCACCATATCCCCCAGAGTTAGATAAGTTCATACATACCATTCTCATCTCCGAGCATGCCATAAATCTGTCTGACGCACCCACCGCTAGCCTAGCTTAGCACAAAGACTGGAGGTAAACGGCTCCAGCTAGCCTACTGCTCATTAAGTGACAAAATAACACCAACATTTTCCTATTTACATGTTGTGATGTGTATAGTTACATCGTGTACTAAGGCCGACGGAAAATGGAAAGTTGAGATTTTCTACACCGATATGGCTAGGAACTATACTATCATTCCTGCGTAGTAATCAAGTAACTTTGTGCCATACCAATGGTGCAGCGGCGCAATGATATTACGCAGCGCCTGAAAATAGGCTAACTCCCATCAACATAACCAATGTGACAACCTGCTTTCACAGAGAGTGTGCTGGGGACTATTTTCAGGCGCTGCATAATATCATTGCGCCTGCTGCACCCATGGTATGCATGAGAATGGAATGTATGGACTTATCTAACTCTGGGGGATACAGTGAATAAGCAGTCGGTGTGTGTGGGAGCAACTTTTTATTTAATTTAATTTTTTACAGTACTTCTGCAGAGTTTCCTAACTTTTTACACTGTATTGTGAAGCAACGCAAGTTTTGTCAAATGTAGTACCTGCTCACTCAGTATAAGATTTCGAACACAACTAAAGTTTTCAGGATTGCTTGAAAATTACAGGCAGGTGTTTTTGATTAGTGTCAGGACGATGGGTTTGTAAATAGTGTGCGCATGTAATGCGAGCCACAGAAAGACAGCACAGCCTCAGGAAGTAAACAAAAGCATGCAGCATCACTTGACTGTTTAAACACTTTAATTTTTAAACCCACCCCTGCAAGCTCAAAATCATCTGCCTCCATTTTTAAACGCGATAGCCACATCTCAAAATCTAATCAACAATCGATGCATACGAGTCTCCACTGTACATTTTTATCGATAATATGTTACACTAGGGTGTACGTCACAATATGTTTCACTAGCTATTTTTTCATCCAAAGTTGCAAATTTAACTCATGTGCAGAGTTAGAATATTGCATGAAATATTTGCTACAAAACCAGGCATAAGTCGCACGGGTATATTTGTGGCAATAGCCAATACATTGTGTATTTTTGGCTATTATCTAGAGACATCCCTTCCTTTCCACTTCCTTATGGGCCAACTGCTAGCAGCTAATCACCAACCTAGACTAACTGTAAATATGTTCCTCTACCCAATATCTGCAAAACCTTTATCGGACATTTTTGCACAATTCCTTGCAAAATGGTACTGCATGTTATGACTTCGAAATTGGCATAGTGCATGGTTTGTTAACTATTTTGATGTCTTCATCTCATAACCAGCTCCACATGTATGCTTTTTTTTGGGATGTAGTAAACTTTTTTAGTAGCTCACCTGGTACAGCATTGCACTTGTGATGCAGAACGATCGGGTATGATCCCGTGAAATCTGTGAAAGTCATGGATAAAAGAGCTCAAAGTTTGCGTTTGTTAAAGGGGTGGTAAAACACGATTTCCCTTTTCTAACATTAGCTAGTGTGTAATGTTGCTGTTTGAGCATGAACAACATCTGCAAAGTTACAACGATCAAAGTTTAAAGCAAAGGGAGATATCTGCTTTTAAAGAAATCAATTTCTAAGGACTACAGCAAACGGCCGGTAGGGACTACAGACATTCCTCCAGGGTTGCTGACATCACCAACCTCAATATTTACATAAACCACTCCTCCGAGAATATTAAATGGGGGGCGATGCCATTTTGTATTGCTGTGGAGAAGAGTTGTCGTGGTATAGTTAGTAGACTGGAGTGTTGTTGCCGCAATGCCGCGGCAACATGCACGTCCACTTTGTTCAGCCTTCCTAGGGACGGGGGAGTTAGGGATCAATGGTTCAAATTTATTTTTAACTCGGTCCCTCATAATTATTACCCAAATCTCGCTCTCTGTGCTGCACATTTTACGGAGGAAAGCTTCCACAATCTTCGCGAGTTCAATGCAGGATTCGTACAACGGCTTGTCCTGAAAGCTTAAAAACAGAAGCTGTTTACTGGCCACAATCTGTAAGTATGATTTATTTTTCGTCGATGTGTTTTCCTGTAATAGTTCGTATTGTTAATTGCACGTTGTAGCAAGGAAATAGACAAATGACAACGCTGTTTGGCTCTACAAACCAGTTTGTAAAATGCTCATTCATACTTAACGTTATCCGACAAACACCTAACGTTACAAACTTAACTTACATACAACGTTACAACGTATCTAAAAAGTATGAAACAACAACAATAACAACAACAAAAAGCAAACCATTCTGAAACGTCGTTTAACAGCCATTCTTGAACAGGTTCTGCTCGAGAATCTTCACTAAAATGTTCTGGGTCCGATTCGGGCTCAAATTGGTATGGTTTTATAGACGCCATTGTTGCTAATCAGGGCTCTGAACCGGTTCAAGGAACGAAAACGAAAACCGGAAACGAACTAAATTTTAAGAGGAACAAAAACGAAAACGAAATCAAAATCAATTTGAATCGTTCTGAACAGAAACGTTAATTTGAAATGACCATTAACCGGTTAATAACGTTATTTTATCGTTCTTTTAATATTTTAATTTGGCAGTGCCCAATCATGAATAGAGTAGTTCAGCATGTGATGTGACGGATCAAGCGTGAGTGAAATGTCATCTATGAATCTTCCGGTAACACAAGTCAGTATGAGCGCGCATTTACATGCCTCAAGTACATTTCTTTCCCCGCTGAGGTCATCAATGAAAGCGCAGGTATTGGAGAACATTCTTTTCGAACGTTTAAATAAGCAGTACGGACTTTAAGCTCAAATAGTCTGATTTAGGCTAGTTTATGGATTCCGTTTAAGCCTATCCAAGTTGGCTATAGCATCTATCAAACATTTGTCCTATAGTCTTTCAGATTGCCAATACAGCTCAATGTTTTCTATATAGACGGTTGATGCTTCGTATTAAATGGTATGTTATATTGCATTAAATGATCAAGCTTTATTAGCTGACTGAATTTGATTATGTGATGCAAGGACGTGTTGCGCAGTGTTTGCTTTGAAATTACCAGTTGACGGTGCATTCAAAGAGCAATGGTTATCCAGTTTATTTATTCTTTATTCATGCAATTTTTAAAACAAGTCGTGTTGAAAAAAAGTTATGTACAAAGAATGTTATCACTCTTCTGAAAAGAATTAGGCATAAGAGGGCCACTTTCGATTGTCTAACGCTCCAATAAAACAGGTCAATATTTGTCCCGCTGTTTATGCTTTGTAATTAATGCATGTATTTCTGTTGTGGTTTTAAAAATGTTATGAAATAAATATTCAAGTTTAATTACTATGCGTTATATTATTATTGAGTGAAAAATAAGTCTATTTATACATATTTGTTTAAAGTATAGGCTAAATTAAAATAACGTTATTAACCGGTATTTTTTCAAATCAAACCGTTTTCAGAAACAGTAATGTTTATTGAGGAACGCAAAAACGGAAACGCTATAATATCGATTCTGCTCGGAGTGAACCGATTGATATTTTTTTTCCATTTTTAAGCCCTGTTTCTAATACTACCAAAGCACAGTCTACCGGTAAAAGTAAGGGGCGTGACGTTTCTGAAAAACGTGCACTAGGCGGTTAGCGAATCACAACACACTGGGCCAGCTAACCAATCTGAGCCCATTGCGTATTTTTGAGGGACCGGCTTCCGGAAACCATCAGACTGTTTTTACGAGGGACAGAGCAGTGTAGAATAAAGGTAAAATATATGAAAAATAATGCTATTTTTTTTTTTTAAACGAAGCATGAACACATGTTACAGTGCACCCCACAAACATAATCAAGACTTGTGTTTTACCACCCTTTTAACACCATTGATTAGGTGTAGGGAAGGGTTTAGTGTTTTTTATGCGATAACCTTTCAGGGGCAGTCGCCAGACATTACATTTCCTAACTGCAACGATACAACAATCAACGCAATAAAATGTTGCCAGATTCAGGTTTATCTGCATCATATAAAACTGCATGAGGTTAATGCCACTCAATGGACACTGTAATACCATTCTGCAGAAATGTCGCCAAAGGTACGTATTTCAAATGAGCCCAGGTTGCCAACAAGTCTGCTAGTTTATTAGTGACAATCCTATGTGCTGGTGGTTGCAATATCCTTCATTCCCCCGATAGCATCTATGTCAACAATATGCACTGCCAGAGGGGCAGTGAAAAAGACTGAGGAAACGCTGTGGAAAAGTGGACTGTTATTTTTAGGGCCACCTAGGGGAATTATAGCAGTCCGGCACTGAGAGCAATGTAAGTGGGTAACCTGGTTTTCCTTGAGAGAGAAACACAATGAGAATATTTCCAGAGCGATGTCTAGCAAACAGGAGGTGCCACTGTCATCCTGCGTTTCTCTTACTCGTACTTGCACCTCATTTCACTTCTGCCGCTTTTCTCTCTCCTCTTATCTTGTTACTTCCTCCCTAGATTCATTTATCACCCTAATGTGTGTCTCATAAACCCACCCTCCCCCTGTCTCTTTCCCCCCACCTGCTCTTCTCGCTCCTTCTCGTTTATAGATACATAGATATATTACGTTACGCCTCCATAGTAAGGCCTTGTGCTTTGTGTGGGCTACCGAAGCCATCACTTCACAGAACAATATCACTCTCACACAGCAACCCATTAGCCAGGCGTTCTTTGCTGATAATTGGAAAATCAAAAGCTTGGGTTTGCATGTACGACATCACAACCACAACATGGCATTATTAAGGGCAACAATGCTAAGCAACTCAGTAACACTTAGCAACTGCTTCCAGGGAGACTGTTGAACCTTAAAAGCATTGGGTAGAAACATGTCTGAATGCGTTTTAAAGGTCATGCAAGCAGGCGACAACACAATCCATACCTCCTGCAATGCAGTACAGAAGCACACATAAAGGCCTGGGATGGGTCAAGATGGCCAACTAGTCAAACTGAATCTCTTTTAAAACACAACCACAAACAATTTTAAAGTTAAAGCAAACATGAGAACTATTCAATTCACAATATTAAGTAATTTAATAATATAAACTTAATAATATTTTAAATGGGATGAATTTCTCAGAGACAGCTTTAGAATGCTAAGCGTTAGCTTGTTAACAAACTTTTGGACTGTTAGCATGATAAAACAAAAAGATTTATATAGCCATAGAGGATTTTTTTTTCTGAGGAGGAGCGGCTGACTCTCATCTTTCAATCAAAAGGTACCGACACGATTTTCATATTCATAACTCCTGACACATATTAACAAATTACGGTCACTATAAGACTTTGAAAATAAAACAGTTAAAAAATTGAAGCTTGAGTCTTAGATCTTAGAGGTAATTACATTACATCTGACAGTAATTTTGAGCTAATTTAAGCAAAGAAAGCTTCAGCACTGTAAAAAAATATTGTTGGTTTAACTTAAAAAAGTAAGTAACCTGGTTGCCTTAAAATTTTGAGTTCAATGAAATTGAAAATTTGAGTTAATACAATGAAGGAAATTGGTTTAATAAATAGAAACTCAAAATATTATTGTATCTGAACCACATGAATTAAATAAAATGTTGTGATAAATCTTGAAAATAGCACAATTTGGCATGTTTCACTGCATTATTACAAATAAAACACAATTACACTTTAATAATATTTGAATAAAGGATGATGTCGATTCTTAAAGGGTTAGTTCACCCAAAAATGAAAATTCTGTCATTAATTACTCACCCTTATGTCGTTCGAGACCCGTAAGACCTCCGTTCATATTCGGAACACAAATGAAGATATTTTTGTTGAAAGCTGATGGCTGAGAAAGGCTTCAGTTAGGCCTCCATTGGCATTCAGTACACTTATACTCCCAAGACCGATAAAAGGCACTTAAAATGTCATTACAAAGTCCATCTCACCACAGTGACTCTACAATAATCTTACGATGCGACGACAATAGTTTTTGTGCGCAAAAAAAAATCAAAATAACACCTTTATCCAGCTTGTTATTGCCTTCCGCGTGTGCCTCCACGACGCATGCGCGAGAATATGACGTAGCGCCGGGGCTCGGGATTCCATGAAATGCACACTCTAACCCCATTTTGAGCACTACGCCGAGACCTAAAGCACGATCAATGTAGAATCCAACAGCTGAGATACGCGCGTCTTCCTCTGATTGTAAACAAATCACTTCTGGGTCATCTGTCCGAACGCCGGATCTGCGTCATATTCTCGCGCATGCGTCGTGGAGGCACACACGGAAGGCAGTAACAAGTTGGAAAAAGGTGTTATTTTGATTTTTTTTGCGCACAAAAACTATTGTCGTCGCATCGTAAGATTATTGTAGAGTCACTGTGGTGAGATGGACTTTGTAACGATGTTTTGAGTGCCTTTTATCCGTCTTGGGAGTATAAGTGTACTGAATGCCAATGGAGGCCTTTCTCAGCCATCAGCTTTCAACAAAAATATCTTCATTTGTGTTCCGAATATGAACGGAGGTCTTACGGGTCTCGAACGACGTGAGGGTGAGTAATTAATGACAGAATTTTCATTTTTGGGTGAACTAACCCTTTAAATGTTCGTTGTATTAACTACATTTTTTTACTTCAATGAACTCAAAATTGTAAGGCAACCAGGTAACTTACTTTTTAATTGTTTTTTTTAGGGATGCACCGATATGAACATTTTGGCCGATACCGATAACCGATAATTCTTAATATTTGAAAGCCGATAACCGATATATTGGCCGATAAATCTAAATACAAATTTTAATAAACTCTGAGAGTCTGATTACAAAAACAAAAGGCTCACCATTAAAAGCCATGTCCCAAACACTTCAACATTAATCAAACCTATACACTACAGTAGCCTATTTGAACCAGTGTGAGATTCCTTACCTTTTCAAATAAATTTTACACTCCTATGGCCAAATTTTTTTTTTTAACACTTTACAATAAGGTTTAATTTTTGTTAGTATTAGTTAACCAACAATGAATGAACAATACTTCAACAGGATTTATTAATTTTAGTTCATGTTAATCTCAACATATTCAGACCCAAAGTTGTGTCTTTTAACATTAGGTATGAACTGTGAATGGACTGTTACAAAACACAAACATTTTATTACTAAAAGAAACAAAGGTTATTGCTCTCTGTTTGTTCATGATAGTTAATGCATTAATAAAATGAGACCTTATTTGTAAAATGTTACCAAAAATTATATTGTCTAAAAAATACAAATAATATACCTAAATAATGCAAACAAGTAATTGAACAGCATTACTGAGGCTGCATAATAAAGAATCAGAATGCAAGTGCATGAAATAACCTCCGCACAGACGATAAAGAAATGGTTTTAATCAAACCATATTGTTGATGGAAATGATACGAGAACAATAAAAGTGCTAATTATAAAAATTAATGCTTCTGTGTTTTTGAAAAAAAAAATATGTTTAATATTACAGTAATAGTAAACATCTGTAATATTAGTCTAGTCTATTAGGAATAATGTTGCTGTTTGAGAGCGCGCTGAAGCTGGAGAGAATGAACGAACAACCATAAACTGAAGCGCTTAGAAGTTTAATTAACAACTAAACGCATCATATATGAGAACAATCAGATATTTATACAAAATAAATATAATATTACAACTTATATTAGCACAAAATCACGCATAGGTGAAGGGTTATAACTCCTGTGGATGCTCTTCCCCTGTTTGAGAGCGTGCTGAAACGTAAGATGATCACCGGTACAGTGAAGCACTGCGGGTTATTGACTTAACGAAACACATCCTATATGACTTTAATCAGATGTTTATACTACAAAAACGTAATATTACGACTTACATATGCTTAAAATGACGCGAATGCACAAGCGAACTTGACTGTGCTGGTGGTCAGAATGCGTTGTTGACGCTTCCCACAACAGCGCGCTGAAAAACAACTAAACCCAGAGAATTCACTACGTTTTATAACAGAAATATTCTCATTGCAGTATTATGTATAGGACAGTCCCAGTAGTTATTAATGCTGTGCATTTCTGTTTGAAATGCGCGCGCCGGTACAATGAAGTGCTTTACTGCATCGTTAATTAACTCAACCAAACGCATCCTATATGGGATTATATACACAAAATAATAAATATAATATTACAACTTACAATGGCACAAAAGGCTGTGAATGCACAAGCAAACTTGACTGTGCTCGTCATGAAGGTGTAACTCCGTGGGCGCACGCTGAAGCTAACCGGTACAATGAAGTGCTTTACTGCATCGTTTATTAACTCAACCAAACGCATCCTATATGATATTACATACACAGAATAATAATAAATATAATATTACAACTTACAATGGCACAAAAGGCTGTGAATGCACAAGCGAACTTGACTGTGCTCGTCATGAAGGTGTAACTCCGTGGGCGCGCTCTTCCCTCAACAAACGCGCTGAAACACAACGCTCTTTTACAGCCTATTCTATTCTCATTATCATTTTATGTAGATTATAGAAGACTTGCGCTGCACATGTTGCACATAACTGTATTTTCCTTTTCGAAATGATTCCAAACATATTTAGAGCAATTCAAACCCATCATGGTAGACAGCGCGTTCGTCTCAGCTGAAGGAAATAATACATTATCTATCGGCTTGACTATATCGGTCAAATTTTCTTATTGGACCGATAACGATAACATCAAAAATAATCATTTATCGGCCGATAACGATATGTTGCCGATATATCGTGCATCCCTAGTTTTTTTTTTTTTTACAGTGAGTGCGTCGGCGTCCTCGCACAGGTTAAGAGGTTAAAGCATAAAAACCACTGTTTTGTGACATCCACCATTTTTGTGGGACTTTTTGCTGCATGAATAATGTATTTAAAGTATATATTTTTGGTTATTGGTTGGTTATTGTCAGTATAACTTTTGGTTTATGTACACGTACACTACCATTCAAAAGTTTGGAATCAGTATGATTTTTTTTTAACACTTTAAAATAAGGTTCATTAGTTGACATGAACTAAAAATGAACTGCACTTATAAATCATTTATTTTTCTTTGTTAATGTTAATTTCAACATTTACTAATACTTTATTAAAATCTTGTTAACATTAGTTAATGCACTGTGAACTAACATGAATAGCTGTTTTTTTTATTAACTAACGTTAACAACGATACAGTACAGAACAAATACAGTAACAAATGTGTTGCTCATGGTTAGTTCATACATGAACTAATGTTAACTAATGAAACCTTATTGTACCGAAGTGTTGCCGATTTTTTAAGCAATTAAAACTTTTATTCAGCAAGGAAAAAACATTACATTTAAAAAAAAATTCTAATAAATACTGTACTTTTGAACATTTTATTCTTCAAGGAACCCTGAAAAAAAAAATTGTTTCCACAAAATATTAAGCAGCATAATTGGAAATAATAATAATATTTCTTGAGCAACAAATCAAGATCATGTGACACTGAAGACTGGAGTAAATTCAGCTTTGCTTCACAGAAACAAATTACATTTAAAAATATATTAAAATAGAAAACCGTTATTTTAAATTGTAATATTTTTCTGTCAAATAAATGCAGCCTTGGTGAGCAAAAAAGGCTTCTTTGAAAACAAACAAAAACAAAGACAGCCATTTTGTTAAGCTGTTTAAACCAGACAGCCATTTGAACGTAAACCAGAGAAAGTATAAAGGGATTCATTAAGACCTAATAGTCCAAAAAATTCTGATTATGAACATGTCATTTTTTTCTGCATATCAATATTTAGTATTTATCTGTGGTATATCATTCATAAATGACTATCCCAAGCCAGATTGAAAATGAGCATGCAAACAGGAGACAGCAGTTCCCGTGGCTTGCTTATGGCCAGCAATTCCCAGAGAGTGACTGTAATGCACAGAGGAGTGTGAAGGTCATCACCTCTGATTCCAGTTATGTAAGATAAACGGAAACGCACTGTGGGGATAGAGAGGGAAAATGACAGAGCGCAAAAAAACAAGGACTATCAGAGGAAGACAAAATGGGTAGGTAGATAACAAAACGAGGAGAATGAAATGGAAAGAGAGGGGGAGTTAATATATCTGCAAGAGCGTCAGCGTTTTGAAAGAGAGAATGCAAAGGGCACCTGTCTGTCCACCCAACCACATCCAGAGTTCATTCCAAAGTACTGTGAATATCCTTTTTACTGTTCCTATGTGATAAATTACTACCTACAAAGTAAAGGCATGGTGGGGGAACATTTGGTTGGGCTTCAATCAGATGACTGTAACCTTGCTATTGACCCGCATTCAGAGTGTGTGGACAAAGCATTAGCGTGACACGGTGATGAATTTCAAACCGCAGGAACGGCATAAGGATGAGGGCAGAATGGAGATGTCACCTTTGAAAAATCGCTCCATGTGCTTGACTCTGATATGTTGAAGTACTCACAAATGAGAAAAAACTGCTTCCTGCCAAGCAGCCGGGCCTTTGACAATCCAGCAATCAATCAATTTTGGCAGAAAGGCTTCAAACTGCAGAAAAATAAAACAGCCTAACTCTTGACTAGAAGGATTTTCCTGCAGGCCTGATTGGGCCAGTTGAGATTTTTTACTTGGCCAATTAACATTTTCTCTGGCCCAGCTACAAATATGATAAATAGTTATTTGTAGTAACATGTGTGAGGGTAACAAAGCAATAAAGCAACTCCATGATATCTATAAATAAACATACTTTTGCTGGGTTTTTCAGAGTTTTTGAAACCTAGTCTCTCAGCCAACCCAGGTACTGTATAATTATCCACAATATAAAAAAGTTTATTTATAGTAAAGTTACTTTAAAGTCACTTTCAAGAGCAACAATAACTAACTTTCAGCTGTCGGCATCATATCAGCCAATATTGAGATTTGTTTTTAAATATATCGGTGTTAGCCGATATTGGATATGTAATTGTGCATGCTCATTTACAGGTTTTTTATTGATTTTTTTATGAAGTTTTAAAGTTTTAAATTAAATTACTTTTCATTGAACACTTACTATTACACTTACTAAATATTGGAAACATTGTTAAATGTAATCTTTAGCACATTTCTTTAGTAATATACATTTTTCCTTTTGTACATTATTAAAAAACGGCTGATTTGTGAAAAGTTTAGTTTTTAATGGATTTAAACAAAATAGTATAAACTGATAAATCAAGTTATTAGCCATAACATGAAAATAAACACACACACACACACACACAAACTCTCTCTCTCTCTCTCTCTCTCTCTCTCTCTCTCTCTCTCTCTCTCTCTCTCTCTCTCTCTCTCTCTCTATCCATATAGATAAAGATATAGAATTGGATTGTTGCAAGATATGGAACACATACACACATTTTGTTTGAAATTTGGTGTTTTTCTTTTGTCGCTTGCAAGCAGTTTATTAGTCTGGATATGGGTTATATTCACACAGTGCCAGACCATCACAGACAAGGATGCAAGAGAAGCCCCAATAACTATAAAAAGCATTTGACTGCTTATTGCCAATTCATGCTCTGCACTTATAAACAGACTGTCTTCAAACAACCAGAGCATGTTTGTGATTCATGTGACAGCCAGACAACTCTTGAAACCTGAAAAGAAGATCAAAAGGAACATTTTACCATCTGCTCTGTACTGAGGGACCTCAGGCTACTTAAAAAAGAGAGAGAGAGAGAGAGAGAGAGAGAGAGAGAGAGAGAGAGAGAGAGAGAGAGAGAGAGAGAGAGAGAGAGAGAGAGAGAGAGAGAGAGAGAGTGAACAAAAGGCAGGAAGAAGGTAACATTACTGAATTCTCCGACAGCTTTGTGAGATCTGTCAAACATTAGAAGGATGGAGAAAAAGCAACACATCACCTTGAGCTTAACGACTTTCAGTTTTAATCTCTCCGGCTTTCGCATCGGTCTGCGTGACCTGCTCGGGCATTCATGAATATTCCATCCTGATGGAGAGCTCGTTGTGAGTTTCTATGGCCCACAAGCAAAAGTTTGCCTGGCTGCAAGTACCTTACATAAACATCTCCCTAAATTATGCATGGGAGGTATGAAAGAACTGGAGAAAGTAATGCAATCATACTAGTTTGGCCATGAATCATGATTATCTGTCCACAGGGTGCTGAAACACTTAAAGGGGGGGTGTGTGTGAAACACTCAGTTTCAGTCAATCTCATGTAAATCTTGAGCACCTATAGAGTAGTATTGCATCCTTCAATACCGAGTCTTTCCGGAAAAAAACGAGCGGCTGGAGGCCTGTCGTGTGGGCGGAGCTAAACAGCCACGAGCGTGCGCAGCTATTAAGCGATAAGTTCACGACCGTGAACCTTAATCGCTGGGACCACTCCATCTTTCAGCATTAGATGATCTACAAATCCGGAGTTGAACCGGGCCTTGTTTATAAAACGATTGTCGCCGAAATGCTGGGAACAAACAAAAACACTTGCACAACTCTGTTGCTGCTCCAGGAAAACAAACTCCATCCACTGTTCCATTAACGCTGGGTTTTTTGAGAAGCTGTACAGGGTTGTCTTTTTTGAAACTTTGTCCATGTTTAGCATGGGAATCTAAAAGTCTTTAACAGTGTAAAAAAACTCAGTATGCATGAAACAGCATTTCTAGAAGAAATGAGGATGCAAAGTGTATTACAAGTGCACATGCTGAAGTGATCGAGAGGAAAATTTTATGTACAACTACGCAGAGCAAGATTTTAGACCAATGAGATTTCAGGGTGGGTGGGGCTAGCCAGTGTGATGCCGCAGATATACAAACAGAGATCGACAAAATGTCTTCTCACTCGTCGCTTGTAGGGTCAGCTGGGACAAAAGCTGACCTTATTTTATTTTGTAATCATACATTTTAATTTCTCTTAACTTGAAATATTTCAAAAATTCATACATTTAACTTAAAATGATAATTTAATCTCAACTTAAAGGTGCAATGTGTACATTTTAGCAGCATCACTGAAAAAAATGATTTGTTGAATTTACTCAATTTTTTTATCGTAAGTGGTTGCAATCAATTTATTTTTTCTCAATTTAAACAAAAACACATGCAATTCCCATAGAACCAAATCATTTTTTTTTATTAAAATCAAAAAACTAAATTGAAATTATTTAAATGAGCACAAATTAAATATGCTTAATTTAATCGGGCCATAATCATTTTTTTCAGTGTAGGGGTGAGGTTGCGAATTACAACCGCCCACCGCTCACCCCTCCCTTTTGAAGCACATAGAGAAGCTACGGTGGCTGACACAGGACAAAAATGACATCGTCTGAGACAGCAGAGAGTAGCTAGTAGACTGGATAAACCCAGCCTGATCTGCCGGCTATTTGATTAGCAGATTTTGATTTTGATATTTGATTTGAACTCAATCTGGAAACCTGTACATTCCTTTCTACTGCTTCTGTTACACTTTTGCGGAAACCAATCACAGACTGGCTTATCCACCTGGTGTGCTATTGGCGGGTTTAACACGATGACTGATAGAGAAGCGATAGGAACTTTATGGGGCGATGATCACGCCTCTTGTTGTCTGATTGGTTGAAAGACTATCCAATTGCATACAGAGTCATTTAATTTATACTCGTTTATCACGCCACTTGTGCAGTAGAAAATACATAGCAGACTCCCTAGACCAATGTTCAATCTTAAATTGAGCTTGGTCTGGTGATAGCCAGACAAAGTAGCTAGCACTCTATAGAGCTGTTTGTCCATATAGGGCTGTCATAGAAACATGGCGGCGCAAAATGTTGACTTCACTGTAAAGCCCGGGATACACTGCACGATTTTCGGCTGTCCCAGGCTAAAAATTGCCATCATGAAACACAAATGTTTTCTGACAGTGTCAGAAATTCATCACGATCATCGCACAGTGTTTGCCGCTACGACCTACGTCTACTAACCAGCCAATAAAAATGCGACATGAAATCAATGCGACATGGTGCTAAAACTTAAAAATGCTTGCCTCAAGCTCTTTTTCCTTCCTCTTTCGCCATGTCCTCTTTTTTTTTCAGCACACATAAACTACAATAGCCAAAGTGTGATTCATCATGGTCTTTTGTTTACCACTAGCAGACGCTGATGACATTTTATTCTTCTATAGAAACTTGCATCATAGCCTATGAGTCAATAGGTGTCCTCATCATACAGTCTACATACATGTCGTACCCAAGTTTAATAGATACATGTCGCACAGTGTGATTTATAATGATCTTATAGGATTGCTAAAATCATAAAGGGTGTATTTAGATATAAATGGCTCTTTCTAAGGTAATACAAACATACGGTGCACTGAAAACATAGTTATGTATATTCTACTGCATTTCTGTTAATAGATCCTCATAAATACTACACTGCACCTTTAAATATTTTTTGTAGTGGAAACTTGGCTAGGTTTAACTAGCTGATTCAGGAAATGCTAACTTGCTAATTGGTAAAACAATGCTTCGATAACATTAGCATAGCATAGCAATTGCTGAATGAATATGGCAATATAGAACATTTAACATATATCCATTCTCAAACTAAGCTCATGCTCCACTCGTCACCATGGTGGCTGCATAACAGAAACTCTTCTAGTTAGAATAGCAAAACATTAAACGCTACTATATCTCACTTTAATTATTGTTACATAATGTTATCACTTAACAATAATCTTGAACAAAAAAAAAATTTAATTTTAGCATTTACTCTCGCTTTAGAGTGCCATGGCAAAGCATACAGGGAAATAGAAATCCCAGACCAGTTTCAATAAAATTTATGTAAGTTCATAAAACTTAGGACAAGTAAACAATTTAGATTACTTAAAATGTGTTTTGTAAATCAAAAAAAAAAAAAGAAAGTTCTAGATACTCATAAAAGAACTACGAATTTACCCTACTCAAATTAATTAATTATTTTGAGCATTTTGAGCAATCAATGCGGTGCAAAGGTGGGACAACCTGTCAATCACAGGAGATCACAATAATAGCAAACAATACCGATCCAATCAATTCCGGATGGACAAAATCAAGTCCCGTCCTACATTTTTTTCTTGTTCTTCACAACTTCCTTAACTTGCATAATTTAAGCTGTTTTATTATCAAAGGAATACAACAAAAAAAAAAAACAATCAAGCCCTGACTGTGACTGTGCTTTTAGTCATTTGGATTTAAAAAAAATTAATGAATAGTTGAAAGCCACAGATTTCCTAGCTTGTATAAAACATGTAGCTCAAAAATGTACCTCTAGCTAGCTTTTTGCTGTTATTTATCACAATACTAAATTGTGCCATCTGCTTGTATGCGCAAGATGAGGTAAAGGATACACAGTCGGGTCTTTCTAGAGGAGACACGGGTGGCAAGGCTCGTCTCTTGCCTCTTACAAATGACCCTCTTCAGAAATTCAGCCGATCGCTGTTTCTCCTCCAAACTGATCCTTATCTTACACACTTTCTGACCTGCTCACAGCTGGCCATTTTCTTATAGGTGAATAAAAAATAATAATAAAGAAAACGTATAAAAAATAGTGTATCTTTTCACAGGTCTGACAAAAGCCATTTCAAAGCATCATAAATCATAATTACATGTTGCAACAATGCGCAACATGAGAACTGGGAATAGCTGAGAGGCTAAGGTGATTCACCTCCCAACGTCAGACCCTTAAATTAGCTCCTGCAGACACTTTCCCACCAGGAAAAAAGGCGTTGCTACTAATTAAGTGCACAATAATCAAGTCAAGACTCCAAACAGAGAAGAGGCGAATAAAAAAAGACCGGGCAGTTGCTGCGAAACAACAAAGTCCACTGTTATTTCTTGCCAATATTTCCTTTCAAGGAATTCTTAAAACATGATGAAGTCAGCCATTCTACTTCGCTTTTCAATACGCAGTGCAACTGAGAAAGCATAACGCCTGTCGGGAGTGGAAATCAGGCTTTTCAAAAACAAAGCTTGTTCAGAAGCTGTGTTTTGTGGCATATTCAACATTGTGAGTGCAGTGTTGTTTTGTTAAATTGCAAATGAGTTTAGCAGACCTATGCAGCGATCAGAGACAACTTTTCAAAAATTCTATTATTACCATAATCATTAAATGCTAGCAGAATACCAATGCATCAGACAGCATCTTTTGACTGTACCATCACTCCTCACTAAAACAATACCTTACTCAAAAGCTACATTATACATTTGTTTTTGTTAACTGACAGCTAGTTTCCAGAACGTATAAGTCCAGGTATAATGTTTCAGATATTACAAGATTGGATATGTCATTGAATTATGTAATATTATTAACTCTTTCCCCATTAGCAGTTTTTTTTCCCCCGCCAGCGTTTTTGATCATTTTCACAAAAATGTCATGGCCCCCATAATATTTTGTTGTCTGAATATGAACATGCAATATATCAAAGGAAAGAACAGACCCACTGCTTTTAAACCAAAAAACTGTTTTACTCTAGTTCCCTTTTTTTAATCAAAACTTGAATATGTGTTTCATTTTTTTAAAAAAAGCAACATTTGGGCAAAAAGCTGAGAAAATTGCGTTTTTGTCAAAGACTATATCTGGATCAGATTCAGAACAATGACCAAAACATAGATGGAGTAGATGAAGTCCATCAACACCCCAAAGCTTTCGAAGTCTTATAGCTCATCCTCTGTTGATATTTCATTAAGTAAAGTTTTGATTACGCTGTTTAATGTTGATGATTGCGTCATTTTACGTATGCACATTATTACATATGTTATCGTTTGTTTCTGCATCTTATTCTCCTGTGTTTTGATCAGGAGATTCAGTACTCTTTCAGAATGTGTGTCATAATGCCCCCTACCTTATAACCGTGAAAAAACAGAAAGCCGGAAAAACGTCTTTGGTTGGGAAGCGCTTTCTCATAAAAGACGATATAACTCGTCAATGGAGGGGAAAGAGTTAATATGCCAACCTAGCACTTAAATAATACAACAATCATAAGGTGACATACAATTAAAAGGTGATATTAAAAACATTTCAACAATATTTTACCATATATTGTTTCTTTGTAAATTAAGGTAATTTATACTTTCTATTTTTGTACAATATTTAACAGTACAATTACTGTATTCTCTCTCTCTCTCTCTCTCTCAATATATAATTTTCACCATTAATATCATATTAATTAACAGTGTTTAAAAGCACAATATGTAATTTCCGCTGCTAGAGGTCACTTATTCAAAACAAAAGCCTTGCTTGATGATGTCTTGATTTTGCGGAATCATGGGAGTTGTTGTCTTCACCTCTACAGCCGGTGGAAAAGAATCCGATGGGACATGGGCAGAAATCTTATTCATGGATGAGCTATTTTATTAAATATTTATTAACGTTACTGTAGTATGAAGCAGGTTGAGGCAGAAACCATTGAAGTGGAATGAGGCCACTGGAGCGATTACTAATGAGAGACAAACGTGGTGACACGCGGCTAGAGAGCAGCAGAGCTGTTATAATGGCGCAGACGGCCGTTTCCGCTTCTTCCGGTCATGTGTGTTTTATCATATTAGATACATTTGTGTGTTGAAAGTTATGTTATAATGCTACTCTGTGTATTCGCTCGGTGGCTACTATGAGACTCTGCACACAGCAGTAAGCTAGATCGATATTAGGCATGGTAAAACATGGTACCCGCGTCTCGCGGTAAATCAAGAAACAAGATTTAAACAATAAGACTAACTGTGTTGAGCTATATCACAATGATTCATTTAATCTATAGTTTGTCTAATAAAACATGTAATATATTAAAGCGTCTTTGGTGTTTCTATGGTTTCTACAAAATAAAACCGAAAATCGATGGTAATGCGGGTATGATGTCCTTGATAGGTGACGCACGGACACAGTCTGTGTCCTGGTTAAAATTGCTTATTTCTCTGGATTTAAACATTCTTTGAAACATCTTGGATAATTAGACAAGTCAATAAAACATATAACATTGTTCTAGTGGTTTTTGGATATTTTAATCTAAAAAACTTACATATTGTGCCTTTAAAGGGATAGTTCACCCAAATATAAAAATATTTACTCACCCTCACGTTGTTCTAAAAAAGAAAGTTGGTAACCAAACCCCATTGACTTCCATAGCATTTGTTTTTATACTATGGAAGTCAATGTTTAGTTACCAACATTCTTCAAAATATCTTCTTTTGTGTTCAACAGAACAAAGAACTCATGCAGGTTTAGAACAATTTGAGGGTGAGTAAATAATGACAGAATGTTTTATTTTGGGGTAAACTGCATAGCATTTTAGCAATATTTGCCCATTAAAATGCTTTAAATAAACATGTTACTCCTTATTCCGTTCTGGATATTTAAAAATAAATTCTGGGCATGTCATGTCTTGTAAAAACATTTATTACCCCCGTATTAAGCGATGACACTCTTTAAAACGGTTCAGCACCTGGAGCTGTCCAGTGCATCGTTACAAATGACCGTCTGCTAAACCACATAGACGAAATGGACAAAACTAAATATATATAGAGAAAGAGTCTAACAGTAGGCTATTTGATCACTTTTACAATAGTCGTTTAAGAATTAAAGGAAATGGAAATGGACTGGAAATGCAAGGCTTTGAAACAATCATATTAAGTGGGATTAGCCTACCAATCGCCACATCAGCTCAATACTGCGGTTGTGCAGGGACTATTGTTTCATTACACAACACAGCGAACCTGCTGATGATGGCAATGATATATCCATTCATGGCTGAAGTTTTCTATTTTCACACATTTCCCGACATATATCGATTTTAATTGGCCCATCCCTCCTATAAATGACAAAAATGTGTGTTGGAATGTCATCTCGAAAATCATCCTTCATGCATGAGTGCTCTACAGTAAGGAAAAAGTTATTTATAGTGTTGTACGGGACAAACCATATCAACCACTGCTTATTTTTGCGTATTTTTGAGTGTACATTTGAATCAGGTAAATCATATTGACCGCGTGAAATAAATCATTAAATATCATTTCCATGGACGTCGTGTTTAATAAACCCTTCCAGAACAGTTTCTTTTTGTTGCATTTGACGATCTACTTGCAGCGGCTGAGCAATGCTGATGTCAAACCGCGAACGTCTCCTTTTGTTTCCAAAACTGCCTGTATTGATTGCAGCCTATTAACACAAACGAGGAGATGCTATATGAAAAGATGGAAATGCATGTCGAACACGCAACGCTTCCCGTGTCGCCTTGCGTTGTATATTTACACGGACATTTGTAGAGCACTCCGTAAAACATGGCTGTGCGCTGTTTGCCACTGTAAAGCCCGTGATGTAACCCGCACTGCAATACCTACTCCGATCATACACACCAAAACACATATTCCATGAAAAATAAGGCAAAAGGCACTCACTGTGATGTATAGATCCGTCCTCTGCTGACATGTCTTCAGTGAAGGGCCAGGCACACCAGAAGTGTATGATGCTCGCTGCTGTTGTTGGTTCAGATGCTCTTCAGTGAGGAATCAGAGAGAGTTTGAGCGCCACTGCTGAAGATTCAATATAAAACATCACCGACACACTACAGCGATACCTAACCCTCATGTCCTGTTTAGATGGGCTTTACTTCCTGGTTATTTCGGGTCCTAGACTCCTCCTGTGCGATTAAAAATAGTCATTATAGTATTTTCCCTTCTGAAACGCTTATATTTTCATCTGACCTCATTAAAGGGCACTATAGAGATATTTATGAAGCTGCAACCCCTTTACCACATAGAAGAACATTATTTATCCTCCTGGGTGCCACTGTTCTCGTACGAGGACATTATATTTTAGTGAATTTATGACACCATATAAGATGTCCTGTAAAGAGCACATTCAGGGCTTTTCAGAGATGCCATTTGTTTCGAGTTTCACCAGGACAACAACTTCTCTTGGTCTTTAGAAATGACTGAATGATCAAATTTAGCACTCTTATGGAGATATGATAATATTTCGTAATTATCATTTAAATCGGACTCATTTTCAAATTGTTTGTTATAAATCAACATCTCAGGAAATCAACGAAACAGAAATAGAAATACACCAGGGCCATGTTTATCAGGCATTTTAGGAGACACAAGTGAACAGGGAAAGAAATTACATAATAATGTTCCTATAAAATATTAGATATTATTATGAACATTTTGCTAACTATTACTCCTATTATTACACTTCTTTTTTCATCACATGTTGTTCCAAGAATACATGTACATTAGATACAGTAAATAGATACATTGCATTGAATGGGAAACCCCACGTATGGCCATTTTACCCACATATTGCATAAAGTAAACTGGAATATCAATGTATTCCTTTATATCTTTCATAACATAATTGAGATAAATCAATCATCTTTAAACAAAGTTTGGTTAAAAAAAAAGAAAACTGAAACCTGAAAATGTATTGGTGAATGAAAAAAATTGTTTTGCTTATACATGTCATTTTATTTAAGTCCTGGTCCAGTTACTTTATTTAAGTCCTGGTCCACTTACAAGGACATATCGTAGGAATAAAATGTTGTTTCTTTGTTTCTTATGCTCTAAACAATGCAATGACATTACTTTGTTTTGGGTCCTAGGAGGTTAATTCGGGATCAGCTTGACCCCAAAAAGAATATTGAAAAATATGTATTAAAAAAATCATATCACACAGGCATGAGTGCTGCATACTGTATTTGTGATTTATAATGGCACATATTCAGTTTAGCATTAATTATATTGATTTTATACAATATTTTATACCATAAACAAGTTAAATAAAAGTTACACTTTGTGATTTATTTCAAGGTGAAGTAGTTACATTGATCAACATCTCAGTTGATCAATGTAATAACTCAATGTAGTTATGAACTACACATACTTATGGTGTTATGGTTATGGTTTGGTTTTAGGGCTAATTACTAGTAATTATGCATAATTTACTGTTATTTTTAGTATAGTAAGTACATGTAGTAACGTGCAACTATGTCACCTTGAAATACTGTGTTACCAAATAAACAACTATTTTAAAGGTTCCTAATTTTGCTTTGGAGGTCACCTACAATAAGTTTACATGCATTCAAGTAAAAAAAAACGCTTTAGTTTTCTCATAATAGGATATACATTCTGCACATCACCACATTTCTCAAAGAGTCTGAAAACGTTTCGTTCGGAGATTCAGTCTCTCTAAACCCCTCCTTTTTGCGAGCCTTCTTTGCTCTGATTGGTCAGACGGCCAAGTCTGTTGTGATTGGTCACCCACTGCATGTCAGAATTTCAGAAAAACAAAACACCTCATCTAAATTTCAGCTCAGGAGGCTTCCTCATCACTTACACAGTGATAATAATGATGGCATTGTTTTTTTCCATTTCAATTCCAGCGCAAGTTCTCATCCTTTTAAAGTGCATGCAAATTGGATTCGCAGCGCTGAACTAACATGTCAACATGTCAACAATACCAACCAAACTCTTCCAGGCCTCATGCTACAACTACAACGTTTGAGAGACGGGTCAAAGTAGACGTCATTCACGGGCAGCCAATGAAGACCATTATAGGTGGGCATTATGCAAATGTGTTACGTTGTAGGTATGTAACAGGAAGCGAGACTGGGATTGCTGACTTCTCTTTCAGCAATTCTGAACCGATTCGTTCTTGTTGAAGACAATAACTTTATTTGTTGTGCACTTTGATTTTTGAAACTTTGCAGACCTTGCACAAACAGCGATACACACTGCATGAAAGTTATTTGAAAAAACATAGGGCACTTTAAAAAGCAGTGACTTATTTTATACTAAAACTTGGTCATATTTCCACTGGTGTAATTTAAATACATTTCCATCTTTTCAAATCTGACAGCTTCTCAGCAAAGTATACATTTCAGATTCTCACCGGATACAGTATGTCATCTGGGCATTGCCTTCGTGAATACTGTGTATTCTCACAATCGACTTATTTGACATATTTACATGTAAGGAATTATGTAAGGACTTTTCAAGAAAACCTGTCCCTCTCTCTGCTTTTATTCTGCATCATTCACATAACTCTGGTATATGAGTAAATCCGAAAAGACAGCTTGACAGCAAAGAACCAATCAGAGAATTTGTTGCATTTGCTCATGTATTATGGCAGGGGTCTGTGGGAGAGAATCTTTAGAATTGGTTATCATAAATATTCTTTTGCTATTAAAAATATAGATGCTTTTGGATATCAAATCTGCATCTGTAAGTCATTTAAATGGATTTATTGTGGAATCTGTTACTTGGTATGAAAATAGCTCCTGAAAAAGAATGGCCTGAGAGCAATTTTGACATCTGGCTCTGTTCCAATCATAGACAAAAACAGCACATCAATGACCCGTGTCTGACTATAAAGGAAATTTCCACTGGGCATGTTTCCTTCTCCCCAGGTCCCCATCTTAAAGGCTATATAATCACTACTGCATAGACAGAATGCTGGAGTTTAGATAACACAGTATAAGGCAAAGACATTGACTACAACTTGTCTGATCCCCCTCAAACAGAAACACCACAAATGTAATGCTCTAAAACAGGACTGCAACTCTGGCCCTCGAGACCCCCTGCACAGTTTATCACCAACCCTGAGAACACGTATTGCTTTATAGCAATCCGACCTTGATTCGCTTATTCGGGTGTTTTGATCAAATAAAGTAAATCTCGATGCGGGCCAGAGTTGCCCAAACCTGCTTTAAAATAACAGGTTTACTCCGCATTAATGGTGGTGGAAGGTTAAAAAAAATTTTTTTGACTGACCACAAGGGGCCGCCTTTGATCACTGGCGTAGCGTGGAGCTGTATAGTAGAACATATGGGAAACGTTATTTGTAATGATTTAATCATGAAAAGAGCCACTACATGTTGATCTAGGTCTCCATAGTGATAAATCATCTGATGAGAATCACTGCATAACCCATACTTATACTGAATGCATATGTGAATCTGCAAACTAATCTCAGTTTAGCTATTTATTTTTTTAAAGATAGACATTTATTATACATCCAAGCCCAAATAAAAATGAGAATACCTCTGATTTACTCAGCTGACTGCTGGCTGGAAGGAGAGAGTGAAATATGCACGACTTGCTTGTTTCTTATCGAAACTGTGGTTATGTAAGAATGGATTTGGCCCGTTAGTCTTAGAACATAATGTCCTCAAACACGCATTCACCTTTCAAAACAGAACACTTTAAATATGAACAAGTGCTGTCAAATCGATTAATCGTGATTAATCACATCCAAAATAAAAGTTTGTGTTTACATAATATATTGTGTATAATTATTATTTTATATAGCCTATATATATATATAGCCTATATATATATATACACACACATGCATGTATATATTGTATATATTTAAGAAAACTTTGTTATATTTATATATAAAATATTGATATAATATATATACAGTATGCAAATATTTCTTAAATATATAAATATATAGCTTGCATGTGTGTGTGTGTATTCAAATTTACATAATAATTATACAGTACACACATATATATTATGTAAACACAAACTTTTATTTTGGATGCGATTAAGCGTGATGTGTATAATAGGGATGTCCACACATCAGTGGGGTAAATACAGTTCAAAAGATGTTTTAGCCAAATTAATTTCTGTAAAGAATATTTTCATAATTATGCTATAGGCTATTTGTTTCCATACGTAGTCTATGTATCTTAATTTTACCTTAACTCGAGTAGGCTAATTAAATTCAAAAGACTCGAATGAAGTGTAATTAATTTATTACCACAGGTTGAACTTTTGCACTTGGTTTTATGAAGGCAGTCGCCTAATTAAACTAAAGTTCTCAATGGAATGTTTTACAATGGGGAAAAATTAACAAGGTCTACAGTACATTGTTAACGCAATATATCTTAGATTCAGATAGGCCTTTAAATGTTTCTCATTATGATAATTAGGATGTAAAGAACAGATGTGCTTCTTCGGGACGAAAACAACTCAGTGGTCGAGGACTATACACGTGTTTATGTCCCTGCCTGAATGCTTATATGTAAGCCTCCGCATGCTATTGGACGGATCTGGAGTAGTAATAGGAAACTCGGGCTCTGATTGGCTGTTGAGTGTTCTTGGAAGAACAGCTGCCTTTTAGACCATCATATACAGGCAGGGCAGAACATATTGTAAACATCATAGCTATTGAACTGGATCTCTGCAGCTGCTATACCTGGTCATTTTCAAACCAATCGTCGAAATGAAGTTCGTCAGGTTTATAATGAAGAATGCTGCTTTGGCCAATGTGCCTCATCACATCGAACACTTCTCCAAATTCTCGCCTTCTCCACTCTCTATGAAACAGTTTATCGATTTCGGTGAGTGCTCTTTTTTGCTGTTATTTGCTCGTGTATGAAATTGTATGTATTCCTGGATTTATAAGGAATAGCTTCGTAGCCTGAGTATAGAAGCTGTCTATGAAAGTGGTCGTGTATCAGTTGCAGAACAGGCATTTTTGTCATATGGCACTTCATATTATTATTATGCACTATATTACGTTCATGATTACGTGCATGACTATGTAGTTGCTCCTGCAATTTACATCTAGCTTATGCAGAAATGATTTGGTACTGCTCTACCATTTTTATGTAGCTATGTCCGATTCGGGAACAAATTGTTCTTTTGAACCGGAGCTTTGATCCGACTCACAGAATCAGTTTGAAATTGTTTACGAAATGACTGAACGATACATTTACAAATCAGAATGAGTCAACAACTCCCTAATTTTAAATTGAACTGAGCGTATGGTAAAAGTATTTGGACTGAAGCAAGGACTGAAATCCAAATTACTTTACTCAACGTCATCATATTTTTTGGACGTTTTTAATAAATTGCATTTTATTAAAACACTCAAACAATTCAGGTAGGAGATGTAAATAGATTTTGTAATATTTTATTTACGTTTATGTTTTAGGAGATGAATCAGCTGAAACAAACTGAACTGGGACTTAAGAAATTAATTTAAACATCCCTATTAATACAATTTAATCGACGAGACAAAACGCTGCAATAAACTGCTATATTTTCCAACATAATCTTTTATTTGAACGTTTTAAAGCAACGCGGTGACGTAAGGCTCAATCTATTTTCTGATCCGGTTCTTTGAAACGAACTATTCGAAAGAACCGAGTCGCGGCAATGACTCGGAATTCCCACCACTACTGTTCATGCGGGCTGATTGTTGCATCATTTAACCGCCTTGCACCACTCCTATGTTTATGTATCTGTATTCGACTGTTTAATTGCACGATTTATGAGCAAAGTGCATACATATTAGTCCCAAACTTATACCATTCGTATGTACTGTATTACACGTAGTGTGTGTTTACCAGCGTGCCATACATAATTTTTGTTGCAAATTAAATGTTGTATTTGTCCAGGTTCTACCAACGCATGTGAGAAAACATCTTTTGTTTTCCTGAGACAAGAGCTGCCCGTGCGTCTTTCAAACATCATGAAAGAAATCAACTTACTCCCCAAAAGATTACTTACCACTTCTTCTGTACAAATGGTTCACAGCTGGTGAGTTATACAACATTTTACTGTATTTATAAACGGATCTACCAAGATTAGTATTGTAGAAACGACGGGATTGTTTGAAATTGAAAGGCGATAATAGATGGCCAGAGTGTTATTTATTTTTAGTATGCTGATGCCCTGTAAAACCGCGGTCTACTTGAGACTAGGCCAAATAAACTTGTGTGACGTAGAGCATGTGAACTTTGTCCCATATCCTGCGTCGGCGTGGGAGCTACACTTCTTCAAGGAGGGAGTCTTCTGTAAACTTTGTCCCACTTTCACTACCTCGTGCTTTAACGCGTCATACTGTTTTTCCTTTTAGGAAGAGTGGAAACTTAGGCATAGCAAAAACAAAACAGTGTTCCATTAATATGCATGGTGTGCAACCGGTTGTTTTTCCACTGATATTAGGTCAATGTGTTTTGTGAATTGCATCCGTTTACTAGTGCAAGACAAATTACTTTCATCTTAACTGAAATCTCAGATTTACAGTTCATATTTATGAACTAAATGACATAGACATTTATTGTATATGTCAATAAATGACATTTCTGAACAGAAATTAGCAGAAGAGTATCTGGATAAGATTGTTTCCAGATGAATACAGTTCTCACATACATTTTAATTTTGTTTTATTGCATTTATTGACACATTCAAATCATATTGCTTTTTATTTGTGTGCTAAGGTATATTCAGAGTTTGATGGAGATCTTGGAATTTCTGGAGAAAAGTCCAGATGACCACAGTGTATTAGAAGAGTAAGTAGAAATTAAATCTGTAAATTTCATGAAAACATCTTATGTTTGACTTCAAAAGAAAAATAAGAAATTATATTTAGCATTTATTTTTTTTTCATTGTTTGCCATTATTTTCATGGCAATTAAGCACATTTCTTACAAAATTCTCATTAGTATAATGCATCAGGAGTTTTTACGTTAAGTTTTTTAAAGATATATTTTGTTCAAATGTTATATATTTTGTTCCCATGCATGTTCTTCATTGTTTATGGCACATCTCTTAACACTCTTGATTCTGCACACAGGTTTGTGGATGCTCTGGTCAACATCCGAAACCGGCACAATGATGTTTTACCCACTATGGCCCAAGGTGTGATTGAATATAAAGAAGTATTTGGTCAAGATCCAGTCACTAATCAGAATATTCAGTATTTCCTGGACCGTTTCTACTTGAGCCGGATATCCATCAGAATGCTCATCAACCAGCACAGTAAGCATAATATTTAGGCCAAATAATACCTCTGAGCATCAGTGCTTCTTAGATTGTTTGTATTTATGTTACTTTCTCTGATTTTTCAGCTCTTGTTTTTGATGGAGCCACAAATCCAGTTCACCCCAATACCATTGGCAGTATAGACCGTCATTGTCAGGTGGCAGACGTTGTTAAAGGTATATAGTGTGAAAAATGTATCTGATAAATCAAATGTATCTGTTTGTATCAAATATGCCTATTCACTAATATGGATAGTCCACTGAAAATGTACAAAAAAATGTTTTGTCATCAATTACTCGCCCTTATGTCATTCCAAACCCGTAAGACTTTAGTTAATCTTTGAAACACAAATGAAGATATTATAAATAAAATCTGAGAGATTTTTGTCCCTCCATTGACAGTCCACGCAACTACCACACAAAAGCCTGCTCAATTCAAATGGATTCGTTTTACGATCCATTTACGATCAATGGAATGACAGAAATCTCTTAGATTTAATGAAAATATCTTCATTAGTGTTTTGAAGATGAACAAAAGTCTTACGCGTTTGGAACAACAACATGAGGGTGGGTTATTGTTGACAGAATTAAAATTTTTGGGTGAACTATCCCTTTAAAGACCCATTTGTTTAGTCAATACACATACACTCCTATATGTTTCTAAAAAAATATTATGTCAACACATTTTTCATGTAGATGCATATGAAAGTGCCAAGATGCTGTGTGATCAGTACTACCTCAACTCACCTGACCTGGTACTTCAGGAACTCAACAGTAAGAACCGATGAACATCATTAAGTTCATGTGAAATAGCTTGTAAATATATACACATTTAGACTGTGTAAGATACTAAATGTATTACTATTGTTTCTATTTGTTTCATGCGTAATTGCTCAGGGCTTAGCTGTTATAATAGATGTTTTAGCAGCTATAGACAGTATTGACACTGTGACGGTGTTCTTCCTTTTACAGCTAATACCAGGATGCAGCCTATCAGCATAGTGTATGTGCCTTCCCATCTGTACCATATGCTATTTGAACTCTTCAAGGTGAGCTGTAGCCCATCTCATATTCTGCCCTGAAACAATGCTGTTTACGTCAGATCTGAATGTTGTCATGACGATATGGTTTCTTCTTCAGAATGCAATGAGGGCAACCATTGAGAACCATGAAGAAAGCAGCAATCTTCCACCCATTCAAGTTATGGTGGCCATAGGAGGAGAGGACCTCACTATCAAGGTGATTTTAATTTAAACAAGCAGCATTCTCACAATATGTTATTCAAAAAAAAAAAGTGAGATGTTTTCATTTTCCAATGAATTCCATTCATGTGTTTAAACTCAGAAAAATGTTCATAGGATTTGTCAGTTCACTGCCGCCTTCTTGATTGTAGTCTGATGTGACTGGAGCCAGTCATTTTCCCATCAGTGAAACACCTGCTGTTGCATAACAGAGTACAGGAGAGCTGACTGACCTTGTTGTTTAGTTACCTTGACAATGTTGATTTGAGTCGTGAACATGTTAAACAGTCGTGATCAGGGGTCAAAGTCACCGCCAGTGCCCGTCAGCCGGTCTTCCATCTCACCCTTCTCACTGTGTTAGCCCAGTTTTTTCTGTCTGTGCCCTAATTCACTCTCTCAATCTTTTTCTAGTTTTCATTCTAACAATGTCTTCTTTGTCTTTGTAGATGAGTGACCGAGGTGGTGGAGTTCCTTTCAGGAAGATGGAGAATCTCTTCAGTTACATGTACTCCACAGCACCAACACCCCAGATGGATGAGAAACAAAGGGCTCCCCTGGTGAGACTTCACCGCATTGTACATTAAATACAGATAGAATTACAAGATATATAATTTAAACTGTCCTCTTCACAGAGTTATTAGTTAACTAAAATAAAAACAAATCCATAAAAACATTATTGTTACTTGAAATAAAATTTAAAAGGCAGCATTTCTCATTTCTTTTAGTTTAACTTGATGTAAACTATACAGACATATTAATAAAAAAGCGAATAAAAATGAAAGCGTAAAATGTAAAAATAAAAACGAAATACAAAATATGAATAAACACTATAAAAGTATCTCAATGATAAGATAACACTGCTTCTTTATAATATTAGCCACCTTTTGTCCACAGGCTGGGTTTGGTTATGGGTTGCCCATTTCTCGACTCTATGCCAAGTACTTCCAGGGTGACCTCCAGCTCTACTCTATGGAGGGCCATGGTACTGATGCAGTCATTCACCTGAAGGTACATTAAAACCCTACTTAAAGGGAGAGTTCACCTAAAATAGAAAATTAGGTAACACTTTACAATAAAGTTGTATTAGTTAATGCATTAGTTAACATGAACTAACCATGAACAACACCTCTGTTCAGCATTAGCTAATCTTTGTAAACGTTAGTTCATAAAAATCCAGCTGTTCATGGTTTGTTCGTGTTAGTTCACAGTGCATTAACTAATGTTAACAAGATTTTAATCATGGATTAATGAAATTAACATTAACAAAGATAAATAAATGCTTTTTAAGTGCAGTTCATTATTAGTCCATCTTAACTAATGTAGTTAACTAATGAACCTTATTGTAAAGTGTTACTGAAAATTCTGTCCATTTTCAGGAAATGAACATTATTAATTATTTGTGTAGTTCCAAACCTGTAACTAACCTTCTGTTGGACAGAAAAGATATTTTAAAGAATGTTTCAACTGATTTTGTCCATGTGATGAAAATCAATGGGGTCCAATGGTGACAGGTTTGGAACGATAGTATCCCTTTTAAAGCATGTGTGTCAAACTCCACACCAGGAAGTCCACTTTCCTAAAGAGTTTAGCTCCAAACAGCTCCAGAAAACCTGCCTGGAAGTTTCTGGTGCTGCCTCCAAAATCAAACGCTTCCCTACTTTATAGTATGTGGAAAACAGTACGCTAAAAGAACCCGGATGACCTACTACTTCCGCCGAGATTCTGGAGTGCGCATTTGATATATTATTGAAGTATTCAGACTACATATGCGATTTTAGACACCTTATTAATCCTGAAGATCTTGATTCGCTTGTTCATTTGTGTTTAATTAGGGTTGGAGCTAAACTTTGCAGGACAGTGACCCCCCCCAGGGAACTAAGTTTGACACCCCTGCTTTAAAGTGTTTTGAACACGTCTAAAAACGCTGGGAACTTGCTGTAAATGAGAGTACTTGGAATACTGTGTTCTAACAGATTACATCATGTTTCTCCCCTCAGGCTTTATCCACTGACTCAGTCGAAAGGCTCCCTGTGTTTAATAAGACAGCTCGACGGAACTATGAAGTCACGCAGGGGGCAGATGACTGGTGCGTTCCCAGTCGAGAGCCTCTGGACCTGGCCGTGTTCAGACTGGCCAAGTGAAAGGAAGCATGAAGCCTCCAGGAAGAAAATAGGACAGTCCTCTGACCTTCTGACATGAGTGAATGGGGAAGGACATGGCGTCCACACGGCTGAGCCCCAACCCTCCACTCACTGTGAAGCCGCGTAGTCTCACAGCAATACCGTAGTTGATGCATGCAATGGTTTTCCTCTGCACCGCCACCACGACTATCATATCATTTTTTGGGGTTTGAGAAACTAGGCTTTGTCACAGTGTTACCTGCAAACCATACTAACTCATATGAAGTGGAGCAAAGTAGCAAGATAATCTGCACCAAACTACTCTTCTTTTATTGGAAGACTCTTAAGTGGACGTTCCAGTGTGGAGAAGTGAGCCAAGACAGTCAATTTTCTGAAGCCTGCGTTAGAGGACAAGGGCCGTCTAGACTAGTTATTGGAACCAGAAAGTAACCACAGGCTTGTGCCAAGGAACCTAAAAGCACATGGAATCAGAGATAAAGGGCCAAGATGGGGTGATAAAAATCCATATGCAACACATGATGGATCATTTATGTAATAGAGTAATGCTGAAATCAATGACTTTGATTGTTAATGTAGGACTGTCCATACTCAGAATGGCCAAAAGCTAAGAGATCATCTGAGGCCATGTGACTGTATTAGTGAGTGGCCAAATATGTCATTGTGATCCCTGGTATTTTCTTCACACTTGAATTTAAGGTGCTAGAAGGGGATCATAGATGTAAATGTGTTTAGAACCAGAATGTACCAATAATCTCATTGATTTTAAACTTGAAACACTAACTTCTGGGCTTATATGCACAGAGCATTTCAAAACAGTGTTTATTCTTAAACATGCTGAAGCATTTCAGATACCTCATCGACAGAAGTTAGTTTGCCAACCTTTGCTCAGCTGTTGCCTTTTTCAGATTTGTGGGCCTTTAGTTCTCTGCGGATATTATACAGCATGAAATCAGCGCTGCTAGTTTTAAGCCTTCTCTTTTGAGAGCATGCCTACTGTATTAAATCAACCATCTTCAATGAACTGGCACCATATAACCTTACATGCAAGGACCATATTTTGTGTATTTTTTGGGTTTTGTCGTGTTATTCCTGAAAATGTAAACTTTATTTTTGTAATAAGTTTTCCATCTAAAGCAAATGATGTGTATAGAATTGAAATAAACCATTTTTTTGTCACTTATGTAATTTATGGGAGTCATTTATGAGTCAACAAGGACTCCGAACTCTATTGATGTTTTTTTTAGTGCAAGGATGGATTATAGAGAGAACAAAGATGATTGACAGGTGTGGATTCGAGATATTACACATTGACACTTTGCCCGGTAAGGCAGAGGTTACATTTCATAGTAAACAACATACCTTTTAAGGTCAGAGGTTACATGGAAAGTGAGGTCATTGGCCACTAATGGGAGGCATGAATGAAACAACAAGTCTGGAAGAAGCAATGAACCTTGCAAATGTGTAGTACATGAAGGTCAGTTAAGCAATGAAAGAACAAAATTAGATCCTGCTAAATGTGAAAATAACGTCAGGATCGTTTTGCGTCTTGTAGAGACTACCATGTTCTTGATGGATTAACTTTCTCAAGAACTGCTTGATAAACAAGTGATCCTCTTACAATACATGACATACCATAAAGCACATGCTATATATGAGGCACTCCATGTAAGGTTAGATGGATAGCTTGTTTACGTGAAGAAGCCTCTGGAATGTTTTAGTCCTAGATAAACAATAAATCAATGTGATTTTTGTTGGGGGGGGGGGGGGGGTATGGAAGCACATTTCTGTCATGTAAAAGAAATTCAAATAAAACAAATCATGCTTTGGTAAATCATAATTATTACAAAAAGTGGGTTTATTTATTCAGAGAGACTCTTTAAAAAAAATCCAAATTATGACATACTAAGTCATAACTATAATCATTTTTTGGTCAGAATTATGACTTATCATCTCATTATTACTTTTTCTCCTAATTTGGACTTTTTGTCATAATTTCAATTTGTCATAATTATGAATGATCTAATAATTATTATTTTAGATTACAATTGTGGTTTACCAAAGCACTTTTTGTGGCTGAAATGGGATTCCATATTTAAAAATGTAATAATTTAAGGACTGCTCACACCAAAGATAACTATAATGATATAACCATAACTATGTTATCATTAGAGTACATTTTTGTGAGGATGGGGAACTCCATATCACAGCAACAACGATTGAGTAATGATATTGTTGGAATCAGTTTTGAACAATACAAAACAGCCAACCAGAATCCACTTGACTTTAAAAAGCTCTATAGGCGACACTAAAACTTAAATATAACAAACAGAATGTTATCGTCTGTTGGTGTGGACACTTATCGGTATTATTATTCTTGGTGTGAATGGGCCTTTACACGCCCTCATGCCTTTGCAAAAAAGGCACAACTATGCCCCATAATATTTGGGGGAAAAAAAGGTGTTCAATTTTCCTAAGCTGGACATCACTTTTGGCCACGACTGTATTTAGCCACACAGGTGCAGAGGACTGCATGAGTATCTAAGTATTAAAAAAGAGGCTGAAACAGAGGACTTCCCCCATAGAGAGCCTTGTTACGCAGCTGTTTATGACTGAACCCTCATGTGCTAGAATCTACCGAGACGTGCGAGTCTAGCAATAAGCAACTGTATGGGGCCTGTTCCAGGAACTCTGATAGGAAAAGTACAGCCCTCAGAGCAGGCCATAAATGATGGAGTGTACGTGTTGAGTGTACGGTGAGTGGAGATGTATTGGGGGGCGGGGGTGAGTAATGTATGCAAACATATCACAGTTCACAACATGCTGTAATCGGATTGTCCAGGCGGCTGTTCTCTTTCTAGCATGCCTGTCATTCCCCAGGGTGATTTACTGATGTCTCCTGCTAATGTAAAGGGCCTGTGCTTCACATCAAAACATGAACATTGTTTTCCTGGGTGGACTATTGTACTGACTGGACTGGACTGGTCTTATCTAATCTCACAATCGACTGCTCATTGCTCTAGCTGAGGTTTCTGCCAAGTATTTGAATATTACCAAATGATCTGTGGCATGGTTTTTGCAGTAGTTAAGGTTTTTATACTCTACAAATGTATATTATATCCCCCTACCCCTACCCCTAAACCTACCAATCACAGACAACTTTCAACAATTTTTGATTTTCATGACAGCTAAGTTAGTATGATTAATATGTTTTTGGGGACATTTGGTCCACATAACGAAGGGAATACCAGGTAGGTACACACACACACACACACACACACACACACACACACACTGACAGATAAATATGTAAAACAGAATATCAGAATAACAACTACGTGCCATAATGATATAATACATTCAATATACATTATGATATGAAATATGACAGAATAAAATCAAATAAATCGTCAAGACAATAACAGTGTCATTTTAGCATAATTGAGATAGCCTTAGTTTATATTAATATTATATATTTATTAATTACACATTTGTTTTCTGTTTTAATTTTTTAATTTCAGTTAAAGTTTTAGTTTTTTTGTCATTTATTTTTTTTATTTTTTTTAAAATATGTCAATATATATATTTTTCTTTATTATTTTTATTTCAGCTCTAGGTTGTTTTGGGGTTTTTTTACATCAAGTTTAAATGAAAATGGGAAATTATCTTAAATAAAACAAGTTGATTATACTTAGCAAAATATGTTGTTTTTTATTTTGTTTTATTTCAAACAACACTTTATTTTATTTTTTTTAGTTTTTTGTTAATATTTCAATTATTAACCTGTGCAATAATGAGCACTAAACTAGTTAATATGATTTAACATTGGTGGGTGATGATTCAACAATTACATAAATAGTGTTTAACCAGAATATGTTTTTTAAAGTAGTAGCCTATATTAAAGTGTATATCTCTCTACCAGATTTATATTTTACAAGTTCCTGTCCACTTAACTTGTGAAACCCCAAAGTTTAAAAATAGGCTAGAGGTCACCATCTAGTGGTGGCTTTCATTATTGCAGATACTTATTATCATCCTGCACACAGACACTGGCAGCTTCATTTCCATCAGTCAAAGCTCATCTTTAACTCACAGCGCATATTTTCCACGAAACTATTTCCTACTCACTATCATTTAGGCTTTATTATTACTCTTTAAATCTTCCCCAGTGGCCATATTTCCCCCACCATGTGAATTTTGAAGCCAATTTTCCATTGTTTTCCCATGTGAAAGTCTAATATTAATTTGTACTAACATATTATTTAAGAAGAAAAGCAGATTTAATTTGTCATTTAAGATATTATGTTGAACATAATGCGATTTTGCACAAAAGAGAGTTTAGATCTTGTCACTGTTATGCTGATGGTGCAAAACTAATGGTTTGCTCTAACCAATGACTTGTCATGTGGTTTCAAAATTATGCTTGAAAAGGCAAAATCTACAACAGTCAAATAACTTGTTAAATTGCACTGTGAGAGTTGCTAACTTGCAGAGGTGGACAAAGTACACAACTCCATTACTTGAGTAAAAGTAAAAGTAGCCTACCACTGGTCAGATATTACTTTGTTACAAGTGAAATTAAAGAAGTACTTGCTCCTACTTAAGTATCAGAAGTAAATTTCCTTTTTTTATGTCATTTTACTGTTGTTGCATTGTTGTATGAATGCACACACTGTACCATCATGGTGCTTTAAGCCAGTCAATGATGCTCCATCCAACATGCTATCATAGGCTACCACTACCTTGAACTATTTCAATACTTGTTTAAAAGTTACAAACCTCTTTACAAAGCTATAAATGCACAGATCCAAAACACTAATACACATCCAATATTCTCCCCACTGTTTACATTTACAATTAACTGAGTAAATATTCTTAATATTCTCCAAAACTGACATTGACATCATTTTGTGTGTATTGGTCACATCTCATGAAGGACTGACTGGATCTCTCCCCAAACCGTACCTTCCTAACATTTTTGTTTCGTTTTTATTTGTTGACGAATATTCCAATAGACATTTTAATAGTTTTGTCATTCAAAACTGATTTTATTTCGTTGTCGCCTTGTCTTCGTCTGTAAATTTTTTTTGTTATTCAGCAACAAAATGAACACTGGAAAGCACAGACGATTTCCATTTCAAACTTTCACCAGAAATTACATACCTCAATATGCTTCTGCAGGTTGGACAGCAAGTTTTTGAAAGCTGTGATAGGCCTATGGTTAATTTTAGGCAAACAAAGCAAACATTTAAAACAAAACTCATTTTTAAGATTTTCAGAAAACTGAAATGTACTTTCTAAGTATGGCCATGGGCGCACAGTGCTGGAAAAATGCTGGGAAATCATTGAACTTCACGACAAGTGTCCCTACAAGAGTGATTACTGGCTGTCTGCAAAAAAGACTTTCGACTTGGAGGACCTTGATAGAAATGTAGTGGAGTGAAAAGTACGATAATTGTCTTTCAAATGTAGTGAAGTTAAAGTCTCCATACGTTTCCAGAAAAAAATAATACTCAAGTAAAGTACTATCATGATCCCAGCCTGTGGTTCCCTGTCTTGTGAGGACTTTTGTTATTTCCTGTCTTGTGCCATATTTTGTAGTTCTTTTGTAGTTTTTCATGCTGATTAGTCTCCTCAGGTGTGTCTTGTTAATTTGCTAAGCTTGTTTACCCCTGTGTATTTAAACCCCTGTGTTTCCTGTGTTCTTTGTAAGGTCTTGTCCTACATGGATGAATGTTTGGTGCAACTCATTCCGTTATTGGTTCCTTGGTTCCTTGGTTCCTTGGTTCCTTGGTTCCTTGGTTCCTTGGTTCCTTGGTTCCTTGGTTCCTTGGTTCCTTGGTTCCTTGGTTCCTTGGTTCCTTGGTTCCTTGGTTCCTTGGTTCCTTGGTTCCTTGGTTCCTTGGTTCCTTGGTTCCTTGGTTCCTTGGTCCCTTGGTCCCTTGGTCCCTTGGTCCCTTGGTCCCTTGGTCCCTTGGTCCCTTGGTCCCTTGGTCCCTTGGTCCCTTGGTCCCTTGGTCCCTTGGTCCCTTGGTCCCTTGGTCCCTTGGTCCCTTGGTCCCTTGGTCCCTTGAGGTTTGGTTTTGTTAAATTTGTTGTTAAACTAGTTTGAATTTGGATCCAGTTCTCCCTTTTGGTTTTGTGTTCACCCTGCCTGTGTTACAGAAGACCTGACCAAGTTGGATCCAGCAATTAGTTTAATTCAGCGTCCAGAGGTGGCTCCAGCCACTGACCAGCGTCCTGAGAGGGCTCCGTCTCCTGTCCTGAATCCACGAGCCAGCTCCAGACCACGAACTTGTCCCATGTAACAAGCCCTTCCTACCACCCATGAAGCTCCCCAAAACATTTTTTTGGGGGGGTCCAAGTACATGTGGGTGGGGCTCCTGATCCGCCAAGGCTACCCGAGACTCCTGATCCGCCAAGGCTACCCGAGACTCCTAATCCCCCCACGGCTCCTGACCCGCCATGGCCGCCCCTGGTCCTGCCCTGGAGACCTCCGTACCCATCTGCACCACCCTCCTGGACTTTTTTTGTATTTGTATTTGTATTTTTTCTTCATGTGCCATGGCTGACCCCACGGCTCCTGATCCGCCAAGGCTACCCGAGACTCCTGATCCACCCACGGCTCCAGATCCGCCATGGACGCCCCCACGGCTCCTGATCCGCCATGGCTCTGTCATGATCCCAGCCTGTGTTTTCCTGTCTTGTGCCATGTTTTGTAGTTTTTCATGCTGATTAGTCTCCCCAGGTGTGTCTTGTTAATTTGTTAAGCTTGTTTGCCCTTGTGTATTTAAACCCCTGTGTTTCCTGTGTTTGTCAGGTCTTGTCCTACATGGATGTACGTTTGGTGCGACTCATTCTGTTATCTGTTCCTTGGTTCTCTGATCTCTGTGGTTTTATGTTAAATTTGTTATTAAACTAGTTTGCATTTTGATCCAGCTCCCTCTTGGTTGTGTTCACCCTGGGTTACAAGTACAGATACTCAAGTAAATGTACTTAGTCACTGTACACCTCTGCTAATTTGGTAACTCATGATAACCTTAAAATTTTCAAGCAATGAAAACTTGGTTTAGTGTTAACATATTATTTAAGCCCACCAGCAACTATAGTTGCCGCAGTTTATAGTTGTCATTTTTCTAGATTGTGTGTGTATATATATATTTTAAATGACATGCAAGAAAACAACCAAATAAAGGATTTCATGAGACTCTCAACTTCCGACCCCTACTTCCAGGAAGCAAGGCAAACTCTCCCAAACAGGTTATTTTCATGTTACTAATAAGTATTTTTTTGTTGCCATATATATCTACATAATCGTGAAGGTCTCTAGAATCATCCAAACAAAACAATTCTTACAAAAGATCTATAGTTTTTTGTACACTTAGTCAAAAGTCCAAACGGCAACTATAGTTGCTGGTGGGAAAATTACTTGTAAGTACATATAATGGGGAAATGGGGTATACTGTGTTAACAGGTTAATAAATCAAGATTTTTGGTCTTTAGTGCTTTTTGCTTTCATAATATCCCACCTTAAACATAACTTAACCCTTTAACTGACATCTCTACTGTACAGTAGACCTTAATTCGATAGGGGAAAATATCAAATTTTATGATATGTCTCGTAAGGGCCAAAATATTGAGGACCCTTCATCTAGTTTCATTCTAATCGGTCAAGGACCCTCATTCATTGAATACTATGGGACTATTTATTTATTTTATATAGATGTAATTTTTTCGTCATTATATTAATTTATTTTCTTTTAACTTTTTGATACACAATGCCCTGTTAGGGCAACTTAATGGCTGCACTTTGTTCTGCACTTGTTCCACCACTTTAAGACAAATGTATTTGTTGTTTGTTGTATTTTCATTTTCAACAGATTATAAGATAGATGCAGCTTTTTTGAGTTTGCATCGAATGTTCTTCGACTTTTATACATACAAAATTTGTTTATGAATAAAGATTGATCTGTTGAAAGCAGTTATTTTGAGTTAGATGCCAAATGTTCACCTCCTAGTCAAATTTGATTTTGAAGTGGTGCATACAACATATTTGCCCACCGGCAACTAGAGCTGCCGCACGTTCAAATATACGATTTTCAAGACCTGGGAAAAATAAATGCAGAATATGTTCACATAGGACACTATTAACATGACTGTATGCATGAAAGAAAAATTCAGGAAAAAATTGGGCACAAATGGGTTAGAACATAATTTTAATGCATTTTTCTTCAGTAATTTTTTTTTAACATTGCACATATTTCTACCAATAAGTTATTTCAACTTATTCCAAGGAACTTATTTTAATAATATTTTGCATGCATTTATGCAAATACATTTTTGCACAACAATTTTTGCTGACCTCATGAGCTCAAACTGCCTGTGGCTACTTTTCATGTGTATGTTAGCACATTATTTGTGAACAGTGTCACCAGAGTTTCATGTAAGAAAATATTGGTGTGAAAGTATAACCAGAAACTTCCTTCTACATGGCAGTAGTGGCCACCCCATAATCTGGTGCCATATATAAACTCTATCCTATATAGTTGACTTGCATAACGCATAGAGATCTGCTCTTTGTGAAAAGGTAAGCTTCAAATGTTTATAATTTCTGAAAGACAAAATTTGCCTTAGTGATTAAGGCAAATTAGCCTTATAGCAAAGCCATTTTTAAATTAGAAATACATACGTCATACTATTTATTTTTTTATTATAAAAAAAAGATAAATAATACAAAGTCTAATGCAGTTTTTTGATTTTTTTTACTTTTACCATTAGATGCTTTCTTTATGCATCCAAGTGCTTGCCGTGCTTGTTGTCTGCGCAGCTGACATTGAGAACAGAGATATTTCAGTAAGTATGATCGAATTGTTATAAATATAATATGACCAACATTTTACAATATTCTTAAATTATACCTGCAGTTGTAAAGTAACTGTGCAAATGTTATTTCACATTTTTTTATTGCAATGTCTTCCAGTATACATTCAAAGCTTGGAATATGGTTGACCAGCCTTTGCAGGAGCATTTTGCTGTTATGTATAAGGTAAAGTGCATTCAAAATTATTTGGTATCCTAAACGTTTTAAATTTCTAAAGGAAGAGGTTGCTATAAGCATTGTTTTTCTTTCTCTATGTATTTATTTAGGAGATGGAAAGCTTGAAACTTGAACAAGCAGTAATGAAACAAAAGCAAGAAGCCTTGAGCCAGGTAATATAACAGTCAAGTTGATAATTACAGTCTTTTTGCTGGTAAAATTTGTTTTTAATAATAATATATTTATATATATATATACACACACCGATCAGGCATAACATTATGACCATTATGACCTAATATTGTGTTGGTCCCCCTTTTGCTGCCAAAACAGCCGTGACCCATCGAGGCATGGACTCCACTAGACCCCTGAAGGTGTGCTGTGGTATCTAGCACCAAGACCGGTAAAAGAAAACGTGATTCATCAGACCAGGCCACCTTCTTCCATTGCTCTGTCCAGTTCTGATGCTCATGTGCCCACTGTTGGCGCTTTCAGCGGTGGACAGGGGTCAGCATACGCACCCTAACTGGTCCGCGGTTATGCAGCCCCATATGCAACAAACTGCGATGCACTGTGCATTCGGACACCTTTCTATCAGAACCAGCATTAACTTCTTGAGCAATTTGAGCTACTGTAGCACATCTGTTTGATCGGACCACATGGGCCAGCCTTCGCTCCTCACGTGCATTATGAGCCTTGGCCGCCCATGACCCTGTCGCCAGGTTCACCACTGTTCCTTCCTTGGACCACTTTTAAAAGATACTGACCACTGCAGACCGGGAACACCCCACAAGAGCTGCAGTTTTGGAGATGCTCTGACCCGGTCATCTTATCACAATTTGGCCCTTGTCAAAATCGCTCAAATCCATACGCTAGCCCATTTTTCCTGCTTCTAACTCATCAACTTTGAGGACAAAATGTTCACTTGCTGCCTAATATACCCCACCCAATGACAGGTGCCGTGCCGAGAGATAATGTTATTTCACCTCATAATGTTATGCCTGATTTGTGATAGCCTATATATATATATATATATATATATATATATATATATATATATATATATATATATATATATATATATATATATATATTCAAATCAGATACTGGATCTTGTTGAACATACAAAAAGATTTAAGCAAGCTGTTGTTAAAAATTTAATATAAAATGGATTAATTGCACCATTTCAATGTCAAAATATGACTCAAGTGTCAGAATTCATTCAACGGTGAAAATAAACTTTTTTTTTTTCTGTTGTAGGCATTACCGTACTGTTCACAGAAACCTATTGATACAGACGTGGAGATGAATAAGACATCACTACAAACTGGTCAGTTTATTTTTATTTTTATTCTTGTATGGTTTATTTAGGATAGATAGATTTGTGAGTTTGGGTGTGTTTTTAAAGGATTATATGTATTTGTCTTTGATAGACAGCAGCCGTCTGCTGTACACCCTCACCCAGGGCGAAGATGGAGTCGAAGGCTCCGGTGAGGATGACAGTGACGAGGCCCGTGACCCCTGCAATCACTATTCTGTGTTGAACCAAGCCTGGAGAGCTACAAACTACAGCAACAAGAATGTTGTTTGTGACCGTCGTGTCCAGTGGAAGGGCTGGTACCGTCTCTTCTACCATGGGAAAACCATCCAGATGCCTGAGAGGTGTGTGAAGAAAGAAATGTGTGGCACACATTCTCCACTGTGGCTCGTCGGCGGTCACCCCCGGATACGAGACGGAGTGGTCACCCGCAAAGTGTGTGGCAACTGGAAAAACAACTGCTGTTTGTTCAAATCTCCTCCCATTCAAGTGAAAGCATGTCGGGGAAACTACTACGTCTACAAGTTTGTCAAACCGGTGGCTTGCCAATTGGCATATTGTGCAGGTAAGATTTCATGCACCCAGGCTTTAAGAACAAAAATGTATATTGCATATTGCAATAAGCATATTGACTGTTGCTCACCATCCTTTTAGACATTAACTCACTTGTCTGTGGCAAGTGCAAAAGAAGTGAGTCCTGCATCAGCAGAGACAAAGTCACCTGGATGTGCAAGAAAAACAAAATGAGAGGTGAGCCATTTCTCTTCATTATTTTGGATTATTTTGATGGTTCCTTTAACACCTTCTGTTGACTATAATAAGTTATGTTGCACCTACATGTCTACTAACTATAACTGTGTTAGTAGAGTTTTAGTAGACTGGTAGGGTTAGAATAAGTTGACATGTAGTTGCAAAGTTACTTATGGTCAACATGTTCGAAATGGACCATCAGAATAAAGTGTTACCCAATAATGTACCTTTTAACAAAAATAATTAAGCATTTTCTTTCCTTGTGATCTGTAGTGAAAGCAAACATCCATTTTTTTGCCACCTACCCGGCCAGCATCTCAGGAAAAATGAACAAGATTGTGTACAGGAAAGTGTTTGTGAATCAAGGCAGGGCTTTCAACGCTCGCACCGGGATATTCAGAGCTCCAGTTTCAGGCGTCTATCAGTTCTTCTTCTCCACACAGACTGGGGGGAGAGGGGCAACTAACCTATGGCTTGTTGTAAATAATTACTGGGTGGCTTTGTCCCATAGTAATGTTCAGGGCTCCAACTCAGTTGGGAATCTCTCTACGTACATGGCGACTCTGCGCAAGGGTGCTACGGTTTATGTGACCCATAATCGTGGCCGCTCTTGGGCCAATAGTGCATCCAACACCATCTCTTTTGGGGGTTCATTACTTATGGTGAGAAAAATCTGATAGAGAATGAAAGAGTCAATTGGAACAGAATTATGATTTTATATCTACAATGGTAAATTGTCTTGCTATAGTTCTGTTTATTCATTGCTTTAAATACATGTATCTTGCTGAGTGATTTATTTCCAATGCAAAAAGTGCTTTAATTTCTAAGTGTTTTTTTCTTCTATAAAATTACTTAGCCATAAAACTTCTGAATTTAAGACATGTCATTATATATATATTTATTATATTATTTAAATGTTAGATTCTTTTTTAAATAATAATGTTAAACAAATATTGTTTTTAAATAATAGGTTACCATAATGTAATAGTTGAGTAGCACAACAACAACAACAACAACAACAACAACAACAACAACAACAACAACAACAATAATAATGTAAAATAAAGAAAACAATTAAAACAAATGGAAATTCCCTTAACAGTTTTTTTCCTCATAAAAATGACTTTGAGACAAACTTTTAAGACTAAGAATATTTTGAAATGAATTTACGACTAAACTACTTTTTTCTCATTATATATAAAACCCAAACAAATTATTGTATAATATTAAATGTAAAAATAATGTTTTATAGCCTATTAATAAAATATATAACATAATATTTCAATTATATTTACATATAGATTTGATTTAAATATGTATTTTTAACAAATATCGTTTTCATTTAGGCTACACTATTATTGTTGTTGTTATTGTAGTTTGACTACTAGAGTAAACTATTATGTAACTACAAGCAATAGTAGCCACTGTCACAGACAGTGTCCTAGAGACACAGGTGGGGGCAGCAGAGTCAACTCATTGTGTTTAATCAGGGAGGATGTCACTGGGCAACACGGAGCAACCTGAAGCCATCTTCAGTCCTCATTAAACTTAAACTCGTTCTTGTCTCCCGAGGTCACCGCAAACACGTTGACAGCACGTGCCAGCCCAAAATCGTGTTTTGAACGAAATGACGGAAATGTGTTTTATTATTTTTTTATTGACCATTGTGCTTAACCTGTGAGCACCTGTAAATTTGGTCTTATTAGTTCTGTTTTCAGATATGTTGTAAATAACTGAAGTTTTATGCTCAACTACAGATAGTTCACAACTGTTATCAATTGCCTTATATGGCTAAAGGACAGACGGACATTCCAGAGATATTCAAAAACTCACTGATGATGACTAATGTCTTCAAAGAATTCTAACTATGCACAATTAAAACGTCAATATTCACTTCAAATTACTGATAATTCAAATGTTAACTCTGGCCAATCATTTTAACGTTGCCTATATTCATGTTAAACATAGGCTATTTTTATTTATGTATTAGTAGCCTAGCAATCCAGTGCAGTATAGGCTAACTTTTTTTTTCAATTGTAAAGTTACTACATAAACTAGGCATTTCCCCAACAATCTATTCACTTATAGTAGGCTAGCCTATATAGGCTACTACTTCTACAGTAGACTAATTATTTGTTAGCACAGCAGCCACTATTCAAATGGCTTCCGTTTTTTTTAGCTGGTTACAAATAAACATTTTCGCCATGCTGTAAGTCTATGGTGATCTGTGTTTCAGCGATCAACTATTCACTTCTGACTAGTATTCCGAGCTTTGAGAATTTGGTAGTAGCCAAGGTAATAAAAATAAGTATGCTGCTAGTAACAAAAAAAAGTTTAAGGGACAGATGTTAACACTGCTTGTCATAGTCGGCGACAAATGTATCCACCTTTGTAACTAATGTCATTAATGTATGGTAAGCGCGAACGGTTTAGCTCGCGTCCGAGAGGGGAGGGGCTTACGCGAGACAGGCAGGATACCGAAGCCACGGAGTGTTCAGGCGAGACGAGAGAAGCTCGTGGAAAAAGGGATGAGAGGTGCGACTCTCGATGTAGCGGACTATCACTCAAACACCGGGAGGCTCGAAAAGTTCTGTCAAGTTTTTAGGCGGCGGGCGAGTGTGTGGCTTTAAGTATTTCAACATTTAACAGACGAAAACAACGCATAACAGACATTGCTTGTTTATTTTTCCTTTACTAATAACATGAGAAGAAGCCGACGAATTGTGCGCTAGGCAAATGTAAACAAATTCAGGAAAATGCATTATTGCTACGGTTTCGTGTTGTCGAATTGACTGGAGTATTCGTGGGATATTCAAAAGTTAGCTTTACTTTTTTTTGCTTTTATATTCCTAACGCGGTAAAATGGCAGAACACGAAAGTTTGGAGTTCGGAAAGGCGGACTTTGTTCTTCTAGACAATGTGTCTTTGGAGGAGTTTATGGCCAACCTTAAACTCAGGTAAGATAATTCACCTACTGTGATGCCATGTGCTATATGTATCATAGTTCTAGCCTACCTGTAGGCTACTTTGCCAAAAACGTTGAAGTAAAATTCCAATTATGTAAAATTAAAATTATTCTAATTTCTTTCCATATCACCTTACAGTAGTATTTTCTTGTCAGGCTGATTGATTCTCAAACCATGGGAAATTGTTACTATTATTGTGAACTTGTAACTAATAATATGTTGCAAATCTGTATCATTGTCATTGATTTTATGTAGCCAGAAGAACTAGTAACTTAATTAATTGGCAGATACGACAGGCACCTGGAATAAACCTGCTTTTTTCGGGTCAAGGGAACAATGTATTACACATCTCATGTATACATTAAACGAATTCATGGCATTGTTGTGTTTGCTGTTTCTATTGTAGCTTCATATAACTGGCTGCACCTGCTGAGCAGGAGTGCTATGTGACGGCCTCAGAGGTGTGTTGGCCATGGTAACACCCACTCTGATTGGCCGTATTGTTCAAACAAGTTAGCAGTGGATATCCTTCCATTGTGATTCATGTTTTTGGTGATGTGGATCACATTTCCTCAGCAGCACACACTGTCAATAAATGACCTGCTAGCTCTGATAAGATGGGGAATGTAGTTTCAGCATGCAGCCCTTTTTGTTAATGTAACAATGCCATAAAACCAGCTGAATCCATCTAATAATGTTCCTGTGACAGTGTTTTCAGTGATTAAAAAAATAATAATAATTACATAGTCACATAATAAACTAAATTATATAATTTCAAATGATTATTTTAAACCTACCATTCAAAAGTTTGGAGTCGGTAAGACTTTTAAAATGTTTTTGAAAGAAGCCTTCAATGTTGCATTTATTTACTAAAAAAAAACCCAACAAATTTTTTTTTGAAATATTATGAAATATTATTACAATTTAATATCACTGTTTTCTATTGCCGTGATGACAGCTGAGTTTTTAGCAGCCATTCTTCAGTGTCACATGATCCTTCAGAAATAATATGCTTATATTCTCAAAAAAATTTTTTATCATCAATGTGGAAATTGTTTTAATATTTTTTGAAACCGTGACATTTTTTTCAGGATTCTTTGATGAATAGAACGTTTGGAAGGACAGAATTAGTTTGAAACAGAAATCTTTACTGTCACTTTTGATCAATTTAAATCCACAATATGAAATTTTTCTCCGCTAGAGGTTGCGTATTCAAAACAAAGGCGTAGCTTGATGACGCCTTGATTTCACAGAGCTTTTATTATGCTTTGTGCTTATTATGCTTTCTATGTGGGGTAATGGAGCGCTGTTGAAAGGTATTGACAAAGGTATTGACAGCGCTGTTGACAAGCTGAGACATATCGCATTAATTATCGCGGACGTATCGCCTGCGATAATTAATGCGATATGTCTCAGCTTGTCAGTGAACTACGGCTCTGTGTAGGAAATGCCGCTCCATCTGAAAGCAGGTGATGGCGATTTACTACTAATCAAGGAACCGGCTTTACTGACGAGATGCGCCTAACAATGTCATGCGATATATCGCCCAGCCCTACTATAACCTAGAAACAAGACTGCAAGTCCCATTTGTTAACAAGTATGTATTAGCTTATTTAGTTAGCTTACATGATCTAAATGCATTATGCAATATACATTTTACAGCATGTATTAATATTTGAGCAATACAATTGTACCTTGACCATTCATGTTAGTTCATAGTGCATTAAGGTTAACAGATAAAAGAGAGTTTCAATGACAAAGTATATACATACTGCTGTTCTTCCCCTGCTAATGCTGTCTAGTCAACAAATTAATTGCTTTATAATGATTTGGCAACATGTACTGAAGTATTCTGTATTCATACCATTTCGCTGTCAGTGTTTTAAACACACATCTGATGTGTCTGCACTCTCCGTGCAGCATGCAGCCTCACGTGTTAAGATAAACAACACGAGGCATCAGAGATAGTTGTTATTTTGCCTCTAGAGGCCGCTCTCGTGCTATAATGCCAGCAGACCCTTCTCAACGCTCTCGTACTGTGTAATGACAGCGCACCCTTCTCAGCCACTCCAGCAACGGACGCAACCCGGAAAAAACGTCTCGGGTTATTATGACTAATAAAACCCTTGTTCCCTGAGAAAGGGAACGAGAACTGCGTCTCGCCGCCACACCTCACCACGTGGGAGCGCCTGCTTCATCGCAAAAGAACTACCATTACTATGTGCTGGCGTGCATTTGTAGCTTCCGGGCTTGCCGTCACATGCTACGTCATGACGCAGCACCAATCAGGATCGGTGACTGATTTCATTCATGGTTCAGATGCGCTACGCTAGAGGGCATATCCCAAAGTGTCTTGGACGCAGTTCGAGTTCGAATAACTTGGACGAATAACTATCGGTATTGATTTTTGCCAATAAGCGATTGTTTCACCAATCAGCTATCGGTGCCGATTAATCGACAAAATCGATGAATCGGTCGACCACTATTGCACATGCAGTAAGCTAGATCAATATCAGGCATGGTAAAAAACGGTACTTGCGGTAAATCATGAAAACGAGATTTAAACAATAAGACTGTGTTAAGCTATATCGCAAGGATTCGTTTTCTGTCGATGAATGTATCCAAACAGTCTAATAAAACACAATATATTAAAGTGTCTTTGGTGTTTCTACAAATCAAGGGTAACGTGGATATAATGTAATTGATCGGCGACGCATGGACACAGTGTGCTGGTTAAAATAGCTTATTTCTTTGGATCCATCCTGGAAACATTTGGGATAATGTAAGTACATGTCTAAAAAATATAATAACATTGTTCTAGTGGTTTTTGGATATTTTAATCCAAAAATCTTACATATTGTGCCTTTAATGCATCCAGGCTAACTAAGAAAAACATTGCCCAAACAGTATTGTATCTGATATATAGATAATTATGAATCCATTGTTCAAACGCCAAGCGGCTACAGATAAACAAACAACTTGGCCATTAATTAGTTGGAGGAGATGCTTACTGGTTCCAGTGACTCGAAGCACAGGGTGTCTGTTTTTTCCCACCTCTCTCTCAGCCATGGCCTGATTTTCCCCCTGGCTGGGGGATGGCGTGTGCAGTTTGTTATTTGCAGAGGGTGTGACCAGGCCAGCTTCCTGAGTCTTCAGTCTCCACATCTGTGTCTGGGACTTCAGCTGGAACAGCAGCAGCTATGAGATGCCAGATCACATCCTGTGCCCTCTGGAGTGTTAAAGAGGAGTGCTGTTGAACTGGAAATTGCTTTTTTTGTGATGCCATTTGCTTTGAATTCCCCGCATTTATCATGTCAAAACAAAACTTGATTTGAATTGGTTGAGCTCCTTTGGATAATGTAGGTACGTTTTATCCAGTGAAATCAGCTGTTTACAGTTAGCTTGGCATTGCTCTGCTGAAAAACCTCCTATATAACAAAGTTGAAATGCAGCCTTTCTATTCAATGCTATGACAGAATGTTTAACCATGAGATTTAAAGCAATTTTGTCAGTCTGTTTAGGTGTAAGCATTTAAGCTTCTTACAGTGAGGTGTCAAAGTTAAACAAGTGTCAGGACTGCTGACACATACTGTACATCGTAGCGTGATTTGAACTCTGCCCAAGACTGTGTTTACACAACGCCCCCTTTTTCGAACAAGGGTTTGTGTAGGCACTCTGGAATCACTGCTTAATTTGATGTGCGCTCAGGGCTTGACTTTATATGGCAGTGTTGTTTTGTCTGCTGCTAGGATCTTGGGGAATTTTTTTGGCAATCCTCTGCACATTTCCAAAAACAATTACAAGTGCTGCCCGAGACCATGTTCCAAATTCTTCTAGACGCTGGCTCTGATACTGCAGATGAAACGGTTGATAATCAGCGCCTTCCAGTTTCTGTCACATCTTGCGTCATTTAGAAGAAAGTCAAGTCTAAAAAAATTTTCAACAAACTAGTAATTTTCATGGGTTGAACTTGTGGTACTGTATACTTTATGTATATATAGTTCAACCTTTCCTTGAGTTGACAGACTTGAGTATGTGGAACCAGCTTCCCGAACAGATCAGATGTGCTCCTACTGTAGCCACATTCAAATCCTGACTCAAAGCACATCTGTTTAGCTGTGCATTTAGGCTACTGAATGAGCACCTTGCTGGGACGTACGAGAATGTTATATCACAATTGTCAATATTATCACGGTTTTGTTAAAAAGAACTGATGCACACACTGAAAACATTTCAACAAGTTTTATATTTAAAAATCAACAAACAACAAATAAAACAAGCAGCTCCTTGCAGTTTATTTTTAAAGCAAGATTCTATTCTGTGGCATTTCCTTCCTTATAATGACTGTCGTCAGTAGCAACGCATTATAACAGTGCACATCCGTCTCCGTTTTTGATTGTATTGAAAATGAAATCAGATGACTTTACTATTAACTATAATATTGTTGTGTTCATCATCTTGTCTGGACGGTTGTTATGCTGTACAAAATGGATTTATAAACTGGTACGATTAAAACATTAATCTTAATTCAATATGTCCCCGTAATTATTTATGTGGTAAACAAATCGGTGTAATAAGTGTACTATGAATATACATTATTATCCCTTAAATGTCACCCTTAAAGGGTTAGTTCACCCAAAAATGAAAATTAGACCATGATTTACTCACCCTCAAGTCATCCTAAGTGTATATAGCCCTGTTTCCACCGAAGTTACCCGCACCTTTTTTCCAGGAACTCTTTTCCCCCCAGACCTGCTGCTGTCTGCGTTTCCATCACGTCTAAAGTAACGTGAAGATTAGTCCGGTGACGTAAGACTGCGCGTGACTTTCCAGTTCCCACTGGATTTCATCCTCTGCATATAAGCCAGTCCTTCCAGAAAAATGCGGCTTTTTTGTGATTGTTGCGGGCAAATATCCTTGATTATGCAGCACGTTTTCTTAAAAAATGCGATTGAAAATGCGGGATATTTATGCAATTTTATGCAATAAAATTGCGGGAACTTGCAAAAACTGCGGTTTGATGAAAAAAGAGAAAAAAAGCACTACATCACAGAAAGTGCTGGGAATATTTAAGTTCTCATCTTGTTTTATTGAAGACCTTAATAAACACATGGCTCAAATTTACAAAACATTGAGTCAAACAAGTTCTGCAGCTTTAAAAAAGGAATATGTGACAACTTCTGAAAAAATTAATAAAAAACTTCCTGTTTTACAGAGGTAGCTGTACAAAACAGACTTTGTATAGCATTTGAGTGCTTCCAATGCACAAAGTGCAATCTCTTAAAGGGTTAGTTCACCCAAAAATGTCATTAATGACTTCCCCTCATGTCGTTCAACACCCGTCAGACCTCCGTTAAATAACGACTTGTATAGAGATGACCGATTTCAAAACACAGTATCATGAAGCTTCGAAGCGTCATGAATCAGTGAGTCGATTTGTCAAACTGCTGAAATACGTGACTTTGGCGATCCAAACCGCTGAATCGACTCACTGTTTCATGATGTCGTGTTTTGAAATCGGTCAACACACTGGGAAACTGCTTTGCGTGGTCTTTTGCTGTTATTTTTGTTGGCAAAAGGGAATTTGCGTGCTTCATCATGGTTTCACCGATATCTATGGTTTCACCACAGGTTTGCAGCTTTTCGATGACGTTCACGTCGGGTAATTACATCACTTCAAAACGTTCCCATGGCAATAGGGGAAAATGGCGTCTCTTGTGTGAAGTAAACAAACATTTTTCCACTTTCTGCTAATATATATGAATTTTTTGCAATGAAAATGTGGGGATTATGAAATCATGCTAGCCACACATTTTAAGGCAATTTATGCGGCGAAAGTGCGGCGTATTTGAAAAAATGCGCCCCCCGCATAAATATGCGGACTTTGGCTGATTATGCATTAAATCATGCGATTGCATAATCACGTTTTTCTGGAGGGACTGATAAGCTTAATAAAGCCTGAACCTAGTTGTCGAATAATCAGTCGTATTTTTTAAACTCCATTATTGATTCGAATAGTAAACAACTCTTACTGCACGCACCGCAACAGACTTTTAAATTAAAATAAATGAAAATGCTGCATGAACTAAACCAATCAGCATGTTCAGCGCCCAAGTCCCCTTTGAAAAAGTATTTACCTGGAAATTCATTTAAACCCCGGTTCCTGCGGTCGAAACAAAAGTCCCTAGTCCCTGGGGAAAGTTCCTGCGGTAGAAACATTATGACGGCTTATGACATTCTTCTTTCAGACTGATAAAATCGGGAGTTATATAAAAAATATCCTGGCTCTTCAAAGCTTTATAATGGCAGTGAATTGTTGTCCATAAAAGTGCATCTATTCATCATAACTGCTCCACATGACTTGCGCTAAAGAGTAACGCTTGACCCTTGAACCCTTGATGCATGCGTATTGACGAACACCGAGAACAGAGCAAAACAAAGCGTAGTGTTGGGGGTTACTCTTTTAGCGCAAGTCGACTTGTGTACCGCTGACCGCCGGAAGCTAGTTATTTTAGTGTATAAAGTTTTAAATATTTATATTGTTCTTACACAAACGCGCCACTTCGCTTCAGAAGGCCTTTATTAACCCCCCGGAGCCGTGTGGAGTAGTTATATGATGAATATATGCACTTTTATAGACAAAAACGACAACCATTCACTGCCATTATAAAGCTTTGAAGAGCCAGGACATTTTTAATATAACTATTTTATTTGTCTGAAAGAAGAATTTCATATACACTTAGGATGACTTGAGGGTGAGTAAATCATGGTCTAATTTTCCTTTTTGGGTGAACTAACCCTTTAATAGTCTTGTTTGAACTTATTCATTCGTCTTTGGCTCAAAGCCACTTGCTGCAAACTTTTCTTCGAGGAAGCTTCACGTAAATTTCAAGTGAGTGAGATAAAATATTTAAACGCAAAAATTTTTTGTTCAATTATTTCCCAGATGTAGTTTTGGTATTGAGGTCAAAGTCAACTTGTGCAAGGTTCGCTATACAACAGTGGGTGATAGTCACGAAGATAACTCGGCAGATTTGAAGTGTTTCCCCCTATTGAACTATGCAACTTTATTTTGGTTGCAGGGTGACATCCTCAATTGAGTTTTTACACAGGACTTTTGTAAAGACCAAAATATGACACCTCTGATTTGGTCCTTTTAGAAGGCTGAAAAATCCCCAAAGCGCTGTCACTGCCTTCTGCCATTTCTCATTCAAAAAACAAAGTTGCGTGCTGCGCCAGCAGACTGATGCTGGCTGGACAGGATTTACCCTGACTCGCGAGTTTTTCAAAATCACAATAATCAAACGCAGTTTTATTGATAATTAAATGTTAAACGATATTACTATGTCAGTACATTTTATCGTGGTTTGTCGTGAAACCGCTTATTGTCCTATCTCTACTACGTCCAATGGATTGCACAGCAATTCAGCACAGTGCTCAAACAATAAAGCTTGGCCTTTTTTTTATGCGTTGCCTAGTTCCACTAAGGGGCTCAGGAAAAGAGTATTGGCGACTTGTGAGACCCCGCTTCCCTTCCTATTGACATTTTCCTGCACTAGAGGCTTAACTTTTGACCCTCAGAGTACTAGACACTAGCGCATTGGGTTTGATTGTTCCAAAGTCTTTGTCAAAGATTGAGAAACAGAAACAGAAGAAAAAAGGACCAAATGATTTAATTTTTATTGTCATAATGCAGTGGTTCTTAACTTTTGTTTTGTGCCTCAGAAATAGGTTGCAGCAAAAACGATGCTGAATCAGGGCTGCCAACATTTGATTTCAGCTTGCTGCTATGCTAGCTGAGACGCTCACGCCACGCTTGTAGTGTGTAGCCGGCCCCTTTAATACAGCTTCGCCGCAATGACGCCCTTTCAAGTGAGATATAAGATTTGTTGTATTAAAACTTGATGCCTTTTTTCCTCCTCTCGTAATACTTGTTGAACATGCTTTGCAAATACCAATAGCACTGTCCTCCGCTGCCACAGAGAAAAACTTCCAGACCGGCGAAGACATGTTCACAGATGACGCATTCGTGAGCTGTGCGACACATTCGCTTACACCTGGAAAGCAGATGAATCTCGGGGTGCATCTCAATCAGCTATTTCAGTAGTCAGGGCACTGATCAGGGAATCAGACAATGGGTTGATTCTCTGATCAGTGCCCTGACTACTGAACTAGCTGATTGAGACGCACCCTCGGATAAATCAGACTGATTGACTGATTTACCACCAAGTACTTTATCGGATCTAGTTTTATCGGATTTATTTTATTTATCGGAGCAATAAAAATGACGTCATTTTCACCCATATCGCCCGATAATTTATCGGTCCGATAAATAACGTGCATCCCTAGTAACGTTATAACATTATTTTCACTCAAATGTATCAAATATAAAACAGAGCTGCGTTACCCCACATACGCATAAGCGGAGGAAACAGGCGTCTGCGGCATAATAAAAGTTCCGCTGCTGTCGAGCCGAGTCCCGTCCTAATTCTATTCCACCGGCTGTGAGGTGAAGATGACAACTACCAAGATTCCACGCTCAATCTCTGCATCATCAAGCTATGCCGTTGTTTTAAATAGGCGACCTCTAGTGGCGAAAAACTATATATTGTGCCTTTAAGTTGTACTGGTTCTTTCAAAATACCCTAGGATGTTCATTCATGTTTATTTTGTGCTGTAACTACTAGTAAAGAAGAAGATATGATCTGTCACGGCAGATTTAAGAATGCCAAAATGGTATTTTATAGTTTGAATTTTGTAATTAAACTTTGAAAACTCAAAAAATATCAAACGTTACTTGCTCTGTCTTGTCTGTCAACACGATGACCTCACAACACGTGTCCTCTTTGCTTTGCATACATTTTTTCTCATTGCGTGTGAAAATGGGGGCGTGGCATTAGAGCATGAGGACAGGGTCAGTCAGTTGCGTGAGTTTCATGCAAAATGTGTGAGAGTGGGCAGCCAGGCTGAATGCAAATAATAAAATGCAGCAAACCATAATCATGCATATTTCAGATTACTGAAGGAGTATATCTTTTAAAATAGAGGAAAACATTCTTCCTACATTTTGCATTGATATAGACCATTCAAAAGTGTGCAGTCAGGCTGAATGCAAATAATAAAATGCAGGAAACCATAATCATGCATATTTCAGATTGCTGAAGGCATTTACTTTTAAAATAGAGGAAAACATTCTTCCTACATTTTGCATTGATATAGACTATACCATTCAAAAGTTTATATTTTTTTTATTCCTTTGAAAGAAGCCTCTTATGCTCACCAAGGCTGTGTTTGTTTGATGAAAATACAGTAAAACAGTTATATTGTGGAATATTATTACAATTTAAAATAACTATTTTAATTCATTTTGAAATCCTGTGATGGTAAAGCTGAATTTTCAGCAGCCATTACGCAATTCTTAGCGCCACATAAAATGATCCTTAAGAAATCATTGTAATATCATGCTTTTTGTTGAAACTGAAATGTCCAAGATTTTTTGATAAATAGACAATTCAAAAGAACAGGATTTAAAAAATAATGATAATTTGGCCCAGTGTTTCTTCATGTGGTCTTACTTAAAATACACAAATTGCTAAATCAACATGTTAATCATTTTGAATATTGTTGTGCAGTTCATTGTGATATTAATTAATTTCATATTTAATTTTAAGAACTTTATTGTTAACCTTTCATCACTTGATGTGAAATGTAAAGTCTGCATCACGTTAGAAAAAAAGTTGAGTACCACTCTGTAGTAAAATATATCTTGCTAGTCATCTGTTTTTCAGGTTTATAGCTACAGGGGTCTATTTCTTTCCTTTTCCTTAGAATAATTACACATCCAGTGCAGATGATTGCTTAAAAATTGTTGCGCTATGTTGTGTGGTCATAGAGTGGAATGGGGGAGACTTTTAAAGCAGAAGGTTGTAAATCTGTGCCACTTCCTCACAGCTTTTTATCAGGGTCCTTGAGAAAAATCAGCCAGATGATAACCGTAAGTAGGGGTCTAAGGTTATGTTTAAAGAGGGCAACAGGAAATAATGAAAGCTGAGCCCATATGCTTGTTTCTGTTCCATGTTTACTGTATGGTGCCACTGGACAAAAACAAACTGAAGACAAATATAAACTCCGGCATGAAAAATGAATTCAGGCCTCTGTGTCTTTAAATGAAATTAACTTTTTGTAATTCCTCCTGGGGCAGATCACAAAGACACCATTTATAATAGTGGTTCCTGAATTTAATCTTCCTGTCATAGTTATTTAAGGATTTCAGTTCTGTGAAGCTGTTGGCTGAATAAGTTTAAGCCTCTCCCATATCAACGGTGTAAAGGCTCACTTGTTGCCTTAACAGCAGGGCCACGTGGAGTCCAGCTGTGACACATGGCAACCCGATTCCCATCCTGCACAGCAAACAGAGGGATCAAAGTCCCCGGAGCTCAGGTGCACTGCACAGAGCCAGAAACAAGGTCAAAGGTTATATTCCCTATCCTGGAAGGATAGATGCAGGCAGCAACAGAGATACGTTTTGGCCTGTATGAAAAAAGAATGATACATTTACAAATCTTTATATGGTCAGTGCATTGTGTATATATTTCGGTACTTTGACCGAAATATATAAACAATGCTTTTTTAAAAAGGTCATCAGTGTAAAAGATGAAGAAAGAATGCCGCTGGAAAAATACTTTCCATATAAATGTTACAATCCCAAAGGATTTATCCTGCGATGTTATAATAGCCTCTGACCAAAGACATGGTACATCTTGTCCTGCTTTGAGTACTATGCTTGCTCACAGCTATGGATTCTTGTGTGGTCAAATCTTCCATAGTTTCCTAATAAAAACACAGACAGTATTCTTTGCTCAGCTAGAGATAGGCTTTTTACCTGTTTGCTTTCAAAAATCCCTTTAAGGCAAGTCTAAATCCGGTCTGATCATCTTGGCATAGGCGTGCAAGTACAGCTTCTAAAAATGGAAAAATGGAAATATCCACAACAGATTGTGTTGACATATGTTGAATCGTCGAAAATCTAACAATCATTTATTTTTTGCAGTTGTGATTTTTAATATTATTACAGATATTGTTACATATAATTTCTATCATTTTTCTATTTCTAATATGATTTTTTAAATGTATTTTAATTTAATTTTGTTTTACTTTTTTTTTATTTTGTTAGATTTTGTGAGTTTTTTTGTCATTTACTACAGGTTTCAGCTCTATTCTTGTTGTTTTGGAGGATTTGTTTGCCTTTTTTATTTAGAACAACTTTTCAGATCATATCCCTTTCTCTTTATTTTCCTGCTTAACCAGATCTTGCTGGTTAAAATTATATAAAAAATGTCCTGCTCCTGGCTCTTCTAAGCTTTATAATGGCAGTGAATTGTTAAAACTTTGTAGACTAAAATAGCTAGCTTCCGGCGGTCAGTGGTACGCAAGTCGACTTGGGCTAAAGAGTAACCCCTGATGTACAGGAGCATCGCAAGCTTTGATGCCTCATGTGGATAGGGCTGGGCAACAAACTCATGCCCCTCTTCTCTTATACACTCTAAAAAAAATGGTGCTATATGGCACTAAAAGTGGTTCTTGGCACTTAATCATAGGGGAACCACTTTAAGTGCTGTATAGCACCAATCTTGGTGCTTCAGAGGTGCTATATTGCACTGCTATCATATACAGAACATATTAAGATATGGTGCTATATAGCACCAAAAGTGATTTTGGTTACTCTTTAACCGTAACTTTTTACTCTTTCACTTGCGTACTGACCGCCGGAAGCTAGTTATTTTAGTCTATAATGTTTTAAATATGGGTATTTTTCTTACACAAACGCACCACTTTGCTTCAGAAGGCCTTTATTAACTCCCCGGAGCCGTGTGGAGCAGTTATATGATGGATAGCTGCACTTTTGGACTTCAAAAATGACTCAATAATTCAATGCCATTATAAAGCTTGGAAGAGCCAGGACATTTTTAATATAACTTCGTTTGAAAGAAGAATTTCATATACACCTTGGATGGCTTGAGGGTGAGGAAATCATGGGCTTGTTTTAATTTTTGGGTGAACTAACCCTTTAAGCTAGTTAAGTAGCCTGGCCAGGACACTCACATCCAAAACATGATATATGCTGATGAGCAGCAATGCTATTAAATTCTTTCTTCACATAAAACTGCACTGCTCTCCGGTCAAAGGCTCTGCACATTCCAAATGAAGCAGCAAGAAGATTCTCTAAAGGTGAATATGGTGGCCCTCTAAAGGCTGCTTGAAAGTTTGCTTCAAAAACAGCCTGATTTTTTCTCACTCTCCAGCAAAGAAAGGGCCTGTCTGCCCTCAAAAATTTCCATACAACCCCCTGTAATCTGAAACATATCACCGGCCTTACATAAACAAGGCTGTTGCTTTTTTGGCCTTTTTTTCCCCCCAGAATAAGCTTCAAGCTCCACAGACGTCTCATTTGTGGACTGTGTGCCTTGGCTGGCGGTCACTGAGATCACCAAGCACGTTAGAGGAGCTCTCTCATTCACTTTCACTGTCTTTAGGGTTTATAGCCTACAGGTTTACAGTCCCGATTGACCCCTCACCCTCTTTCTCTCGCATGTTTACGACAGGCTACGTCCATAGCCTCAAATTTCATTGTTTTGTTTTTCCTTGTGCACATAGCGACTCCTAAATAATTCCCAAATTGTGTATTCGCCCCTGCTGGAAACCCATTTCCTCTCTCTGACCGATGATGTGGTTTGATTTCATTACATAGACACATTAATGAGATTATATATAATGGGTTCTAGCTAATACGATCAATTGGACACAATGATGGATGTGTCATGTATTTCAATGCAGTTTTTTTTTTCCATTTTTCTCCATGTCCTTGATGCAGACAATCACACAGTTTAGTAACATATTTTCAGTCCTGCTGTGTCGCTGCAGCTACAGCCAGGTGTAACATTCACACTAATTTCCACTCTGATTCTCCCTTTCCTTTTATTTTTTATCCTATTATCCCACTAACTGTACTACTTTTTCTTTTTCTCGTCTGTTTTTGTACTTTCCATCCCTGGCCTCTTTTTACCCTGATGGAGATCACTTCTTGAAATAGCTTGCTGAGTAATGTCTGACTCTGTTTGGCTGGTCTTGTCTTTTTGTCTGCTTTTTTCTTCTCGAGTTGGCCGTCATGTCATCCGCTACTGCTCAGTGACATCATATTGGGATCAGAACCATGTGCTAAAAGCTCAGATGAGTTAGAGATTGGCTCAGGGCCTTGTCTAGTCACATTAACGTTGACCTCTGAAACACAATCGTCAAAACATGCCTCCGTTTTCCCTCATTTTCTTTCCCTCGTCCTGATGGGAGAACAAAAAGTGCCTCTGATCTCAGGGAGACAATGAAGGGAGTGGGCCAAAATAACAAAAACCTCAGCTTTCTGGCGCGCTCTGACATTTACACCTGGCTCTCATTTCCTGAGTAGTCAGTGCAAAGCTAATGAAAGTTAGCGTGAAAGCTGCACATTTAAGACATGGCTTGAAGCTTTGCCAAGTGGAACACACATTTTCTCCATTCAGGCTTTGCGCACAGTAGTATGTTTGTAAAGGAGGTTAGTTTGAAAAGAGTCAAATTGAGTACAGTGGACATTAAGAGCTTTCCAGAAAATTTATTTTTTGCCGTCAAAGGAGGTGTGTGTTAAGCTTTAAAGGATTGTCGGCAGTACAGAATCAGCTGGCGTTTTACAGCAAGCACATGTAAAGTCGCACAGAAACTCATTTAGAGTATGTGAGAAGAGTTGTTGTGGTGGGGGTCGCATGCTTCTTCAAAGATTAAACTCGAGGGCCAAGAGGACAGCAGCTGTCTCATATACAATAAGGAATATTTTGGATCTATTTTTACATTTATATTATCTCTGATGTCATCTTATGCTCACTTAAAGTTTGCTTTTAAAAGTAACATAATTTTACAACACTGTTAAAGGGATAGTTCACCCAAAAACGAAAATGTGATGTTTTTCTGCTTACCCCCAAGGCATCCAAGATATAGGTGTCTTTTGTTTCTTCAGTAGAACACAAATGAAGATTTTAACTCCAACCGTTGCCGTCTGTCAGTTGTATAATGCATGTGAATGGGGTCTAATTCGATTAGAGAAAAAAAAAACATGCACAGACAACTTCAAATTAAACCCTGCGGCTTGTGACGACACATTGATGTCTTAAGACACGAAACGATAGATAGAAACGATAGACATAGTTTCCTCATTAGTGCCTGCGCGGATCGCTCGAATGAGGAATCTACGTATATATATCTATGACCCGGACCGTATTTTGAACTTACTCACAGGAAGTTATGGCGGTCTGGAGAGCTGATGACATTCGTCTGATATGAGGTGAAATAATAGCATAAATACCGTTCGGTTTCTTGCAGAAACCGATCGTTTCGTGTCTTAATACATCAATGTGTCGTCACGAGCCGCAGGGTTTAATTTAAAGTTGTCTGTGCATGTTTTTTTACTCTAATAGAATTAGACCCCATTCACATGCATTATGCGACTGACAGACGGCAAACGGCAAACGAGTTAAAAATCTTCATTTGTGTTCTACTGAAGAAACAAAGACACCTACATCTTGGATGCCCTGGGGGTAAGCAGAAAAACATCACATTTTCGTTTTTGGGTGAACTATCCATTTAAATGCAAGTCTCAAAATTAAAAAATATAATTTATACTGTGCATTTTAGTATTGTGACCTAAATTTACTTTCATTGATTTTAGTTTATTTATTAGTTTACTTTTAAGTTTGCCAAAAAATTTACCACTTATTGGTCATCTGGCATTACCTGAAAATAATTTATTATTAGTTTATTGTATCAGCCAGAAATGCTATATTGGTGCATCCCTATGTCAGTAGGAAAGACAATCTCTTTAGTATCTCAGTTATTTCTCTAGACATCAGTGAGACTCAGTGGAGGTCAAATGGAGATTTCAAGTGCTGAGAAAATGACCCCAGTAATCTCACACGAGTTTCAAATAAGAAAAACATCTCAAACTTTGCTCAGAGCCATTTGCCAAGCTGTTAAAGTCTCCAATCAAGTGTGAGAGATTTCAATATGATCTCCTATCTCATCACATTCTCCCCAAATTATTGTGCTTTCATTTTATAACTCTTATGACAGACGTTTCTCCTAAATTTCTGAGGACGTATACAAAAGAATATTAAGACAAAACTGAGATCACCAAGTCTTCTGGGCTAAACCTCTCTGGGGTTGCATGATAGACAGTCCAGAGGACGATTCGCTGTCTAGTCATACCGTGCTTGTTCTGTGTTAAGCTGAAGAAACACTGATTGCTTGGTGGTGAATTGTTTAGGGGATAAACATGGATCAGGAACAGATTATCCTTTCATTGCTGGGTTTGTGAATACACAGGCTTTGATGCCCTATCTTGGAATTGGACCATTTTATAAGTCAACACTTTAGTGTGTGTTCACATGTGTTCCCTCTTTTCTGTTTGCACTTCGTCTTTTCATCTTTCTCTTTGTCTCTAATTCTCCATTCCTCTTTTATTTATGCTGCACTGCTGTCCAGTTCAGTTAATTCTCATTCCTCATTTACTTTTACTTGCAACTGGTGTGAGCTGTGAGGGAATTTACAGGCTGCACCCCACCCTGGTCAACCGCAAGCAAATAACCACAAGAGACCCACCCAAACAAGCCTGAAACCAGTAGCTATCCTCAGCCTGGCAAGTGATCCCTTTCTAAAATTGGTGTCAAGCTCTTATTGTCTGGGACTTCAGATGACCCAAGTGTTTTAAAAGTTGGTGAAGGGTGTAGCTTTTTTAAAGTAATTGAAAAGGTATATAGCAATTCAAGGGATAGTTAGCCCAAAAATGATTTACTCACCCTCATGTCTTTCTAAATCTGTGACTTAATTTCTTCAACTGTTATCTTGTCAATAGTCAGTGGGGCCCAAAACAACACATGCCCGATTGACTTTCATTGCATGGAAAACATTTTTTTCTTTAAAAAATATCTTCTATGTTCCACAGTAAGTCATATAGTTTTGATCAACAAAAGATGAAAGAATTTTCATTTTTTTGGTGAATTATCCATTTATATTCCTCTGAACAAAAAAGGTAGGTACACTTGCATCGTTTTTGTTCAGAGAAATAAATTACTGGACAATAATGCTGATGCTTCAACTTGTGAAGTAGATCCAGCTGTTAGAGGATGTGGCCTGTTGTTCTCTGACACACATCCTTAATCTCCATGCAGCAGCAACCCCTCCTTAGGCCTTCTGGGAAATGGAGGAGAAAGGATGACAGAGCCTCAGTAACTACTACCATTCCCAGATCTCTCTGCTTACTCCCAGGAAAACCTCTAAAACCTGGACCCCACCTTAAATCCCTTCTCTGTTCAAACTTCATATCAATCTCTCTATGCTGACCTGCCTGATCAAAAACACACTGTATTTTTAGGAACGCTGACTCAAAGTTTAACCACAAATTACTTTTTTTGCATTTTAAACAGATTTTTTGTTTGTTTGTAAAATGAGTGAAGTAGCGTGAATCTATGAAGCTTTGTTTTGATTTAAGCATGAGCAGGTTCTGCATAGGCCTGCTTATCAGATGTTGATAATCTGATCTTAGAGGCAGATGGGCGATGACTATTCTGGGCTTTCCCCCACACACCCTACAGCATGCTGGTATTCTGTTTCTATCACAATTGATTTTTTTGGGGGGCAGTTGTCTTCTGCGAGCAGGACAAACCTGAAGGGTTGAGTCATGTGTCTATATGAAATGAAACACAATGGAATTAGCAAGATTTACTGACAGATTCTCAGAATCATAGTGAACTTGCGACTGGCCGAGTTGTGATGACAACAGATGGGGGATTCATTGGCTTGCCTTGTACTGTGTGCTCTGACATTAATGAAAGCAATCACAACAATATATCTTGACTATGACTTAGACAGAGGGCCTAAAGGTTTAGTTCACCCAAAAAGAAAAAATTCTGTCATCATTTACTCGCCGATAAGTTGTTCCAAACCTGTATGAGTTTCATTCTTCTGTTGAACGCAAAAGAAGATATTTTGAAGTTTGATGTTGGTAACTAGACCGTTGACGGAAGCCATTGACTTCCATATAGGAATGAAATACTATGGAAGTCAATGGCTTCCGTCAACTTGCTGGTTTCCAACATTCTCCAGATAATCTTCTTTTGTGTTCAATAGAAAAAAAAAACTCATAAAGGTTATCAAACCTTGAGGGTGAGTAAACAATGACAACATTTACATTTTTAGGTGAACTATCCCTTTAATGACAGGGTGTGACTTCTTGTTTCTGCAAATTACAATACTATTTATATGCTAAAATGACACTGTTGTGAGGACAACAACTAGTGAGTGAGAATGGGACCACGGGGAACAAGAGGGTGGTATCAACAAGAGGTTGTATCAAAGTATAAAGAAAATCATGCCGTGAGCAACCCCTGAAGAAGTGCATTGGTTGTTCTTTCCTAGAGTTTTGATTTTGGCTGCCTCAAGGTTGGAATATTCACTGAAGTTGCAGTGTTTCTTGAGCCACTGAGAATATAATATAATATACACTACCATTTTTTACACACACACACACACACACACACACACACACACACACACACACACACACACACACACACACACACACACACACACACACACACACACACACACACACACACACACACACACACACGTTTGTTTTTGTGAAATGTGAGGATATTCCATTAGCGTAATGGCTTTTATACCGTACAAACCGTATTTTCTATCCCCTTACACTGCCCCTGCCCCTAAACCTACCCATCACAGGAGACTGTGCAATTTACTTTCTGTGAAAAAAACCTCATTCTGTATGATTTATAAGCATTTTGAAAAGTGAGGACATGGGTAACGTCCTCATATTTCACCCTCTTTTTGTAATACCAATGTCATACCCATGTCATTATACACATTTGTGTCCTGATATTTCACAAAAACATGTCCACACACACACACACACACACACACACACATACACACACATACACACACAAATATTTATGCAGAAATACTTTAATTTACAGACAAAGCATTATGAAATAGTTTACTTGCACTTTTTTTTATCCAACACAGTTGACTGGTTCATCTTTCAACAAAAGTTTATTTGCGAAATCTACATTACGCTGTACCTTGTTTGCAAAACAATCTGCTGTCAAATGCTCTGTACAACATATAATCCTCTGACGCAATCCGGGACACCAGAAAAAAACACTGAAGACTGGAGAAATGGCTGCTGAAAATTCAGCTTTGCCATCACAGGAATTCAAATAGGAAAGTTATTTTAAATTGTACTATATTTTTGATCAAATAAATACAACATTGTGAGCATAACCAATCCAAACCTTTCGAACAGTTATGTAAAGTGAAAACATATGGGTTAATCACACCGTAGAACATTTATTTCCAATTCTTTATTTATACCTGTTAGTTGAGCGATTTAATATTTGTAAAAAAAAATGTATATATATTTTTTTGCCATCGGTGCCAGATGCCTTTGAATTTTGAGGAATAACCATAAAATGCGGAATACATTTTCCTTGAACTTTTTTACTCCAAAAAATCAGGATACAATTATCAAGATGAAAAACTAAATTATGACTATTTTGGTACAAAAAAAGATGTTAATTAGAGGCCTTACTGTAGGTGTAAAATACAAATAAAAATGTATGATATTGCCTCTTTAATCCTTAGGTTCTGAATTGAACACTACAATCTCTCCACATCGGAAAAATGGATAGCTCAAATAAAGTTCAAAATCAAAGTTCAAATGTATCCCTCTGGCATTGTCATTAGTTGACTTGGTTGTCCCTTAGGGGCTGATGTGGGTGAGTAGAGTCAGCCTGCTGTGTTGGGGTGTGGAGGCCTGGCCTGTGCTCCTTACACACAGACCTCACATTGACAGAAGAACAATGGAGCGGGTACACCGCAGTGTCCTACCACGCAGGCTGGCACAAAAGAGCCCTTTCATGCATGCTGCTCCAGGGCTGGCCTGACAGGCTGCTGCCACCAAAGGCACAAGCATCACTGCCATGCCTGAAACATTTCTTATTATCAGTGTTGCAAACAGTTAAGCTGCTTAATGTTTTGTGGAAACCATATTTTATCATGCTTCTCTGATAAATAGAAAGTTCAAAAGAACATCATTTATTTGAAATAGAAGTGTTTGACAAAATTGTTTGTTGGGTGAGTTTAAAATACACACACCATGTGCACACTTAAATATGCTTCAAGATGTGTCCATTTTTATTTATTCTTGTTTAAAGGGTCGCTGCTCATCCTATGAATCCTTGGTGCATTTGTAAGAAGACCTGAGGGAATCGAGGCCTGTTTCTGTGACTTGTTTGTGTGAATGTTGTTGTATGGTACATTTCTGCTCTACAGGGAGTAAGTAAGGTACTCCCTGAGGACTGAAGCAGTTCTTAATACTACTGAGTCTAACTGTTCAACGTATACCTGGATGTTTAAATTGAATTAACTGGGTCACAATGTTATGCTTTTTTTTAATTTTCAACATTCTTTAGTGTGTAATATTGCTGTTTGAGCATGAAAAAGGTCTACAACGCACAAAGTTCACTCCAAAGGGAGTTATTCCCTATATCAGTAAGCTTGTTTCTGAAATCGTTTCTACAAATGCCTTGAATTGTAGTCTTGAGTTTTCTAGAACACACTTAAAAATATTCCTCATTTAAATTAGGGCTGTGCGATATTGAAGGAAAATGCAATATGCGATAACCTTTTTTAAATAATGCGATATTCAATATGCGATACGATATTGCTTTAAGTGTGTAAAATCTATTTCTTTCCCCAACTGATATTTTTCACTTAAAGGATAACCGACTGTGTTTACATGAATACTCATCAAGACAGCCATTTTGACATAACTGTGTGTGTATTTGACAGTTCGAGTGTGTAACAAGACACGAAAAAAAAAGAACTGCCTGTGCGCACGTTTCGGTGTGTGTGTGTGTGTCAGACAGCAGACAGCATGAGACTGCAAGGAGTTGTTTTTCGCAAGTTATTGCGTTTAATAACTCTTTTTAACGTCAAGCAAGTCACATAAGTAACAGTCGTGTGCCCAGTCTATTCTCTGCTATATGTGTCAACCTAAAACGTACACTTTTCACAATGTTGAAGTAGCCTATTAGAATCATTCAGATATTGCGTACCCTTGCGATATGCACATATGCGATATTTCGATAATTTTGATATATTGTGCAGCCCTAATTTAAATCATTCCCAACGAGGCATACACAAAAAAAAGGGCAAAGGCCTGGTTGAGCTGTGTTGAAACTCGTGGTTATGGTAAGAGCCGTGACATTTCTGAAACACGCTTAAAGTGTTTGACCAATCACAACACACAGATCCAGCCGACCAATCAGAGCACATTAAAAGGAGGGGCTTCATAAAGACAGGAACTAAATGAGCGTTACTGACAGACTGGGAAGAGGGGTGTTATATTGAAATATGTGAAAAATTATGTGGTTTTTGATAGTAGATCTCAAGAACAAAATCGACTTTGTAAAATGGCATAATATGACTTCTTTAGTTCAGTATGAGGTTATGAGGTCATGCCTCAATCTTCTAAGCACACTGACTGGGGCAGGATGGAGCTGAGGGAGGCTTGGCAATCCCACAGGTTGAGAAGAAAGGATGCCTTATTCTACTAGGCATGACCCAGGTCTGCTCGGAAGAACAAGGAAGTCAGGTTCCCCCTGAGGATGGAGCTCAAAGCAGCCTGCTTTTTCAAGGCAGGGTGAACATCAACTGTTGGCTTTATGCAACCAAGGAGTTTAGGATGGATGTGAAGATATAATAGTCGTTGGATTGTCTGATTCTGAATGAGTAAGTTTGGTTGGTACTGGTCCAGCACTAACCAGCCTGGAAATTCATGCTGGTCTTTTCAGCAGGATTTATTATTGTGCAAACAGATTATGCAGCTCATGAAACATGACCTTGACTATCCTGTGCTTTTTATTTGCTTTTGATTCTTGACGGCGATAATTCATTAAGCTGTCCTTTCTTTACATAAAGGCACTGAAATATGATTATACAAGCCACACTGACCACAAACCAAACAGATATTTTATAAAGTCATGGTTAAACAAATATTTATAATATATAAATGTGAATACAGCGAATCAATGATGTGCTCGTCTTTCTGCTGCAGGTTTGAAAAGGGTCGTATCTACAGCTACATTGGAGAAGTGGTGGTGTCGGTTAACCCTTACCGTGCCATGAACATTTACGGGCGGGAGATCATCGAGCAGTACAAAGGCAGAGAGTTGTATGAGCGACCGCCACATCTTTTCGCCATCGCTGATGCTGCGTACAAAGCCATGAAGAGGAGGAACAAAGACACTTGCATTGTTATCTCAGGTAGACTATGTCTTAATGTGTTTTGACTCACCATCAAGCTCATGGGGGATTCTGAGGAGCAGCCACAGAAGTAATCTCACAATTTAAGGGAAAAAGGCATTACTTCATCTTCAAATAATAATAAAAAAAAGCCAATTGTCTTCCTTCTGTTAGATTAAATAACAGGCCTTACTGGAATTCAAGCTTTCCGGGGTCTTCTTGTGGGGCCTCAGTGTGACTGGGAATGATGTGATTAGATCTCTGGTCAGATGAGAATTGCTTGGCACTGACCGCCGTGTGGTTTTCCAGTCACAGTGGACTGCTTGAGGAGAAGCTTACAATAGAGTTCAGTACATGAGCAAATTGCTTTCTCAAGACATGCCCATTGTGTGAAAAAGATTAACGACAATATGGTTGTTTCACAATTTCTACAATAATGCCTCTATGAGATGTTGTTTGTTTTCTGTCTGGGACGCTGTGGAACTATGCTGAGGTGGTTCACATTGCTCATGGGGAATAATCTGGTGACTACTCAGACATTGCCTCTATAAGAAAACATTGATTATTATCCAGAGAGTGACCACAGGTGGTGACTACACTGCAAAAATATTTGGTATGTGTGGTGCCATCTTGTGGCAAACACAGGAACTTGCTATTTATTTAGAGCATCATGAGCACTTTTTTTGTGGTTTAGCATAATACTGGCTTACTCGGTAATTAGGTTAATAAGGGCCTTACAAAACAACTCAGAAGAGTGATATTTGGATATATATTGATTGTAGCTTAAATTTTTCCCATAGACTTACTTTCTGTCCTTGGGGAATAGGGTGTATTTGATTCGTATGATCATTAAAAACAGTAATATTGGGAAATATAACAATTTAAAATAACTGTTTCTATTTGAATAAATGTTATTTATTCCTGTGTCACGTGACCCTAATAATATCATTATAATATGCAGATTTGGTGTTCAGGAAACATTATTTATTTTTGTCAATGTTGAAAAAATATACATATTTTATCAGGATTCTCTGGTGAAAAGAAAGTAAAAAAATGCATCCTTGGAGTATTCATTTCTTAAAAAAAATTGACTGACTCTTTTCAACAGAAGTGTGCAGTGAAGTTCAAAAATAAAAATACAAAAACTTTTCAATCAAATTGGCATGCTATTTATGCATGTTGCTAATTAAATTCAACTTACTAAGTTACCAAGTTACGTCTACTTTCAAAATAGACGTATTTTCACCAGTGGTCTTGTTGTATTTCACTAAATTGTAATGGTATTTACTTAATTTAATCCAATTATATTATTATATCTATAAAGCATTAGTCATTGTTTGTTTACTTTTGCAGGGGAGAGCGGAGCTGGAAAAACAGAGGCTAGTAAATACATTATGCAATATATCGCTGCTATCACCAATCCCAGCCAAAGAGCAGAGGTGGAGAGGTACGTACAACAAAACCCTTTCTGTTCCTCTCTCCTCACTGGTGCAGAGATGAGTCATATTAAGAGCATGCTGCATAGCATGCCTCCTTAATGTTATAATCAGCAACCGCTGAGCATTTCACAAATATTTGTGGATGTAGTTCATAATAATACAAATCTTTGCTTAGTTACGACTAAGAGAAAGCAGAAATTTCTAAGTGAAGTAGTGTGTGAATGAATAATGCATTGGAATTAGCTTCACAGGGCCCAATAGTGATAGAAGTGAAATGTAGGGCACAGATTAAAATAGTGCTGGGTCACGCCAATTGAACTATGATGGATCTAAGTCAAGCTTAATGAATTATTGATAGGAAACTCTACTATGCTTTATTTTGTGTTATCTATGTAGCTTGAGAAATATAGCGCTTAGTATAAGAATATGTCAGGCTTGTAATATTTATTTAATCATAAAGGTCTTTTATACCTCTCTTATACAACATGCTGCATAGACCTTCATTCTTATATCTTAACTATGACTGCAGTAATAGATGGTAATAATAATAAAATCAGGTTTTGCAACTGTTATATACTTTTAGATGTTTAGTGCTGTGTGCTACCTTTCACTATCACTGTTATTGCACCCCGTAGATATGGTTTGTTTTCTCTGCTTGATAAAGGTTAAGGCTCTTTCAAAACTGGGCGTTGATCAGTGTAAAATATTTTCCAGGAAGTACATCTAAAGTTATTCCAAAACAGGGGTTTTTGTAGTCTATAGTAATTTCCAACTTACTTGGTACTTTGCAGATTTTAGAGGGTAACAAGATTTCGTTTTGCTTTGCTAAACCTATAAAACAGAAATTATGACTTTAAAATAAATAAATTGTTAGGGCAGTTAAAAGTTAATAAAAAAATAATTAACTTTAATGGGGCTTTTGAGATACCTAAAGCAAAAGAAGTTGGGCGACACTGCTAGGCTCAATGCCAATGTAAAAGTGGAATTTTACAGGATGTTGTAGCTATTTGGGTCACAAAATGGAGGAAAGTGCCCCACTTAATGCCTCACAGGCTTCTAATAGTAGGGCATGGCACCTTCTTCCAATATACAGTGTAGGTCATGCATGTCTGTAGAGCAGGAGAACCAAATGCTGAGCATTCTGTGGTCTGACCCATGCAGCAGGCCCCATAAATCATCCACTGAAACGCTCTTAACCGCCATGCTGGGATACCACACAGTGATACTATACACACTAAAATAGCCAGATTTAACCATGTATACTGGCTCGTAAAGGCTTCATACAGACATATTAGTGTATTTACTCTAAAACCAAATGTCAGGAGCAATCAGATCCATCAGCCTCATATTGAAACTGACGCTCGTTTAGCTGTATTGGTGAACTGATGCACAAGTGGCTTGTAAATGTTGTAGAAATGAACAGAGTGTGTGTTTATGCAGGGTGAAAAACATGCTGCTGAAGTCCAACTGTGTCCTGGAGGCTTTTGGGAATGCCAAGACAAACCGCAATGATAACTCCAGTCGTTTCGGAAAGTACATGGATATCAACTTTGATTTTAAGGGAGACCCCATTGGCGGCCATATCAACAACTACCTGCTTGAGAAGGTAGGGGCACTAAAGAGGAGCTTAGAAGTGACTCTCTCATAGGGTCAATATATGTTAGGGCTGTCAACATTAACGCATGCGCTAATTTTTTTTTCCAGTTTAACACATTAAAAATATTTTACGCAATTAATGCAGCAATCCGTTCTTTCTGTCATCCTTTGGATTTGCTGGATTACACTCTTATTCATGCAAATGCTTTTAAACAATTCAAGCGCAAAAAGACAAAATGCAACGCACTGTCTGTGAATGTCCTCACACACGCAGCATGCAGAAAGACGCGCGCCAGTATCGTGCTCACAGACACCGTACCAGAATTGAGTTCTCTTTCACGCTTGAACAAACAATAATACACAATTATTCTGTTGAGTATCCTCATAAGAGCAGTCCTAAATAAGTTAAATTAAGTCTTAAATGAACGTAACGAGTTAAAAATTGGACACCTGTGAGATCTGCATCAGATCCGCGTCATGTTCGGCAGCGGCAAATCTTAGTCACAGCAGCCACTAATGCTGTCTGTCATTAATGTTAATCCGAGAACAAAGGGAACAGAGAAAATTACTCTCGGCTCTTGACTAACGAACTTTTGTAGCTTTAATAAGGATTTAATTATATTTAATTTATAATTTATGCAGTGCAGACTGTTTGATGACTTTATTCAATTTCTGTAGCCTATATTTCCTACCCATTAGACAGGAAGGGCACAGGTAAATATGATATTTGTTTTGGGTTTATGTGATTCTTTTAAGTTCACTTAAATTAAAAGTTTTATATTTTGCCTATGTATGTATGTATGTATGTATGTATGTATGTATGTATGTATGTATGTATATATATATATATTTTATATTTTAATATCTCAATCTTTCAAAACCACCCAAAACAGCAGCCACCCAGAACCACCTAGCATCAACCTAGAAATGATCTATGGACCAGTTAGTAAAGTGTTAAAAACACTAAAAACTTTAGCAACTGTATAGCAACACCCTGACAACCACCCACAACCCTAGCATTGTTGCAGACCATTTTGCTCGGGCACACACAACTCAGTTTTGTCTTGCTTGATTGTGATATTGTGACATTTTTACATTCATTATAAACGCGTATGATTTTTATCCTTAACACTTATTTTTGATTTAATACACAGTCCCGAGTCATCTTTCAGCAGGAAGGAGAGAGGAGTTTCCACTCTTTCTACCAGGTGAGTGAAGTTGACATGCTGTTTTTATTTTGCCAGACACCAGACAAATCCTACCAAACCTGTTTATGACTCCTCTGTCGGAGCTTTCAAAGGCCAGTAATTTCTCAGTTTTATTGCCCCTACAAAATAATGTCCTGTTGCTTCAAAACATGCTCAAAACTTCAGAACAATTCCATCTGTCTGTTAGTGCTCTGCAAACCATTATTATCAAGACTATAATTTGCTCCTCCATATCAACACAAGAGAAATGCTCCTGTGGGGAAAGTCAAAAATGCTTTTTAAATGTGTTTTTCAGCTGGTGAAAGGAGCTCCAGATGCTCAGCTGCGGTCATTGCACATTCAGAGAGATCCCACAGCATATACCTACATTAAAGTTGGAGGCCAGATAAAGGTATTGCACCAAATTAAAAGACCATTGTGGGTGGTAATGTTTGTGTGATATTATACAGAAAATGTATAGATATCATAAAGGATCTCAAGATCTTCTTTGGGATCTCTGGAAAATCAAATCATTGCAGGGGCAATAACAAATAATTGTGCAGGGAATTTGATTATTGTTGTTCCTGGGTGCAGTAGGCATTGGTGCATATTAAAACCTATTAGTAATTGCCTCATATGTGATAACCTGTTGAGTCAGGAGGTGAGATCACCCAGCACTTTTCCATCGCTACTGCGGGGAGTTTAATGAGCGGGCACGAAAACAAATTTATAGCAACAAACAAGGTGTCGTCATGGAACAGGCTGGATTGTTGAGCTGAAACAAACAGCCTGCAGTGCTTTGAACATTTCATGCCAGTTCCCAAGTCTTTTGTAGGTGCGCATGCTGGCTAAACTTCACACTCTGTCCAGCACAACTGTGGCTGCAAAAGGTTCCTGCTGTATGAAATTAACGTTACCCCGCAGGAGCTGTTAGCCATGAGCGTGCCAGCATAAATAGCAATTCGAGTGTTGCGCTTTTGTTTTAGGAAGTCTGGGGATTTAGCTGCTGTGTCAGCAATTTTCAGCTTTTAATTGCCTTGCTATAAATTTGATGTGAAAGTAATAGTAGGTTTAATGACCTCCTGTTTCAAAATCATTGATTTACCTTCACTAAATGAAAGGCTTTTAGCCAGTCTACATTTAGGTAAAGACCAACTGTCCTGTTATCCCTAATGCTGAATTAATAGCATACTGTTAAAAGCAAGATCAGGAAGAGGATGTTTTAACTAAACTTTATTTAACGTATCAGGATGTGCTTTTCGTGTGTGATCGTAACCCACCCAGATTCTCTTTTTTCAATCTTGCAGTCGTCTATAAACGACAGTGCTGATTTTAAAGCTGTCGCTGATGCCATGAAGGTCATTGGCTTCACTGCAGAGGAGATTCAGACGGTCTCCAAGATCCTGGCTACCATCTTGCATCTGGTTTGTATTACATAAGCTTGTTCAAAATGTATTGCCAACTGCAGCTAGGATAACCCAAACCAATTGATTGATTAATTATTTAATCTTTCTAGGGAAACCTGAAGTTTGGAAGCGATGGAGATGTGACTCTCATTGAGAACTCTAAGGTAGTGTCAGTGCTGGGGGATTTGCTGTCCACCAAAGAGGAGAATGTAGAGAAGGCTTTGCTCTATCGAACTGTGGCCACCGGTCGGGATGTCATTGACAAACAGCATACTCATCAAGAGGCCAGTTATGGTCGTGATGCCTTGGCCAAGGTATGAATTGGGACTCTGGGAAACTGTTTTAGGAGGCAAACAAAATTGTGGTAACGGAGCTGTAAATAAAACTGCTGGACCAAACATTTGCATATGAATTTCATGCCAATGTCTGAAATAAAACTTCTACGGGCCTTATATGATAGATGGATATTTAGAAATAGAAATATGATGATTGTTTTGAGCCACTGTAAGGACATAATGTCACCTTCCGCACAGTATATCTGATGTACGTTTGAATTATATGTTGTACTCTTTATTGCTCTTAACTATTTATATAGTATAATAATATGCATTTATAATATATATAAGCAATTTTATCATGTATACATACACACTACCAAAAGTGTGGGATCAGTAAGATTTTTTTTCTTGAAAGAAAGTAAAAGTTCTATTTCAAATATTCTTTTAAACTTTCTATTCATAAAACAATCATGAAGAAAGTATTATGGTTTACACAAAAATATTAAGAAGCACAACCTTTTTTCAACTGTGATTTATAATAAACTTTCCTTGAGCACCAAATCAACATTTGTGACCCTGGACCATAAAAACAGTCATAAGTCGCATGGGTATATTTGTTGCAATAGCCAACTATACATTGTATGGGTCAAAATGATCCATTTTTGTAAAGATCATGTTCTATGAAGATATTTTGTAAATTTCCCACTGTAAATATATATATATATATATATATATATATATATATATATATATATATATATATATATATATATATATATATATATATATATATATATATATATATATATATATATATATATATATATATATATATATATATATATATAAATATAAATATTATTAGTAGTAATATGCCTTGCTAAGGACTTCATTTGGACAACTTTAAAGGTGATTTTCTCAATATTTAGATTTGCCTTCTCCCTCAGATTCCAGATTTTCAAATAGTTGTATCTCGGCGAAATATCGTCCTATCATAAACCATACATCAATGGAAAACGTATTTATTCAGCCCTGAATTGACCCTTATGACTGGTTTTGTGGTCCAGGGTCACATATTAGAATGATATCTGAAGGATCATGTGACATTGAAGACTGGCATAATGGCTGCTGAAAGTGCAGTTTTGCCATCACAGGAATAAATTACATTTGAAAATATATTACAATAGAAATCAACAATTTTAAATTTCAATAATTAATTTCAGAAATTACTGTTTTAATGTAGTTATGATCAAATAGTGAGCATAAGAGACTTACTGTTTTACTGACCCCCAAAATTTAAATGGTAGTAAATAGGCTATGTTTCTTATGTCTTTATGTACTATAGATATATCTCTTTTTACAATGCTTTCACAGCAATAGAGAAAAAAATCATGTCGTAGCTGTACAATTACAATAAAATACTTGGCCAAGACAACGTTTCTTCTTCCACCAGTTCACTTTCATTCATTATTTGCTACTCGCAGGCCATTTATGAGCGACTTTTCTGCTGGATTGTGGGAAGAATCAATGACGTCATTGAGGTGAAAAACTATGATGCCAGGGTTCATGGGAAGAACACAGTCATTGGAGTCCTGGACATCTATGGCTTTGAGATCTTTCAGAATAACAGGTGAGAGCATATTCTCTTCCGTACAGATATGAGGATCTTTATTGGCTGTATTCTTTTTCCCCGGCTCATTTTACTATAATTAGAGTGTCTCTCCTGAATATCGTCCTTGTTTTATCCAGCTTCGAGCAGTTCTGTATAAACTACTGTAATGAAAAACTGCAGCAGCTCTTCATTCAACTGGTGTTGAAACAAGAGCAGGAAGAGTATCAGCGAGAGGGCATCCCCTGGAAACATGTGGGTTTTATTTGATGGTTCTCCACAAACTTTTCACATCTTCACTAGTTATATTATACAAAAAGATTATCATTTTGTATTGATGTTGCATTACTGCAACTAAATAAACGTTGTTGTGATTTGTGTGTTCATGGAAACAGATTGACTACTTTAACAATCAGATTATCGTGGATCTGGTGGAACAGCAGCATAAGGGCATTTTTGCAGTCCTGGATGAGGCGTGCATGAATGTGGGGAAGGTGACGGATGAGATGTTCCTGCAGGCTCTCAATGGAAAACTGGCAAAACATGCCCACTACACCAGCCGCAAGGTATTGAAAATAACAATAACTGGGTAAAGCTATTTATCCTAATGCTCGCCAAGGATGCATTTATTTAATCAAAAATGAAGCAGTAATATTGTAGCCTCGCTCTGCCCTCCTACGTACTCCCGCTCAATTTTCATTTTCCTTCAGTACTCCGTCTGGGATTGCGGTATATTCTCTGGTTTTCTCCGGTCAAAATTTAACCGGTCCAATCAGCGAACAGAGGGAGTGGCTGTTTGAGATGTTTGTCCGCTAGTTTGAGATGACATATGTCACGACCAAACGTTAGCGATTGGTAATGGCAGATCCAGAGTGTCTCTGGGCAAATCCAATAGTTTTAAACTTCAACAGAGTACATGCCTTCAAGGAAGTTAACGTTTGTCAGTGGAGAGTGGCCAGACTCTCTGTACAAATTAAATGTACGAGAGTCTGGTAGGACCAGGCTAGTAATATTGTGAAATTTAATTACAATTTAAATTAACTGCTTTCAATTTTTTTACTTAGCCCTGTGATGGCAAAGCTGAATTTTCAGCATCATTACTCCAGTCTTCAGTGTCACATGATCCTTCAGATATCATTCTAATATGCTGAAGACACATTTCTAATTATTATCAATCTTGAAATTAGTTTAATATTCTTGTGGAACCCGCCCAACACCACCCTGTATTCTTTTTGAATAAAAAGTAGTCTTAAATTTAAATAGAATTATTTTATAACTTCTTTAATAACTATCACTTTAATGCATACTTGCTATATAACATTTTTTCGTAAAAATTTTTTTTATTACTGACCCCAAACTTTTGGACAGTTGTGTACCCAGTGCAGTGTTGAATAATACACATTTAGTCAAATCTAGTAGGCCATCCAGGAATTGTGGACAATTTACATACTATAGAATTAGAAATAGTAGTATGAGAGTATTCTATTCTGAACAGCCTTAATTGAATTTTGCGCATTACCCAGAATCAACACAAGGAGGCAATAATGGTCAGTGAAAAAAGTATTTCTCACTACTGAGCCTCCGGTGATGTCACTGGCGACCAATGGAAGCTAGTAAGACTGATGTCTCATAGCCTTGGCACAGTGTCAGAATGCGTGAGGGAGTAGGAGAGTTATGGATGGAGACAGACTGAGATAAAGATAGAAAAATGCAGTAAACAAAACAAAATGTAAACATAACCCACCTTCCAGAGCTCTAGACATGATTTCTGGACACTGATGGGTTGGTCATACAGTGGGCACAAACCCAGCTGAGGGTCAATTCAGGTACTACTTTATCAAACTGTGCTCAGAATCTGCCCTCAGCTTAGTTGCATTCACACCGAAGGGAGCAGGCATCGTCTGCCCCGATGTCAGGCTGTGTGAATAATCAAAAGTCTCCCTGGATGCAGGAATAATAAGTGTCCTTCACAGCTCATTTGTAATGCAGAGGGTTACTCCTCACTGTGGAGGAATCTCAGGCCTGTTAGCTAGATAGATGATGTGTCTTTCTCCTGCTGCGTGTGAGCACAAACATCAGCATAAGCGTATCCATTTCATAGTGAACTAATCCATTTGTGCAAACACCACTCTCACTAAATTTGACATGTTTTTTTTTTTCAAATTTGCTGTGTGTTTATCTCACAAATTAAATACAGAATGTGACATTTTCGTCTTGGACAGCCACCTCTGAGATATTTTCAGGCTTGGTGATAGACATCCTCCCTTGGAGAACGTGAAATGTGCAGGCCGCTTTAAGCATAATTAATGGTTGCCGCTTGTTAAAAATCTGTGGCCGAGTCTCTTGCGATTTCTTCACTGAGGATTTTTACCCTCTTCGCTTTGCTTTTTTCCTCTGCAGTCTCGGTTTAAGATGGAAAGTTTCACCCATGGTTGATTTCAAGTATGAAAAGTATGCTCTGTGGACCGGAGTACTTTCTCTGTAGTTCTCTTCTCTTAACTTGGTCCTGACAGGAAACATGGAACTTATATTACTCTGCCATAAGCTGCACTGGCTTCAGAGCATAGCAGATTGCAGCAGTGAGGAAGAGAGAAATTGTTCATTATTTCATGAAGTCTGCTTTTAAATTCAGGTGTTCTGTATGATTTGTGGATGACTATGCTTTAAAATCCTGGCAAATTTCTAGCAGAATAATGATAATTGACACACACACACACACACACACACACACACACACACACACACACACACACACACACACACACACACACACACACACACACACACACACACACACACACACACACACACACACACACACACACACATTTTGTTCAGTCATAATAAAAAATACACTCCATCTTTCATTACTGACCCCAAACTTTTGAACTGTATGCACTTTAATCAACGTTAAACCCTAAAGATAGACTCTTTAAATTAATAAGAATATATCAGTTGTTTCAAATCTGTCACATTTTAATATTAATAGTTGTTGCAAATGGATGCTGGGTGGCCTTCTGTACATTCTGCATGTGTTGGGCCCATTTCCACTGCCCTAAAGCTGTTATATTCATGCAAACAGAAACAATGCAGCTTTTCTGTAATACTGCTACTAAATTATCCCAAAACAACAACAAAAATGTATATGAGATTATTATGATTATTAAGATTTGATAATCATTATTGATAACTGTCTAATGCGCATTGTGCATTAAAGCTGCAGTCCGTAACTCTAGCGGTTAATAAACTGAACTGCATGTGCAACATTGCAGCCGGAACTACTTCTCTCTGTTTATGTCTATGGCAACTGTGCTCCTCTGCAGCGGTTCCTACCAGTCTGGTTTGAAATAGTCCCAATATAAACACTTATTTTAAGTGTACCATAATGATTCAGGGTACGACAAAAACACAGTTTAGAAAATGGATTCATGTTGTACATTCTTATTATATAATTTTTGTAAATCTTGAACACAAAAAAAAGTTACGGACAGCAGCTTTAAGCTATTATCTTTATTGTATTTATTGAGCATTCCAAATATCCCTGCCCTATATACGTGGTCTAGAAGTGATTCGATGTTGAGTCAATTCCCCTATACTCACTGAAAATTATATCCTCTATAAATATCAAAAGACAAAAACTTTAGTTGTAAAAGTGTTTTGACTGCGGAAGCCCCACTTTCATATCGAATTGCTTGAAAAAAAGAGTTTGCCTCAGTCTGTGTACATGCTCTATGCTTTATCTAAGATGAAAACATCAGATGTAATGGCAGATCTAGCCTTGAGCTGCCATATCTATCTCAATAAGGTGCTTCATTTACTGCCACTTTCACCTTCTCGTTGTGCTTATCAGCTTGTTTACGTCTTCCTCCATGTACCTCGCAGGCTCTTGATGTTCACTGTGCTTCCCACATTCTCATCGCACCCTTAAAACAGCTTTGATCCTTCCAGGTGTTTGCTATAAAAATGCCTCTTTTCCCATCAGCTTTTAATTACTGTTATTTGCTGACACAAGCGGCTGTCTGACGGTATGCGTCGGGGGCTTCGTTCGTCTCTCCTGTTCTTTTCTTTGATCCCAATTTCCCCCTCCCCTCGCCCCTTGTTTTCCCTCTCTTCATCATGTGACGATTGCAGGTGTGGCCGTATGAGCGGATGCTGCTATGGGAGCACATAGATGCCTGGTTGTGTGAAGTCAAGGGCAGGCTCATTATCCGATCAGGCTTGTGTAGGCCACAGCAACCAGCCAATTAGCCATCGGTTTCTGTTCCTGGAGAAGAGCTCTGCTGGCCTCTGTGGCCTGCTCTTCAGCAGAACTGTTCATTAGGAAGCGGAATCATGACTTGCTTTCAACGTAGTGGAAGTAATTGCATTGTTTTCATGGTGACTTGTGAAGAATCGACACACGTTTAACACGTTAGTTACTGGGTAATTGGTATATAAAATCCCAGTGTGACATGAGTTGACATGTCATTGTACTTGGTTTTTGGACACAGCTTTGCAGGTTTAGCATTAGCTGGGTTGTTTTTCTTAAGGTCCTTTTAACATGACTCGCATTTGCAATTGAACTCTGCTTCAGCTTTACCCCGCAGCGCTGATCCAGCACAACTCAAAATTCAAGCGATTTCAACTTTGTACTTACTTACGCTGACCTTTTGAAGTGCAGCCAATTTTCATAACATCTATCTTTCCAAACACATGATTTATGCATTTTCATGATTTATGCATTTTGGAGTATAAAGCAACAATAGAAGTTTAAAAACATTCAAACTTTATGAATAGATCTTGGGATTCTATTTTTTAAACATTAACTACATTAGATAACACAAACTAACTAAGACCAATACTTGTAAAGCATTTATTAATCTTAATGAATGTTAATTTTAATACATTATTAAAATCAAAGTTTTTTCTGTTAAAGGAATAGTTCATCCAAAATTTAAAATTACCCCACGATTTACTCGCTCTCAAGCCATCCTAGGTGTATATGACATTCTTCTTTCAGACAAATACAATCAGTTATATTAAAAAATGTGCTGGCTCTTCCAAGTTTACGGAATACGGAAGCCGGTCTGGCTTGAGATATTTTACTTTATAAAGTGTTTAAATATGGATATATTTCTTACACAAACTCAACTCTTTGCTTCAGAAGGAATTTATTAACCCCCTGGAGCTGTGTGGATTACTTTTATAATGGATGGATGCACTGTTTTGGGCTTCAAATTTGGGGCTCCCATTCACTGCCATTATAATGCTTGGATTAGCCCGGACATTTTTTTTTTTTTTATACTTTATTTTAAAGGATTTTTCAAGTAAAAACACAGAACAAACAACACTGGCTCGGACTACACAAAAACAAAAATCAGTATATAAAAGTACATTAATAAAAAGCTGCACCACACACTAGGTGCCCAGAAGGGATATGCAGTTTAGACCTTAGAGAAGTCCTTAGGGGTCGACTGTGCTGCTAACTTGTCCAAATGCCCGAGAAATGGACCCCAAACAGCAGAAAACTTTTCAATAGAATCAGTTCTCAAAAGTCGAAGTCTTTCCATCTGTATGACAGAGATCATATCCATAATCCACATCTGGAATGAAGGGGGTGAGGGTGACTTCCAGTTCTTAAGGACAAGTCTCTTAGCCACGACCATACCCAGCATTAAGGACTGTTTCAATGCACCTGAAAGGCAAGAGGTGCGCTGTGAGAGGCCAAAGATGGCAAGTTCAGCATCCGGTGGAAGAGGCTTATTGTAAGCCTTGGAGTACCAGTCAAAAATACTTGACCAAAATCCAGACAATAAAGAGCAAAACCAAAAAGCATGAGCAGCTGTATCTTCTGCCACCTTACACCTGTCACACATTGGTGAAACGGTGGGGAAAATTTTATGCAACTTAGCTTTGGTGTAATGTAAACGGTGAATAACTTTGTATTGGATCAGTTGGTGTCTGCTATTGACTGAACAAGCATGTATTGTAGCCAAGCACCTGTCCCACGTGACGTCGGAGAGCTCAACTCCTAGATCTTCCTCCCAGGCCTCTTTAAATCTTACAGTAGGGGCTGAGAGGCAACTTTCAAATAAAGAAACAAATTTAGAAATAAGACGTACAGAGCCAGGAGGATTAAAAAAAACATCGAAAAAGACATGATTCTCTGGGAGGAGTTCAAAATTACAAATTTTGGACTTCACGTAATGTCTGATTTGTAAATAATGAAAAAAATGTGCATGAAGCAAATAAAATTTTTCTCTCCCCGGACATTTTTTAAAGGGGTCATGAATTGAGAAATCAACTTTACCTTGAGCTTTTGATGTATAAAAGTCATAGTAATATAAGAATAGCCTGTAAGTTTCAGAGCTGAAAACGTCCTTGTTAGTCAAAGAAAAGCTTTTATAGACACCAGGCCCATCAAATGATCGATTTCAGAATATGCCACACCTTGACGTCATCGTGTGGTGAAGCATCACCTCAACAGAAAAAGAACATCGCCTGATTCTGTACCCCCACCCACCGACTCGTGCCACTAACATGACATAGGCCTACATAGAGCTAAACCGCATCGAATTTCTAAGCAGTAAACATACCACAGAAGCTTCATTCGGATTCTAATATCAGAATGCTTAGATTAACTTTATTTTTAATGAATATCCAGCTCACGTGAGGAAGACATTGCGTGTCTGTTCCTTCATTTAACCACGGATTCGTTTGTAAACAAGAGTTTGGATTTGCAGACAGAATGAGATTACATGAATGAATGAAGCAACACTAATGTGAGTAAACATTTTTTTTTTATTTATATTTGACAGTATTGCATTGTTACAGATAGTATTGATTATGTGGACATGTCTAACTGAACATACCTTAGCACGCTGTCAAAGGCTGAAGAATCCTTTATTTGTGTTGTTGTGGTTCATTGCGATTCGGGATTAGACTCGGACATGTTTATGCGCCAGTGCTCGCAAAGCCCAACGTCCCGGGGCTGTGTTTTCCATTTGGGCTACCAAAACGTAAGCCTGGTCTACCGACGGGCTATCTTAAATATTGAAATAACATACCTTTCTAACATTAATGGGACCTTATTGGGTTACACTTTATTTTAAGGTGTCATTGTTACAGTGTAATTATATATTTAAGTACTGCTTAATATTAATTAACAAAATGTACTTACTATAGAGTTAGGGTAGGATGAGGGTTTGATTGAGGGTTAGTTGCATGTAATTATGCATAATTTACTGTTGTTACTATGGTAAGTACATGTAATATATGGAACAAGGACACTGTAAAATAAAGTGTTACCCCTTATTGTAAACTTTCACTGAGATATTAAATTATCATCCCGAGCATCCCGAGACAATACGAAACGACCCATTTGCTGAGTCCTATTGTTCTTTCTACTATGTATGAGCAGTCAGGAGGATTTTTAATTTTTTAATTTAAATGTTTTTTACGGTTTGCTGTTATATTGGCCTCGGTTTGCTACCTGGCTGCTGTTGGCTGTGTCAATGTGTGAATGGCAGATTTTGGGCTTTATTGGCAGGTGCCATTGTCATTGCTGTTTGTATGGTTGGCTTAACCAGCACTCTGTATTGAGAAGCACAGGTGTTAGACAGGATGGTGTGGTCCTGGGGGGTGAGAATAGAGCTTCTGGGTAGGAGGGCGGGGAGGCATCTGTGCGATCAGCAGGATCCTGGATTAAACATGTCTGTACAATCAAACACTTAAAAAAAAAATAAAAAAAAATGTAAATTTAGACTGGGTAGAATTGGAGTGCATGTAGTTTGAAGCTGTGGCCTAGAGGTTAGTGCAGGTGGTTCTTATGTTGATATGAGTTTGAGTCAATCCCTACGGATTCATAAGCTGTCACCCTTGAACAAGGCTCCTAAGTCTTATTTAAACAGGTTCCAGGATGTATTGGGAAAGATTTAGATTTTGCTTTGTTAACCCTTATAAAAATCAATTTGAGGGCAGTCAGTAGAATAAAGTTATGCATTGTGATTAAAATATATTTTTGTTTTCAGTATGGAACATACTGTACATACACTACTGTTCAAACGTCTGGGGTTAGTAAGATGTCTTAAATGTTTTTGAAATAAGTGTCTTATGCTCACCAAGGCTGTATTTATTTGATCAAAAATACAATAAAACAGTAATATTGTGAAATATTATTAAAATGTAAAATTATTGTATTTTATTCCTCTAATGGCTTAGCATCATTACTCCAGTTTTTAATATGTTGATTTGCTGCTGCTTAATTATTATTATTATTTTTTTTTAGGAAACTATTATACATTTTTCCTTCAGGATTGTTTGGTTAATAGAAAGTTTAAAAAACAGCATTTATTTATATCATATTATCCTGCCAGTATACACTATACAAACATATAATATTTTGATAAATAGGAAATGCAAACACAAATCTGCAATTATGAAATGGTAATGTTTAAAATTAAAAACAACTTTTACTTTAATATTTATTAAATGTTTTTGCTGGCAAAGTGATTAAGTACAATTACATGCCCAACCGATTATGCAACTGTTTTCTTGAGTTGTCTGGTTTTTAGAATGAGCAGATTTTTGGGTAACACTTTATTTACAGTTTCCTTGTTACACATACATGTAGTTACTATGGCAATTACTATAAATTATGCATAACTACATGCAACTAAGTGCATGTAGTTAATTAATATTATTCAGTTTCATATTTTTAAGAGACCCAGACAGTGTATTTGGTGCCTGGGTACTACCCATAAAGACTTTAAACTCTTCCGAAATGCAGTCTTCGGATGTCCCACATCAAATATGAATCTCTATTGCAATTTCAAACGAGTAAATTAGTTTTTTTTTTCAACACAGTTCCAGCCATCCATTCAAATTGATTCTGATTGCTCTTCCACTTCGGCTGAAGTATTCAGGTTTGTCCTCACTGATAGAGATAGTGGCTTCTCATCCGTTCCCTTAGAGGGCCGTTTTATCTGTATTGCAGTTGAAATAAGTGAGTCACCACATACACAAACCAAACAGAGACCCATAAAGTGGCACCCGGCACAGAATAGAGATGCTTGCAGCAACACAAAAGCTCACTAAAACTTACTGATAGTCAATCCTTTAATTAATCCGGCATGTGGGCATGTGACGGATTGTGGCTAGAGGGGTTCGGAGTGTCATTGTTCCGTTCTGCTTTAATCCGCAGAAATGGGCGTCCCTGTTCACACAGTGGATCAGCAGCATTCTGTATCTTAATGAGAGCTGAGGCTGCTTGCCTTTGATGTCACTGCTGTATTTTATGAATGACACTCCGTCTTATATAACTGCACTAGCTGCCCTCATCCAGCATGCAGATAGAGGATCCTCAAGGAGGCCAGTGATCTGGCACTGATAACAGGGTCTTAGAACCTGGCGTTTATGCACAATTGTAGCAGTGCAAAATGTAACACATTAAACGTGTTTGTGTGTATATATACAGTGAGGAAAATAAGTATTTGAACACCCTGCTATTTTGCAAGTTCTCCCACTTAGAAATCATGGAGGGGTCTGAAATTGTCATCGTAGGTGCATGTCCACTGTGAGAGACATAATCTAAAAACCAAAAAAAAATCCAGAAATCACAATGTATGATTTTTTAACTATTTATTTGTATGATACAGCTGCAAATAAGTATTTGAACACCTGAGAAAATCAATGTTAATATTTGGTACAGTAGCCTTTGTTTGTTCCTGTAGTTTTTCACCAGGTTTGCACACACTGCAGGAGGGATTTTGGCCCACTCCTCTACACAGATCTTCTCTAGATCAGTGAGGTTTCTGGTCTGTCGCTGAGAAACACGGAGTTTGAGCTCCCTCCAAAGATTCTCTATTGGGTTTAGGTCTGGAGACTAGCTAGGCCACGCCAGAGCCTTGATATGCTTCTTACAGAGCCACTCCTTGGTTATCCTGGCTGTGTGCTTTGGGTCATTGTAATGTTGGAAGACCCAGCCTCGACCCATCTTCAATGCTCTAACTGAGGGAAGGAGGTTGTTCCCCAAAATCTCGCAATACATGGCCCTGGTCATCCTCTCCTTAATACAGTTCAGACGCCCTGTCCCAAGTTCAGAAAAACACCCCCAAAGCATGATGCTACCACCCCCATGCTTCACAGTAGGGATGGTGTTCTTGGGATGGTACTCATCATTCTTCTTCCTCCAAACACGTTTAGTGGAATTATGACCAAAAAGTTCTATTTTGGTCTCATTTGAATAATGACTTTCTCCCATGACTCCTCTGGATCATCCAAATGGTCATTGGCAAACTTAAGACGGGCCTGGACATGTGCTGGTTTAAGCAGGGGAACCTTCCGTGCCATGCATGATTTCAAACCATGTCGTCTTAGTGTATTACCAACAGTAACCTTGGAAACGGTGGTCCCAGCTCTTTTCAGGTCATTGACCAGCTCCTCCCGTGTAGTTCTGGGCTGATTTCTCACCTTTCTTAGGATCATTGAGACCCCACGAGGTGAGATCTTGCATGGAGCCCCAGTCCGAGGGAGATTGACAGTCATGTTTAGCTTCTTCCATTTTCTAATGATTGCTCCAACATTGGACGTTTTTTCACCAAGCTGCTTGGCAATTTTCCCGTAGCCCTTTCCAGCCTTGTGGAGGTGAACAATTTTGTCTCTAGTGTCTTTGGACAGCTCTTTGGTCTTGGCCATGTTAGTAGTTGGATTCTTACTGATTGTATGGGGTGGACAGGTGTCTTTATGCAGCTAACGACCTCAAACAAGTGCATCTAATTTAGGATAATAAATGGAGGTGGACATTTTAAAGGCAGACTAACAGGTCTTTGAGGGTCAGAATTCTAGCTGATAGACAGGTGTTCAAATACTTATTTGCAGCTGTATCATACAAATAAATAGTTAAAAAATCATACATTGTGATTTCTGGATTTTTTTTTTTTAAGATTATGTCTCTCACAGTGGACATGCACCTACGATGACAATTTCAGACCCCTCCATGATTTCTAAGTGGGAGAACTTGCAAAATAGCAGGGTGTTCAAATACTTATTTTCCTCACTGTCTGTGTGTGTATATATATATATATATATATATATATATATATATATATATATATATATATATATATATATATATATATATATATATATATATATATATATATATATATATATAAATATATATATATATATATATATATATATATATATATATAAATATATATATAAATATAAATATAAATATAAATATAAATATAAATATATATATATATATATATATATATATATATATATATATAATTCATTGTTTGCTGTAAGCTTGTCCTACAGTGTGCCATCGGAGTTCCTCTGAAACCCTCAACCTCCCTCAGCTCCACCTGCTTAGATCTGCAATGTCTATTTATGCAGCAGCAGTATATATTACATGCTCTACTATTGATTAACATTGTACTATATATTTTTAGTTAAAAATATATTTATTTTAAAATGTATTCATTTAAAAATGTATTTAAACAATTGATTCAAAATAACCACATTCTTGCTATTGGGGACAGTTGTACTTGTAAAAGTAACTTCTTTGGAAAAAACATGCAAATAATAATGTCCCTGATTTTAAAACTTAAATTCATCACAAAGGAAAATTTGGGTATAAATTTGACATTTCTCAAATTAGGAAAAACTAACTGGATTGGCATCAGTAATAATACAAAAGACAATTATGTTCAATAAATAGTTGTTTTTATTATACAAATTATTTGGAATTAACAATTCTCCTGGCAGGTAAAATAGTATAGCAATTGCATAGCAACTTGATGCATTAATATACAGTAAACCATGTTGATACAGGTGTGCATTTTACAGCTTTGAAAGCAGCTCATTAAATCAGAAGAACTATCCGTTTTAAATCTGTAAATTAAGTAGGCACACTTGCCACTCATAACTAAATTGTGTAGTTAAAAGGGCACCATAACTTTCACAGTCGTTCACTGAACTCTTTTCAGAACAGATTTTCAGCTCCACCATTTTATGCTGGATAGAAGAGCACATCTCCTCGATCTTTCATATGCAGTTATTTAGATGCCCACTCCCAGCCTTTGAGTTGCCGAGCTCTTTCACTGACACTTATGCACTTTTTGCAGGCTTGTTTACATTGTTTTCCAAGTATTATTAGGAGTTTTGCGAGTCTACTTTCTGTTTAAAACATACCCTAATTTCTCATCTCTGTCTCCACAGCTTTCACCCACAGACAAGAACCTGGAGTTTGACCGAGACTTCCGCATTCGTCATTATGCTGGAGATGTGGCGTAAGTACATTTAGAGGGGGCGTAAGTGCACTCTCTGTTGCTTGAGACCATAAGCTCTAAATGCTGTAATTAACAATCACTGTTAGTTACCCACAGCAGGTTTAACTTAAGTGGAAAGAGATCTAATCCTTCCCTTGGGCATGAATTGGGTTTAAAAGGTTTGGAAAAAAAACATTGGAGTGACGCAAACTTGTTAGTCAATCCGAATGATGTAAACACCGGTTGCAAAAACAAGTTTATTCCAAATGTGAATGCAGTTTCATATTCTCACTTCAGCGGTTTGCCAGATTGCAGGCTGTCAATTATTTCCTAAAGTTCCGTGGGTGTAGGTGTGATGTGACACCATGTTGAAATGGCTTGTTGATGCTTAGTGTGTGAAAAAGAGAGAAACGGGTTGGGGAATGAAATCTAAAATTATAAATATTCTCATTCAGGAGCTAGAGCTTTCACTGTATCAGTTACAAGCGTGCTGCACACATCCTAAAAAGTGAAGCCATAATATTTTGATCACCCCCTGGTGGTTGGCTGCGGTATATGTTATAAACCCCTCCCTCTCCATGTGATTGAATGGGAAGCGAGCCAAAAAAAATAAAAATAAATTACACTTCAAATATTTTTTCCCACTGGATATTACTGTCTGTAGTTTAACATTTCTGTCACAAAATAGTTCACATGCATTAAATGTTTTGCTTGCCTCACTTTCTTCAGTGGTGGAATGCAACGAAGTACAAATACTTTTTTCACGTATCTGTACTTTACTTAAGTAGAATCAATAGTGCATACTTTTTACTTTTGCTTCGTTACATTTTGCAGCAATTATTATACTTCTACTCTGCTACATTTCTACAACGTTTCGTTACATTTTCTTTACTGCTCACACAGAGAAACTCTGTTACATACTGCAGTAACGATTCAAAATGTTGGAGTTTTTATATTTAAAATATATAATGCAGTTAAAAACATCAAACGACCATGAGTGCTGTTTTCCTGAATGCCATCACGACTGAAAATGTGTCACTGATTGCATATGACACTGACAGTTCCATAAACAATTAATTAACAAAAAGTTACTTACATTTTAGATGCAATATATTGACTGTTTTTGTTCTATTTCATCAGCGAAAATAGTTCCAAACAAAGCAGCAACAGAGCGTTACTGAATGATTCAGTGTTTTTAATGAATCGTTGAATCAAAGATTCAATGACCTGTTCATAAACGACTGCCTCATTCTTGAACAAATCAGCCGTTTGAACGAATCGACTCAATGATTCACTCATTAATACCTGCCGCCACCTACTGGCAGTTTTAGTTTCATGTGAAAACATTCTTTCCAACATTTCTCATTTGTATTCAAAAAAATATTTAAAACAATCTCATAACATCATTTAATTAAGTTGTAATTTTTCAGTGTAAATTATTTAATTTGATTGGTAACAGCCCTATATTGTCTTATTCTAATTTAATGTATTGATACATTTTAAGAATATAAAGGGAAAGCTGAAGCATATCCGATATTTAATAATATTAGGGGAAAAATGCTCTTTATAAAAGGTAAAAATATCAAGAATATGCAGATTTAAATACGTCAAAGCTGTTCACTGAACACTATAGTGAGAATATTGCTTCTAAAAAAATTATATTTAACTCTGCAGATCACCATGATAACCAGAATTGTAAGTCAGAATGTAAACTGGGCCACAGATGGTAAACACAATTACATTAACCCAAAAAAATGCCTTTTTTATTATTAGAATAGACATTAAGAGAATAAATTATGCAAGTACTTTTACTTTTAATACTTAAAGTACATTTAAAATCAGGTACTTTTTACTTTTTACTTAAGTAGAGTTGTCATTGTGTACTTCTACTTTTACTAAAGTAAATATATCTCTGGGTATTTGTACTTTTACTTCCTCCACCAGTCACTGACTTTCTTTTAACGTTAAACTGACGCTTCCTGCTGCAATTCACGCTCTGCTTCTGTGACTGGTAAACTCCACCTACTTTGATTTGATTGGCCATCTCAATCATTTTGACATTGAGCTCTGTTAGACCACTGAGGCAGACCAGACTAAAAATGAGACCTTTACACCTTTAGCCGTTTCTAATTATTGGGTGGGACTTGTTCCCTTCAATGTCTTTGGTGGTTTCGGCCCTGCCCTATGGAGAAATGTTTTACTTGCGGAACTCAGACTGTTGCACTCTATTGCACTTGCATATAGGGGAGTGTTCAAACAAACCTGTTTATAAAGAATCATTACTTATAAAATTTGTTTTGTGTAGCCATTGGAAAAGTAATTACACACTCCATCTTTAAGTCTAAGACAGTTTGCCATGTGCAACTATTGTATATGTTTGTGTATTTTAGTCAGTGTGGTTGTGTGTTTTGTTTCAGTTATTCCGTTGTGGGCTTCATTGACAAGAACAAGGACACCTTGTTTCAGGACTTCAAGAGGTTACTTTACAACAGGTCAGTATTACCATACAGTACATTCCTTATTTACATACCTGCCAGATGTCACATGATTTCTGTGACTTATATCTGTCCTTCTCCTTCTGTTTTTCAGCTCAAATCCTGTGCTAAAGGCCATGTGGCCAGAGGGCAAGCTGAGCATCACAGAGGTCACCAAACGACCCCTGACTGCTGCGACACTCTTCAAAAACTCCATGATCTCTCTGGTGGAGAACCTGGCCAGCAAAGTGAGTGTGTTTGAAGGATTTTTGTAAACACCATGGCCAATGCATATCATACATAAGTAATAATGTAAAGTCGCAAAATAATGTAGGGTTTAAGAGTTTGTTTTAAGATAATGACAGACTAACGTGTATTATCCTGCTTACCAAATAAGTAAATATATGGACATATTCTGTAGATTGTTTTTTTCACATTAGTTTTCTACATTAAGTGATTTTTAATGACAACTTTCAAATCTTTAAAGACAGGCCTACTGTGAGCTACAGGGTTGGTAATCAATGGAATATATGCTTTTGAAGCCATCAGCCCACGTTATTTCAACTTTTTTTTTTTAAATAATCAACATCATTTCAATCATTTCAACAGTGGGAGTCCAGGTGAGAAACTACATAACTCGTGATTCTGCTGAAAAATCTCCGCCAAACACACAATTGTGACAAGCAGATTGTGACAAACAACAAAAACTCTTTAGCGCCTGTCCACTCCCTTGAAGCATTCTGAAATATTTGCATAGATTTGTATATTTTGCAATAAATGTAAAATATATTGTTTCAATATATTTATTCTACGTGGCTGTTGAATGCTTGAATCTGATCTGATTGGCTGATGAACGTTCTAAGGTGTGCAATTATTTTCAGGGAAATGCACGGCAAAAGTAGTTCAAGGCAGGTCTTGACCGCATTACAGTTCCATATCACTTTGCCAAATGATTTCAGTTATTTCAAATATCAGCAAAATAACCAAAATCCACAGTGAGACTGACCAACCAAAGAAATATAGTAAACGATAGGATAAAAACGACAAAGTATTTCCATGTTTCCACACAAATTTACGTTTTCCTGCTCTCCCACTCAAAAACACATACACTACGGACACACACTTGCAGAGAAACGTGTTGTCAACGCGGCTCTGACGATTTTATCAGTAAAGTAGTTTAGCAACTTAAAAGCTACATGACATTTCTCACTAGTAGCTAGGTAATAAAGGCGCTGTTCTTACAGTTCCGTATTAGTAGACGCTGGTGCCGTCCGAACACTGTTGAAAGAGACGCACAGACTGGGGTAATTCACATTCGCTCTCTCTCTCTCTCGCTCGCTCTAATAACTAATATTACTGCATTAGTCTGCTATCAATGGCTCAAGACTCCGTTACTATTTCTAAAAGGACGTTTTGGAATTAGCAACGGAGGCTTGGGTTTAGATGTGTAAGAAATTAGTCCTGCACACAAGAGCATTTTACAGACAAAACCTGGCAAATTTCTTGAAATAAATAATCTGAAAAATGTTTTGAGGTGTGGTAACAATAGTATATGCAGAATAATTGACTCCAGGCTGTAGAATTATTTGCAACTTTTTGAATAATTCAACAGCCCGTCGTCAGTTATTCCTTACATGAGCAATATCTTTAAATCCATAGTTTTATACTTCTCCATTATTTTTAATTTGATTATCATTTTCAGTGATTCATAGGATTGTAGTTGTAGTTTTTGCTTCAAATTGAAGTTAGTAATGTTATGATTCACCTCACAGCTGGTTAGTTTGTCTCATGAATTATAACTCTTTAACAAAGACTTTTTAAAAATCCCTATGGGGTAAATACTTTCAGAACCAAGGTGGCTGAAAAAGTGTTGCACTCTATTGATGCGCAATTACTCACCATAGCCTTCTGTTGGTTCATATAGGAGCCGTACTATGTGCGTTGCATAAAGCCAAATGATGTGAAGTCACCGCTGCTGTTTGAGCATGAACGCTGCAAGCACCAAGTGGAGTATCTGGGCCTCCTGGAGAACGTCCGGGTACGACGAGCTGGTTTTGCTAACCGACAGACCTACCCACGGTTCCTTCAGAGGTGAACAACCTACTCTTTTTCCATTTGCATGACCAACATGTGCCCATTTCAATGCATTACATAATCATTTGTTTATCGTCTGTTTAAATAGTCTTTTTAATTGATGCTCTACATGATGTCACACATTTGTGTACGGTCTCAGCTTATGTATAGTAACTCAATGCTCTTGTGACAGCTTGTGTGTGACTGTTGCATCTTTGGTTGCTACTGACATCTGAAACTACAGATTGATCTGTCAGATTGTGAAGATCTTACGTCTGTTGGTGTGAAAGCTGCCATCTTCTGGAGTCTCTTATTCAACAAGTGTCATGATTGCTGAAGGGTTTTATGTAACAATGACGTGCAATCCGTGTTCATTCTGGAATCTTTTTACAATAGCCTTGAAATTTAGTGGAGCATTTTGTCACTCAATATACAATGCTTCTTGATTATATAAGGACCAGAATCCTTGAGCAAAAACCCATTCTCTGAGGTCCCAGTAGTGTCCAAATACTTTCTGAGGCCTCTGTATATTGCTCAAAATAAATAGTCCCCTAAAACACCATGAAACACACTTGCCAAAACACTGATGAGTTGATGAGATTCAACACCTGAGTTGACAAAATGTCTGTCGCTAAGAGGAAGTTAGACCGAATTAAATCTAATTGAGAATGCAGTGTTAACAGCACTCACAAGAGTTATTTGTGCCTCTGTCAAGACTGCAGATGTGCATGGAATATAATGTACTACTTAAGAGGCGAGACTGGACAAATGAGAATTTGATCTGAAGGGCCCGGTTTCTTACCTCACTGTGTGTTATATAATGCTTGTTATAAAATGGATAGCTCAGACTCTGTATTCTGATTGGACAAGCCGTGTTTAAAGCCTATATTCATGTAGAAAGTTGCTATTGTACGCTGCTAGCCAACCATATACAGCCTACAGGCTAAAGAGCATATTACCAAAGACTTTAGATATACAAAGACGGTGCACTCATATTACTATGAATGGGAGAAAGTTCAACACACAATATGGCGGAATAAGTCCCGCCTTCTAAATAAAAGACCCAATCGTCAATTGGTACATTCATTAAGTCACTGCAGCTGGCTTTATTCAGTGTTCTGAGAAACAGTCGATGTTCTGAGATGCGAGCTTGTGAAAAAGCATTTAGGAAATTAGGTATTTAGGGAAAAATGTATGAGACAGTTGTTGACCGATTTCATTGGTGATTTCAAATATGAAATTTATTTGTAAGCTTGGTGAACAGCTTTGGAGAATTTGAATTTCTTTCCTGCTAAAGAAAGGATAATAATAATAATTAATATTATTATTATTATTATTAACTGCATGAGCATAGTTTGAAATACTGAGAATAATAAACAGTATGAAACTGTCAAGTGTTGCTCTCTATTCTTGATCCTTTATCTTTTATTTTTCACCTTTCAGGTATAAGATGATCTCAGAGTTCACCTGGCCCAATCACGACCTACCGTCGGATAAGGAGGCAGTGAAGCGTCTCCTGCAGGGCTGCGGGTTCGACCACGATGTGGCCTACGGCAAGACCAAAGTTTTTATCCGCACTCCCCGAACCATCTTCAGCCTGGAGGAGCAGAGAGCAGAGATGGTGAAGAGGATCGTCCTCTTTCTCCAAAAGGTTTGAGACATCTTATGTGTAGCTTTGGCTTGATGCAATTTATTTTGAATGACTGCTGTGTAAAAAAATTATATTCAATGGCCTCAAAAATATTTGGACAGTTAAAGATAGAAGTATGAATGTCCTTGCATGATATAACAAAATATCAAACCAATGCCAATTGTATTTGGACTTTATAGGATTTAAAAAAAAAAAAGCTTTACTATCACTTTTTGGCAGATGCTACTTGATATTTTCTTACCAAATGCAATGACATTCAGACATTTTCAGTCTTATTTAACTGTCCAAAAATATCCAAATTTACTTTTTGGGGAACTATATAAATGGATCTGCATTTTAAAATCAAATGTCCTCCCACAAAGTGCAAGATTCATCCATGCTTGGTCCTATGAGTCATAATGAAATCCTTAGACCTTAAGGCTAACCTCATCTAAGCTCATTATACACTACCGTTCAAAAGCTTGGGGTCGGTAAGAATTTTGCAAATGTTTTTGAAAGAAGTCTCTTATGCTCATACAAGGCCTCATTTTATTTCATTTAAATACAGTAAAACAGTAATATTGTGAACTATTACTACTGTTTTCTATTTGAATATATATAAAATGTAATTTATATCTGTAATGGCACATTTTCAGCAGCCATCAGTGCCAGACATTTGGTGCCAGTTTTTCATAAAAGACATTCATAGTATTTCATTTGGTATTCAGCTGGTTTTCAAAAATTAATTCTGATCAGGAATTTTCATGAAACTCCATTACGGCACACATTCACGCACTTACTTAATCAGCTAAAGAGACAACAAGGTGCTGTATCTGCACCATAAGTTCCTGTGATTCATAGACACCATTACTTTTCAACAACAGACCTCACACCACTGCAGACAGAACAACAAGGCAACAATAAAACAATATGGCACGTAAATCCCTTTGGCTCAGGGCATTTTCTTGTGTCTGAGTAAATACACAAAACACTGGGATGTTTCTACTTTTATTTTTCCTCAGGAGCATGAGAATCATTTGAATGGCAGATTTATTGACTGCCAGTGTCATTTCACTGTCGCACAATGATTGCGGGGGTCTTAGCACAGCACACTACTGTATATTCCCCACTTTATATTTACTGTCTTCAGTGACTGACAGTTGAAATCAAAGCATCTATTCTGTCAGCTTCTGTCTGTGCATTGAGTGTGTTTTTTACCACTCCCCCTGTTGCAAGATCTTATTCTCTATTTCAAAAGATGTTATCAGGGGATGCCGAACGAGATGCTTTTAAACACAAACTGACATGGTTTTTCACAACGCCTACATTCAATATCAAATTCTCAGTTCTAGGCTCAGTATTTCTGTCATGTTTTCAGATTCAAGATCAGATTTCAAAGTGTGTTAAATCTTTGATCTGCCTGGATCGGAGATTCAGAGCTGAGGTAAAGGTGTCATCATGAAACAGGTTCATCTTGAGTTCCCTAAGGGGGAAAACATTATTTGGGGGAATGTTGTCTCTGTATTAATCACATTGTAAACCTCCAGGCTATAACCGAGCGTCCCAGCAGAGCTCATATAACCTGTGTCGATCTCCAGTGAGTGACAGGCGCTAATGTGCTATTTTACACACAAAAAAACAGCTTACGGTTGGCTCTAAACACTGAAACCGTTTTCACGTGTGTCTTTAGGTTTGGATCATCTTTCTTTCACTCACAATCCCTTTATCAGCATATGGCAGACTGGATTGACTTGTGCCAAGTCTTCCGGTTTTGCCAGCGGCACTAACATTTGTGCCAAAGGCTTCCAATGAACCCAAACTGAAAATGCTATTCCTCATCTGTATGAATCTCCTTGTTTGTGTGTTTTTGAGTTCTGCTTCCTCTTCTTTGTCTCTCGTTTCTCAGTGTGTAGCTCATGGGGATGCATTTATCTTTCATCTTTTTTTAAAGCATGTAAACCAAAATAACCCCCAATCCCCCAATCAATGCTCAGTTATTCCTCACCTCCCACTTTCTCCTCACTGATTTCCTGTCTGTCTCACCCCACCACTGCTTCACAGATCTCCTGCCATTTTTCTGTGCCATTGGCTTCCTCCGCCCCCTCACTCCACTGCCATTTCTAAGCAGTTATGCTTTAGCGCTTCACCCGCAGGTGATGAAAATACCCTGGATCATTTGCTTTGCCAGCGAGCTCCTTTGGGCAGAGGCTAGATGCTGTGCTGACTCTCGCCGTACGACCCTCTGTTCGGTTCATCATCAAGATGTTTCTTTGAATGGAGGCAATTTGAAGCAAATCAGATCAGCTTGTACAAAACACAAACATTGAGTGGCTGCATTATTCATGAATTCCCTCCCTTTAATTAATATTTCATTCGTTTAAACCCCAGCATACACATCGTCGGCCATGTTAGTTGTGTTTTCTGCTGTAAGAGAAGCTCTCTGTTTATTTTATGGACTGCGTTAAATACCATATCACTAATTTCTGAAATTATAGAACAGATTTAAGACTTGCCAAATACAATGTGGGTTTTTATTGCATTTGCTGAGGCAAATAAACACTCAATGCACAGAGATGTCAGACTCCCTGTATAAATCTGCTATATTTCCCCCTATAAATCCCTTATGCCTCCTCTAAGATTGTTTGTTTTTGCTCAGATCTTTTTTACTGCTGCATCTTCCTTTTGCTGTGTCTAGTTGCAGTGGTAGATGAACACTGTTTTATGAAGAAATGAAGTATCTTATACCTCCATTTTATACTTGTCATGTTAAACTGTAGGTTTTTGTGGAACGTTTGCCTGGTTCTGTGATGTACGATTGCAATATCCCCATCCTGATGGCTCACGAGACAACAGTTAATGGGGACACGCCATCACTGGCAAAGTGGGAAATGGAAATGTACTGCATCGAATGAAGGTGCTTTACCATTATGTCCTTGAAAAGAGCCAGTTCAGATGTGCTCAAGGTCCTTCATCTATCAAAATATCTTTACTGTTTCCTTGGCCCCATTTCCATTATCAAAGAATCTATTGACATTTGCGTTATTCTTTTTACTATTACTGGTGGGGATTTTTCTCTCTTTCTGCAGGTTACATCATTATGCCAGTAGGTGGTAGAGAGTGATTAATTGAATCATTAATTCGACCAATTTGTCTAAAAACAGGGATTAATTTAGGAACGCAACTGTTAGAAAGCAACTGTCTCTTTGAGTGAGTCATTTAAATAATTCAAATGATTCATTCATTCATTCAAAAAAAAAAAAAAGGGATTAATTCAGCAGCGCCACTATTGTGTGGAACAGTTCTACTGTAGCTTTGTTTGGAAATATTTTTGGAAAAAATGGTAACTGACAATATTTTTGTTTCTCAATATTAACTTATTGTTAACTAAACATTTATATTCAGAAAATATGTGGACACATAATGACTAGAGATAAGACAAGATGAGGAATGTGCAGTGATTTTTCATAGACAAACTATGTCTAGGACAAGCATCACTAAAACATTTTGTGTCAGACATAAACAATTTAGTGACTTGTTAACTGGAGGTGCGCTCTGACTGGATCATTGAATCAGGCGGTTGTTTACTCAGATCAGTCCAGTTCACAATTAAATAATTCAGTGCGATTTGTGAACCAATTCAATGAAAAGAATCAGCTCTTTCACAAATTCAAATGTTGGTTTAATAATTTAGAAATAACAAGGAAAAATATGTTTTTATGAAATGTAGTGGAGAAAGGGAAATCTCTCATGAACTCTGTATAACTCAAATTAAGTATTGACTATTAAATATTACAATTTTGATAAAAATTACAGCAGTCAAACATGAAGGCAGTGACAGCTGCAAAAGGAGCCTTGCTGTTATTTGGCTGAGAAAGTGGCAGCACCCCAACATCTACCCCAGACACACACACACACTAGTCCAACAATCTGCCAGAGGACACAGGGAAGATGGAGGCTTCCATCACCAAGTCAATGGTTTTGCCAAGCACATGTTATTGATTTATGAAAATGGCTCTTCCGCGTCTTCCTCCCCCACAGTCCTGTGGGGTTGTCTGTGGTTAGGATCTTTTGTGTATGCGTTTAACTCTGTCACATACCCTGACCGTGATTCTGTCCTGCCAGTGTGTGAAATTGTGTGTGCTGAGGGATTGTGGGATTTGCCTGCCTGCCTCTCTGATTAATGATAAGTCACCTCACATTCTGTCAGCCATCTGTAATTGCCTTTTGACACCTGATGGCACAACGGAATAGATTCTGCTAGAATTTCTTTGTCTTGTTTTCTGCAGGATGAGAGATTCAACAGCCTCTTTTTATTTATATATCATTTTTATTTCACCTCAATAAAGATGATGTTTGCACAGCAGTTAACGCCTTTAAAATATATAGATCTTATCCTTTTAGTCTTTCTTCTTAATTGAAATTTTTCAGCAACCCTGAAAAGCAATGGGTTTTATTGAAAGATTTATGCATTCATTATTTATTACATGAGACTTCTTTGTCATAGCTTTCTCCAGTTTGGCTTTGATGAGTGTGTAAATGTGCTGCAGAGAGGCAGGATTGTGTTGGGTTTGTTAAATGCTGATCAGACAAGCTGACTGGAGGGGGTGGGGTGAGTTGTGGTCTTGTTATTGGCCTGATTTACCCACTTTCCCCCGGGTGTCGTCTACTACCACCATTCTCTCTAAAATAAACACAGACCGTCTGTCTTTCCCTCTGTTTAAGCATTTCCAATGTCATCAGCATGGCCAGTGTGAATGTGCATTTGGCCTTAACTCTCTTAATGACCATAAACACAATTTGAACAGCTCAGACTGATTTTCACTCAGACGTTGTTATTCTGCTATTGGTTACGATTGAAATTATGTAGATTTTATGTTAGGAATACTTGTAAAATTGGATATTTGCAAATATTTCAACTGTTTTTCCCTACAGCATAAACATTTATTTGCTAATTTGATATGATGGAAGTGGTGTGCTGCATTACCCTGAAATTTAAATGCTGTAATTTGTGTTATTGCAGAATCATTTTCACCCCCTTGAACAGAAACAGCCTAAAAACATCTGTTCAGAATTTCAGTCCGACAAAATAATTGGTTATATATTGGTTTTATACAGGGCTCTACATTAATGCTTGTACAAGTGGATTTTTGAAGGGGCAAGTGAAAGAGAATTGTACTTGCCCGACTGGACAAGTAGCCTGATAAAAATGTCAATAACAAAAAATAACTAGGGAATCACCAAAATACAAGAATGATTTTGCATTCATGTAGTGTCAGTGGCGATCGACGTGGATAATAATATATAATGTATAATGAACTGGCCACTCGAGGAGAAATCGAAACAAATGAGCGCAGCACACAGAAAGAAACTCAGTTAACATACTGCAGAAAAATAGAAATGTGGAGTTTTTATATTTATAACATATGATACAGTTAAGCAACATCACACAACCAAGTGTGATGAATACCATCACAATTGAAAATGGGACACTGATTTCAGTTCCATAAACAATTCATTAACATTAAGTCACTTACTTATTGACGGTTTTTGTTCTATTTCAGCAGCGAAATTATTTCCAAACAAAGATCACAGCAGAACCATAACGCATCTCACAGGCAACAGTGTGTTACTAAATTATTCAGCGTTTTGAATGAATCAGTTGAATCAAAGATTCAATTACCAATTCATAAACGACTGCAGCCCTGTACCAAATGGCACCCTAAACCCTCACGGTCTTCCTCTGAGTCTGCACTTTCACGACGTAATGCCACTTTGACTGCCGGGAACTCGGGAAGAAGTCCGCTGTAAGTCCACAAGACCGAAAGTGCACATGAAGTGTGCCATTTGGGACAGGGCCATTCTCATTCTTGAATGAATCAGCCATTTCAACGAATCAACTCAATGACTCAATCATTAAGACGGTCACCTGCGCCACCTGCTGGCAGTTTAGTTTAAATATTCTTTCCAACATTTCTTATTTGTATATTCTAAAAATATTTAAAACGATCTCATAACATTATTTAATGCAGCTGTAATTTTTCAGTGTAAATTATTTAATTTAATTGGTAACAGCCCTATAGTGTCTTATTCTAATTTAGTTTATTGATCAAATTTAAGATTATAAAATGAAAGCTGAAGCATAGCCTATATTTAATAAGATGAATTAAATATTTCAGAGCTGATTGAACAATGGTGAGAATATTGCTTCAGAATAAATTATATTTACAAAACAAAAAAACTAAATCCCATTTTTTCCAGACAAGCTAATTTTATTACTCAGACAAGCACATGAACAGGCTTAATGTTGAGCCCTGTTATATATACATATATATGTGTACACACACACACACACACACACACTTATTTGTATGCATATACATACATGCATATGGCTAGGGGTGCATTACACGATTTTTAAACTAATGTGTGAAGGCTCGGTTTAAATTTACATGCATTTACTTTTCATGCTTTTGTCAAGATTTATTTCAGAATCATTTTCATTTTCAGTCTTTTAGTCTGACAAAAACTATTGGTTAAGTAATTCCCTTATGTAATATGTAAATACCTTTAGACATTAAAAATGCAAATCATCATCAGCTTAATTTCCATCCACTTAAGAACAAGAAATATTGTAGTTAAAGCAAATTTCAAAGTGTAAGAGTATTAAACCCCATAATCCAAACCCCGGCAACATGCAGCATTGTACAATATTTGAAATTGACCCTTCAACCTCTAATTAGCAAAGCTAATTACGTTTATGTACTCTATAATACATCATAATTAATGCTTAATCAATAAGTTATTCTCTGAGTTGACCTGTATTTCTTTCAGACTGATTGATTGGTATGTGTTTAGAAATGAGACAAGTGTACATCATGTGACATGTCCATCACATCAATTTAGTGATGGAGGACCTAGGGTAGCAGATATGCTGAGTATGAATGTGAAGTCTTGCTGTTGTTTCACTCCTCTGCATTAGTCATACAGTTAAGTTACGTAATAGGTTCAGTCACGGTAGAACACCAACTCAAAGCAAGTTCTTCCTTGAGGTCAATGCTTGCACACAGGCAATGACTAGAGACCATGGGGCACTCGCCCACACTACGGCACTGAATTTAATTTAATTTAACACAGACTTTTGCACTGAATACAGTATAACGCATGCTCGATGCACCTGTGGTGACAGTCCAGGTCACCAAAAAGCAGCATCCTCGATTTTTTAAGACAGAAAAGGACATTATAATTGATATCTTTGGACAACATATCAAGTTTAACCACATGTTTATGATGTCATATTTGCCAGACATAAGGCTCCTTTCACTTCTTCCCACCTGAGTCAATGTAAAGTGGATTCAGCATATGGTGGGTTTTTTTACAGAGTACTGAGCCACTCAAACAGCTCCCCAGAGGACCATTATCATCTATTATTCATGTCTAAAACAGGCCTTACACCATCAGAAATGCACTTTGGGTGCCACAGATCAGATTATATGTATCATTAGGGAGTCCAGCTATATCCCACTCAGGAGCAGATGTGTTATATATGGCATCATGATATACTGTATTTCTACCAGGGGTATTCTCATACACAAATAAACAAGATAAAAATTGCTATATTTAGACCTGAGGAGTAACGGACATACTTAGAATGACATTATGCATCTGGATACAAGAAAAAGATAACGGTGTTCAGTCACAGCTATAAAAGTTCAGATAACAATACTAAATTTAACAAAATTTTTATTTAGTAAGTATGTTTTCATGTAATTTTTAATTCCATTTAACTGTCAAATAGCATTTAAATTTATTCAAAAAAGTAATATTTTTAGTTGACCATGTTCAAAATGATAAAATAGTGTACAGAAGATGATTAAGTAAAGGTCGTCTGCTTTTCTCTTGTCTTTGTTTGCATTTGCCTTGAGTCCAAAATGTTCATCTTTCATATTGTAATATTTGCTTTAGGTTAAAATGTTAATCTCGATCTTTCACTCACACTCTTTTTCTCTCACTGTTTCACTCAGGTGTGGCGTGGAACATTGGCCAGAAATCGTTACCGCCGCATGCGTGCCGCTCTTATCATCATCCGGGCATACAGACGATACAAGGTTAAGTCCTACATCCGAGAGGTCAACCGGCGCTTCAAAAACGTCCGAGGCATGAAGGATCATGGCAAACATGTGAAGTGGCCCACACCGCCCAAGGTCTTGCGGAAGTTTGAGGAGGCACTGAGGAACATCTACAACAGGTTAGAGTTACCGAGGACAGGAAGTGAACAGGCTCACTGGTGCTCTGCGTGACTCATGTGGTAGTCATGTATGGCTTCAGCTGTGCTGCAAAACGTCAGCTGTGTGACGGAGAACACGGTCTGGCCTAATGTTATTACTACAATGTAATGTCTCTGACTCACTCCAATGCTTTCAACTCTTTATCGTTGTTAGACAAGGAAATGTTCTTTTTTTTGCTATAGGCATATGTATTTCCTTGGCTTTAAGTACGGAAAGGCTCTCTTGCGTTCAACAGTGCTGTTGAGCCTGAAGCATATATTGATTTTTGGATCAAAGCCTTGTTGGAGATCTATTCACAAGAGCCTTAATACAGCTCTGACCCTGAAAACAATGTAGAAAATGGCCTGAAAGTCAAAATAATCCTGTTGTTTAGATTTTTAGTCACACAGCAGATGTGCACCTACAGCATTTTAAAAAAAAGAAGCATTTTTTCCATTACAAATTATATTATCATCATAACAACTTGTAAAATCTTACTGAAATTAACACAAATTCCACTATTCTTTCTATTATCATTATTTGTTTTTTCGTCCCCTTTTGATTTAATGCATGTTTTCTCAAACTGGGGTTCGCAAACTCCTGTGGTTTTGTGAGGGAACTTCACAAAAAACTAAAAATTATTTAAATCATAAAAATGTCAAATTGAAATAAATAAAATCAATAATTTAAAAAAAGTAAATAAAAAAACCTTACTAAAGAGATGTTATTAAATATTTCATATTTTAAATAATAAATATTATTTGTTTACCTGCATGTCAAGACAATTAACTGGCACCAGAGGACCATTAAAGGAGTCATGACATGGATTTTTTTTTAATTATTTTAATATGTTCCTTGAGGTTCCCCTATAATGGTAATAATGTTTTTTTTTTTTTTTTGCACAAAAAAAACTAATATTTATAACCTTCTTTCTGACCCTCTGTCTAAAATGATAAATTTTTAAGTGACTGCTCCTTTAAGGCTTGTCAGTAAATGGCCACTGTAATGATAGGTCCTTGCATATAAGAAATAGTATCGACACCCAATAGCAATTGTGCGTGAGTACGTGTTTACAAAACCATATTCTCAGAATAAATATATAATCCTCCGACACGAACTGAGACACCATTAAAATAAACAATCCACTTGTTTCCTACACTGGGATACTTCTGAAGTCTGTACATGCATGCAAAAGAGCTTCCAGGCTCATTCATGTTGTCGACAGACTCAAGTGCGTGGAGTATGTCATTGTATCCAGCGTAGACAGCGTCAGTATAATGTGAGCGTCATGTCAAAAGCAACTACAACCCATCCAATGTAGGCAAATTTCAGCCGTTAAGTAGTCTCACGTAGCCAGACCTTCAGACTGATGGCAGAAGGTCTGGACTCTATCGCAGCTTTCATTGGTCAAGGACCACCCAAGAAGACCTTTGACTGACATTTAATGCAACCAATCACTGTAAATTTTGTTACGCGTCATGTTTAGGGGTGTGAAAATGTTAAGTCGATGTCCCTTCAATAACAGATCGGCGTGCATCTATAAATTATTCAATCAAGAACGTTGTTCAAGTTTATTGCAACAATGGAGCCGCGAACTTCACATACTTTTGAAAATCCAGTGTTTAGTTGATCATGGGAAGCGCTCATTGTCACAGTTGTAAACAAGACGGCGTTCTTCTTCCACAAGGGAGTTTGGCGTCACAGCATTTGTTTCTAGTTGGACCGTTAAAGAAGGCGACACACACGTCTCGTGGACATCCTGTAGAATTCAACCAATCAGATGATGACTTCGAAACTCCTGAAGTGTTTCCATATAAGGCCACATCCACACAAAGCCAGAGCTTTTTTCCTCATCTCCAGAAATATCTGCGTACACACAAAACCACTGATACTGACTCAAAACGATGTAGTATACATGGCAGACTAGTATGTGGCGCTGTAATTCTGCCACAGAAATGCACTAAAAACGGAGAAGAAGACGTGTAGCATGCGCGAGACGTGGGGTGATGACATCACCGTTTCACAGAATATACGGATTGGCTGTACACACTAGGGATGGCTCGATGCCACAATTTTGGCTTCGGTACGATACCACAATCTAATACTGAAATACCGATATTAAATCAATACCATAAAGGGTCTGAATTTTGCCACGGGTATTGCGCATGTTACTCACTCTCGCAAGTTTGGAGTTTATGAAGCGGGAAATTACAGCAAATGTTTATTATTAAATTAATCAACAAAGATTATCACATCAAATCAGGCATTTTGAAACTTTCTTGAGAAGTTATTTCAGCAATACTGCGCGTCTCCCTTCTCTAGCTCTCAAAATTTGCAAATTGCTTCTGACTTCAAAAGACATCGCACATGCACTATAAAAGTATTCTGCGCTCAGGACACTTTCGCTGTCGTTTCGGGAGAGCTGAAGGAAATCACTTCACATATTTTTAAACTGCCAATTTGAACATTCAAGCGATTTTATAGCATTTCGTAATACATGGCATGGGAGCTCTTAGAGAGAGAGTTTTCTTTGCGCTCATACCATCGACAAACACACAAGCATAAAGAGCTCGCACATTCCAAATTAAGTTGTTTTTCCTTAGTCAAATACACACAAAATTATGTCAAAAATGGCCATCTTTAGTGAGTCACATAAACACAGTTGGTAATGTCTTTCGCGAATGTAAATAGTGCAATAGTATGCGTGCAAATATTATGAAATCTAAACGTCACTGGTTGAAATTGAACGTTTTTTCCGTTATATTTAAACGATATGATCTTATGTATGTGCATTGATCAGTGTTAAAAGAAAATAAATGTCTAAATTAGATCGTTTTAATTATGCACTCACCTGTCGATTTCTTATTGTCTTGTACAAGACAGGAACGGCAAGTGACAGATGCTTGGCAAGGTTTGATGGTTCTTCAGCAGTTTTATAAGCAAAGTAATTCCAAATTTCACATCTACTCCTCTCTTTATTAATTAGTTTTGGCCGTGTTGAGTAAGATTCAATTGCTGTATTCATTTTGTTCTATGTTGCCACATTTGCCGATTTTGCGTCAGTTTGGGAGCGAACCTCGGAACAGCAGCATATACCGAAATGAGCAAAATCATAATATTGTACCGTTTGAAATAAAATATATACCGGTATTTTCCCAGTACCGGTATACCAGGCATCCCTAGTACACACGAAAACGCAAGGGTGTCATTTTCAGATTTGTCCACTCTGGGGCCCGGTTTAAAAAAATAGTGGTTTCAGGCTCCCCAAACGCCGGATCCGTGTGGACGAAATGCCAAAACTATAAAAAAAAATTAAGTTTACAGCTAAGCGTGTCTCCGTGTGGACGGGGCCTAAGTGTGCTATATGCATCAGATGTTCAGCCAACAGTCCGGGGGCATGACATCAGAGGCTGAGACTAGCCGTTAAGCGACTGAATGCCAGTGGGTGGGGCCTATGGTGTGATGTATAACTATTTGTCGATGTCTTGCTCTGGAGGAGGTCATGTGCAAATGTCTTTGCCTGTGTGACATCACAGATCCCGCAATATCAAAATGAGCCGTTTTTGGAGCTTGATTAAATAGATGCTTTGTTTTAAACTATAAAACTTGCAAGATGTTTTAATTGTACAAAGACCTCTTTTATGTCAAAAGATCAAGGCAAAATTGATTTCTCATGTCATGACCCCTTTAAAATGCAAACATTTGTTTAATTATTAAAAAAATGATCTTTCTTTGGTTAATTAAAAAACGTTCTTTGTTTATATTTGTCTAAAACCAGAAAACTTTCTTCTTATTTCCAGGTTTAATTTATATTTTGATTAACATTTTAGTGTGGTTTCAGTATAATTAAATGGACAGTACATTCCTGTAACAATTACAATGCATGTTGCAAGTGATGGGTTTGTGTTTATGATGTTTATATGAATACATTTTAGATGGTGGGCCTGGACGCTCATTAAAGATCTGTCTCCAGAGGAGATGGTGCAGGTGAGGGCTAAAGTGGCCACGTTAGAATGTCTGAAGGGGCAGAGAGCAGATCTAGGACTGCAGAGAGCCTGGGAGGGCAACTACCTGGTTAGTGTTTAAAATCATGCCATGTATCTGAGATTAACATGTGGTATAAAATACATTATAATACTTTTAGTTTAGAATGTTTTAAACCAAGTTTTTTCTGTTTTTAGAAAATGGACAGTCCTGGCACAGCGTCGTCTTTTACTCTGGTGTCCAGTGATCTGCAGAGGAAAGATAAGTTCATGAGGATCCTCTTCTCCTGCAATGTCCGCAAAGTATGTCCTGGATTATAATCGGTTCAGACCTCTCTGACTCACAGTTGATGTGTCCAGTCACAGATGTTTGCTTTGTTTGTAATGTTTACCTATGCAGTATTATCTCAACAGATCAATCGCTTCAATAAAGCAGAGGACCGGGCATTGCTCATCACCGATCGCCACCTCTACAAAATGGACCCCGTCAAGCAATACAAGCCCATGAAGAGCATCCCACTCTATAATGTAAATATCTACCTTATTCTAACATACGTAATCATAGGTTGCATTCACACAACAGCATAGTACGACTTCCAATCATATTTAGAGTTCTAAATGCATTATTCAATATCAGAAGTCACAACTCAATTTTAAGAATGGTTGCAATCAAGATTGGAAAATCTGTAAACTCAAAACATTTCGTCCTTAGCTAATATTGGTAGAACACCTAGTCTTTCCAGTCATGGTCAGTTTACGTAACATAGCTTCACACAAATTCTCTGTTGTGCTTGAAATATAGCTCAGGTCAAACAAACCCTTTGTCTCAGGGATTAGGTTTAAAAGGGTTTAGACCTGGAATGCTGACTTTCAGTGTTTGAGCCATTTATTTATTTTTATTGAATGAACCAATTAAATATGTTGTATCAGTAAACATCAGCTTTAGTGATTTTGAATCATTTACTCTACTGTTCAAAGGTTTGGGGTCTGTAAAATGTTTTGATGTTTTTGAAAGAAGTCTCTTATGATCACCAAGGCTCCATTTATTTGATCAAAATACAGTAAACAGTAATATTAAATATGATTACAACTGATAAAATAATGGTTTTCTAATGTATTCCTGTGATGGCAAAGCTGAATTTTCTTCAGTGTCACATGATCCTTCAGAAATCATTCTAATATGCTTATTTGCTGCTAGAGAAACATTTCTTATTACTATCAACGTTGAAAATAGTTGTGCTGCTTAATATTTTTGTGGAAACCGTGATGCATTTTTTAGGATTCTTAGATAAATAGAAAGTTGAAAAGCATTTAATTTTTGGTATCAAGCTAAAAGTCTTTACTGTCCCTTTTGATCAATGTAATGCATACATCCTTTGCTGGATAAAATTACTGACTTACTGACCCCAAACTATTGAACAATAGTGTAAGTTGTTTTTATATAGGCTAATTGTACTATATTAAAAAAATTGGCAGCACTAATAGTGGGAAAAGCGAGTTGTGAAAGTGACGCACAATTAATATATATATAAATATATATATATAGTGGGTCGGATAAAAAATTGCCCAATTTAGGTAAATATACCCTTTTTTAGAATGCTGGAAAAGAGCAGTTAACATCTCTTGATTAGGGGAAAGGTAACTACCCAGCTAAACCTTTCCTGCCCCTCACATTTATTTATTGCTCCAGTGTCACAGGACGCACAGGTCAGGGAAATGGGTAAAATGATTTATGTGACAGCTAACACCTCAAAGACAAAAGGATATGAAGGACATTCATAGCATTATTAAATGGTTGGGCTGGAACCATGTCCTAAAAAAAAAATTACAGAGATATTATCTAAAAAAAATTATAATCACCAGGTTAATCCCCCCCCCCCCAAACAATCCATTCTGCAACTCAGCTACGCTCCTCCTCCTTCATCCATCTCCTTCTCCACTGTTGTCATGCCAACATCCCAGGGGATGGGGTTGTCATGGTGACGGAGCAGGAGGGGAGATCAGCTGATGTCTAGTATCGTTCCAGCATGTGCACAAATTTGCCTCCTCTGTGTGTTCCTTCTGCTCGGGCTTGCAAGTGTCTTTGCACTTCTATAGTCTTTCTTTGTTTTCATCTCCTCGCTCCTGTTGCAGGCTGTTTTACTCTTCATAGACCACTTTGTATACTATTTATTTTCCTGAATGCTGTTTGTTTGGTTCATTTATCACAGCATGATAATAAGAAATGCTAATAATATTGCCCAGTATTACCATTGTAAGGGGGAAAAGAAGATATGTAGCCTATAGTGCACACTGCATGATACTTACATAATTAATCTTTGACATAACAGTTGGAACAATACTATTCCTTCAATAGTTTTTGAACACAGGAAGTCAGTGGTAATGTGACTCATTCTCTACTGATTAGAGACACCAGGAGTGCCTGATCTATATTTCCACAAGCATTATATGGATATCAGTATATCACAGCCTGTTCTGGCCTGGTCATCAGTGTCATGATCACATTTGTCTTTCATAACTGTTCTTTAAATATTTACTCATAAGTGACAAATTGCTCATATCCGGCATCCCATAATGACTTTATTATCATGCGGTCCTAATTTGGTCACACCAGCTGTCACCCTCTTGCATCTTTTCTCTATGTGCCCATCACCAAGATCTTGGATGTGATAGAGATCCTTAGTTTCTTAATCTATTCAGCTAGTGATTTTTGCCCAGGAATACTGATCCACGGGGGAGTCAGTACACTCGATTTCCCCCTAGCTGTTTTTTTACCTTTGCCCAGACTGTTTGTTGAACCCTAGCCTCTATCTGGGTGAATAAGGGAGAGAGAGAGATAAAGAGGATGAAAGAAATGTTACCTTAAGGAAACTGCTTCACACATTTTCAATGTCTTCATCTGGATAAGAACAGTTATGTTCGGAGGCTTGCTGTTGTATTTGGGTCAAAAAATATAAATCTGAAAGTCTAGGTCTTAGAATTGTAACCTTTATTCACACTGGTTTCAAACACTTTTGAAGAACATTCAACATTTTAAGCATAGCATTTGAGACAAAAACTGTCAAGTGGTGAACATAAGTGAATATTCTGTACAGTCTAATCATTATACTGAATCTGTTTTCAAGGTTATGTTTTCTTTAATTACAAATATAATTAATTTTTGTATCGTTAATATTAACTTGTTTTTTTTGTGTGTGGTTTCTCTATTTGTCAACCTGAGGTAGCCTTGCCATGTCATAAAAAGGTTGATGATCTGATATTTTTAAGAGACTTGCTGACAAATCATGAGGGTCTAAAGCTCCATGTGGTCAAATGGCAATGAAGTGGCTCCCTATATGGCAGTTAAACCAGACTGACTTTGATATGGCAGACAACATTATTATTATAATTAAATGTTTTTAAAATAATTTTCTTTGTTACAATTTCTAGATCGATTTTGACATTTTTGCTTAAAGCCCTACAAAAACACATACAACAAATACATTGAAAAAGATGATGAAAGTTGTTTTCAAGTTAAGTCTTTGCCTTTATGACTAGAATGTTTAATTTATTTTTGCATACAATAGAAACATTACATAATTGACCTATGCAATCTGTTCTGACACCTGGTTGAATTAGATCCCAAAGTCCCAAACACCAAACCACCACAATCAAACATCTAATATCCCTTTAATTATCACTGACCCCATAGACAGTAAAAGAAATGGACACAGCGACCCCATAGACTTCGACGGGGAAAATTGAAGTCAGGTAGAAGCACTCACTTCCTGATGGCTGAGCGTACTGCGCGGCCTCAGACTGAGCTTGATGACGTAGATGTGACGTGAGCAACCTGTCTGACAGTGGCAAGTCTTCTAGTAGTTGTGCAACGTAAAATCTGAATCACCAAATCTTGTAGAGACAAAGAGAGTGAGCAGGAGCAACTTTTGATGAATGAAGCAGGATTTGCGACATCTCTATCGGCGTTTATGCCTCCACGTCCCCCCGATTGCCTCATAGACAGTAAAAGATTTCCTTCGAGCTTCTCCTCGGGTCTATACTGTACATCGCGACGGTTATGACGCAAAGTTAGCCTACTTTTTACAAAAACGGCTTCTACTGGGCGACAGTGTAAGATACAAGGTAATGGAGCATTTTATACATTGTCGTGTTTGTTTAGAAATAAACAATGGACAAATTAAGTCTTTAAACGCTTCAGATGTAAAGATATTCGCTGTCAAAGTGAGGCCAAAATGAATGGGAGTCAATGGGATGCTAACAGCAGGTGATGGCTTTGTTAGCAATGGTCGCCCCTATGGAAGGTACGCTTTCCGGGGGCTGGATTACCCCCTTTACTGACCCCATGTTATATTATTGTTTTTGAACTGTGTTCTTATAGACCATATGTAGCCCCGCCCCTTTTCAGCGTGGCACTTCTTGTGGTCCGTCTTTAGGTTTTCCACAGTATGAAGGAAAGATCTTATGGATTTATGAATGAACCGCGCGTTTTAAAATCTTCCTGATCTACTGAAATTATATTATGACTATCTGCTTCAAACATCACTGTGCTCATGATAACTTTCAAAGTAAGCCTACTTCACCAGCTAATTACTCTTTGACAGCGATGCCATATAAATATATAGAGCTACAGAGTCGAAGTTTAAAGGTGCAGTGTGTGGATTTTAGCGGCATCTAGTGGTGAGGTTGTGAATTGCAATCCGTTTAGGGCTACTGTAGAAACGTGACGGCTCAAAATGGCGATTTCAATGTAAGGGGACCCGCGGTGTATGTAGATAGAAATGGCTCATTCTAAGATAATAAAAACATCATAACAGTACATTAACCCTTAATCGTCCCTTGGGGTCCAGCTGACCCCACTGGACTTTTCCTCCATTTTTTAAAAGTGTTCCCTTCATCTCAGGGCCATGAGACTCTGTGACTTTTCCTAAATAATCTATCTAAACATGCACAAAAAATCTGGGCTTGATTTGGTTGTTCTAAAGTTGTGTAAAAAATTTTTTACCGTTTAAGTCCCTCGGGGTCAGATTGACCCCACATTGAAAATGAATGGGAAAGTGTAAAACATTAATTTTTTTCACTTTTTTTGTCAATTTTTTTTACTAAATCCAGTATAAATCTGAAAATTTCCACATTTATATCAAGGTCTGGTCCTAGAGCATAAACACAAAGTAGAACGAACTTTCTATCTCATACACACACACGTACACACACACACACAAACACACATATGTGTGTGACTGCAACAGAGAGTATTTTATTGAAATTGGCAAATAAAATCTGAAAGATTTTCATACATAAATGAAGTACTAATACTAGAGCACAAATGCAATATGGAACAAGCATGTTCACTCACACGCACACACACACAAACACAAGTGTCTGGAGCATTTTTTTGGATTTTGGCAATGAATGGGAAAATGTAAAAAATGCTTTTTTTTTCACTTTGTTTGTAAAAAAAAATCAACTAAATTCAGTATAAATCTGAAAATGTCTACATTTATATCAAGATCTGGTCCTAGAGCATAAACACAAAGTGGAACGAACTTTCTGTCTCATACACACACGCACACACACACACACACAAACACACACATGTGTGTGACTGCAACAGAGAGCATTTTTATAGAAACTGGCAAATAAAATCAACAAAACTGGCATAAATCTGAAAAAATTCCATACATAAATGAAGGACAAATACTAGAGCACAAATGCATCATGGAACGATCATGAGAAAGAGATGGAAAAGGGCAAATAAAAGAAAGATGAAAGGCAGCTTAACTTTTGCATAACTTCCCTATGGACCTCTAGTGAATAATGTGGTCATTGCACTCTCTTTCTCTTTAACTATAATTCCTAAAGTTTTTTCCACAAACCTACAGATGGCAGTATTCTATCCCTAACACATAGAGCAATGTCCAAAAACTATTTATATTTATTTAAGATCATCATTCAAGTGATTTTTTCATAAAAAAATTATTTTTAATGAGCCAATTTATGACATAGTTAAGTATTTGTGCAGTAAATAGGTAAAAAACTACCAAATACCCACAAAAACACAGCATAAATGTATAGTTGAGAAGTAAATAAAAAAAATCATATATAGTTTTCCATGTAAAAAAATTATATTTCCTTATGCAATCGCTCTGTAAAAGTTTGGGGTCTATCTGACCCCAAGGGACTCAAACGTAAACCCTACTTGAGGGGCGATTAAGGGTTAAGTAAGGTCTTTATACACCACTGAAAACATAGTTATGTATATTATATTGCATTTATGTCAATAGATCTGTAAATACTACATACTGCACCTTTAAAGACAAAATTCTAAAGATGAATGCGCGCTAGTTTCTTGTTAACTAAAATGAAACCACTACAAATTAATTGGAATGAAAGCTGAAATAATATAAAATATAAACATTTAGATGTAAAACTTCAATGAAAATAAGAAATGTATTAAAATAAATTAAATTAAAGCTGAATAGAAATAAAATAGACAAAAGCGCATAACAAAATTACTCAATTAAAATTGAAACTGAAAATATAAAAATAAAAGCTAATTAGAATTTTTTTTTTAATATTATAAAAAATTATACTAAAATAACAAGGTCATCTGCTCTGGAAGTATGCCCTCCTTGTTCATTGTAACACAATAAATTATGAGTTGCTCCCACACTTCGATGTACCAACAGATGTGTAATGTTTCCTGTGAGTGCTCCTCCAACACCCAGGGCCCACGTTTGCAAGTTGGCAATAATGAGAACTAAATGATGGCAGGGCTTATTAGTGCACACTGGTCTGCTGTGTCTGTATGAGTGCTGTTTTAACTCTCATCGCCCTTTCTTTCCGTCTCAGGTGACCGGAGTGAGCGTTTCCCCTGGGAAGGACCAGCTGGTCGTCTTCCACACCAAAGACAACCGGGACCTAATCGTGTGCCTACAAGGCATTGTGCCAGCAGGAGACAGCCGCATTGGAGAGCTGGTGGGGACCCTGCTCAGCCACTTTAAAAGGTGACACCATTAGGGGGAGCTCATGAGAGCGATTTGGGAGAGATGGCAGAACTCTGAGGACAGGGCCAGGGCACATAAGGCTAAGGGATGCCAACCATAATAATTCACCCACTGTCTTGTCTGTAGTGCCAGTTCAGGACGTTTAAGGACAGAGCAGCCAGCTTAGCCCTGTCGGATTGGTACCCCTATGGCTTTTTATGAAGTTGGGGAGAAACTAGTGCCTTCTAAATTTTAAAGTTACTTTAAGCTTCCTAGCACAAGAGCCGTGCATGGTGCAGAAAGGAGATATATTTTCTGCTTGATGTTTGCTAAATTATGCCCTGGTGTTTCATACTGTGATGGCTGAGGGGTTACACTTCCTGAAATCGACAAGCGGTAGACACTATAACAGCCCCTTTGATGTTTTTTTTTTTTATGGCTTATGAATCAGAAAAAAATTACATGGACTCAAAAGGTTATCTGAGGTATGCAGAGAGTGTGTGTGTGTCTGTCTATGTACTGAGATATGAGCGAAACCATGAGATACGGGTAAGATGAAGGTAGTCTAAATGAACGTTTCCATTTTGCGTGTCTGTGTGTTAGCAATGTGAGCCTGGCTGACAGGGCAGATTATGATTTAAAATGCAAACACACCATAATACAAGTCACTCACAGTGTGCCAACATATACAGTGCCCTGAAACAACCTTTACAAACATGCACAGTAACAGACCTAGGCTTTGCCCAGAATGTATACACATTAATCAGCCTACAATGGGCCTCAGACTTGCTTTGAAATACAGAGGTGAAGCACAACGTGTATTTAATCCTTCAAATATTCGAATACACATTGTATCATGTGTACTTGGCGGAATAGGTGAAGACTGTAGCTTGGCTACAAAAACAACGGCACATGTAAACGAGTGATATCGACTGTCCTTACAAAGATGCTTCACTGCTTTTTCTGTAAATAAAGCCCCTGTGTGCCCCAAGCAGGGTGTTTTTTTAGAAAACACCTTGCTAACGTTTCACTGCTAATGACCTGCAGCTATAAGCTCTCTCTGGATCCATCCATCAGCGTGATCTATTCGTCGAACAAAAGGCCAGGTTCTTAGGCTGCTGTGTTCTGCTGCTTTCCTCTCCCTGTAGATGTGTACTTAACCTTTATCTCTCCTCTGCTGTCCCGTACAGCAGCCTGAGCACTAGCCAACGCAGAGAAGGCTATTCCTCCCTCTCTCAGTTCACTTCCTATTGCGATTTCAACCGTGACATCTAGGAAAGAGCTTGTATAGCAGCTTTTGAGAGTTGGCAATACAAAATTTGCAGTCTGTTTAAATTATTTTCAATTATACTGAACCTATCACATTATGCATGATGTGGACGTTAAGTGAGTTCGGATCTCTGGGCTCGTTTTGCTGGGGTTTGACACTGAACCTGTTTGACTTTTCTGCCAGAGTGGCTTTACGGGAAAACTGCAGACATAACCGTTTCTTCTCTGCTATTAATAGGTTGGAAGAACATCCCATGTATTGAAAATCAGTCTGACTAGCACAGTCTGTGCCATATGAGAGTAAAATCGTAACCCTCTTATCTGCAGTAAGAATGTTGTCAACATAGTCTCTGATAGCTCAATCGAGTTGTATGCAAAGAGGATTATTTCTCTAAGTGCCCATTTTTTCTCTCTCTCAACATTTTTGTTTTTCATCGAAACTTGCATTGTTTATCCTCACCATTATATCCCCACCATATATTGCCCAGTTGCAAAACTTATTAAGCTGCACCACTGTCTGCTGTCTATTAAGGCAGCATTCAACCTCAAGTGAAGCACACAGGTGACACACAGGTTCATAATTCATTTCACAATTGAGATTTATGTTAGCATGTTGCAAAGATAACAATGCAGCACTCTAATAAACATAAATATCGATAGCACACACAAGTGGACTAAATTATCATTTTTTAATTATGTTAAACTATTAAAATTTGTATCAACATTCTGTATAATTATTAAATTATACTAGATATTAAATATTATGAATAAATAAATGATAAATGAATTATTTTTCCACTAAATTTGCAAATTATGCTACCTACATTTTGGTGCAGCCTTTGCATTGGGATCATACCCTACTATATGATGTCTTAAAGGAATAGTACACCCACAAATCTAAATTCTGTCCTCATTTATTCACCCTCATTCCATTCCAAAATCGTAAGCTCTCAAATGACTTTCTTCTTTCTTCCAAGGAAATATTCTGTAGCTAAATGATTGGTAACACTTTAGTTTAGGGTCCAGGACTCTTACTAGTTGCTTATTAGCATGCATATTACTAGGATATTGGCTGTTAATTAGTACTAAAGCACATTTTAATGCTTTATTCTGCATGACCATATTCTGCATCCCTTAAAAGCACACTGTGAGATTTTTGAATTAAAATATCCAAAAACCACTAGAACAGTGTTAAATATTTTGTTGACTTGTGTACTTAAATTATCTCAAAAGTTTCCAAGAATGTTTAAATCCAGAGAAATAAGCTATTTTAACCAGAACACGGACCGTGTCTGTGCGTCGCCTATCAATGACATCATATCCACGTTACCCTCGATTTCCGGTTTTATTGTGTAGAAACCATGGAAACACCAAATACGCTTTAATATATTGTGTGTTTTATTAGACAGGTGAGCAACTGTTTGGATACATTCATTGACAGAAAACTAATCATGTGATATAGCTCAACACAGTTAGTCTTATTGTAGTATCATGTTTTACCATGCCTAATATCGTTCTAGCTTACTGCAGTGTGCAACAAGTGTCTCATAGTAGCCACAGAGCAAACGCACAAAGTAGCATTATAACATAACTTTCAACACACTCAAATAATGTATTAAATATGATAAAACGTTTGATGGGAGTATTTCTGTGCCAAAAATACTCCTTCCAAGTTTCGTAACGTTTTTTTCGAGTATGGGTGTGCGTGATGCAGAGGTGGACAGTAACTAAGTACATTTACTTGAGTACTGTACTTAAGTACACTTTTTGAGTATCTGTACTTTACTGGAGTATTATTTTTTAGGGATACTTTTACTTTAACTTCACTACATTTGAAAGACAAATATCGTACTTTTTACTCCACTACATTTCTATCAAGATCCTCAAAGTAGAAAGTCGTTCCTGTAGCAGCTTTTAAAGTCGGTGGATGATTTTTTTCTTCTTTAAAAGTTTTTTTTTTGCAGACAGCCTATCAGTAATCACTCTTGTATAGGGTCATGTGAAGTTTCCCAACATTTTTTGAACACTGATCAGTTTACAGCAAAATGGAAGAAGGCGGTTCCTCTGCGCAGTGTGCCGTACTTAAAAAGTATGTTTCAGTTTTCTCAAAATATTAAAGATTAGTTTAGTTGGCATACACTTTGATGCATGTCTCATAAAAGGTTCACAAATGTAAATGTCTGGGAGAAAGAGAAGAGTAAACAGAGAGAGAATATCGTATGCGTATCAGAGTATAGGGTCCATGCATTCAGCCTTAAAGTGACAGCAGCTTTGTAAAGAGCTTTGTAACGTTTATAAAAGAAATTTAAAATTTAAATACTTTACACACTCTACACAAATGTAAAGAAATTAGTTTAAGGTGGTCTTATGCTAGCATGTCGGATGGAGCATCACTGACTGGCTTAAACCACCATGGCATAGCGTGCATTTATACAACAATGCAACGATAATAAAATAATGCATTGACATAAAAAAGGAAATTTACTTTTGATACTTAAGTACTTTTAAAAACAAATACTTCTGTACTTTTACTTAAGTAAAAATCAGTTTTTAGAACTTTCACTTGTAACGGAGTAATATTTGACCAGTGGTACTTTTACTTTTACTCAAGTAATAGAGTTGTGTACTTTGTCCACCTCTGGCGTGATGTCAACAACAAACCTGTCAAGTTTTGCATTTGAAAATAAGGGAAATTTTTCGGCGCCCACCGCAAGCAGTCCCACCACCCCAACCAAGCTCCATATCCCTTACATTTTAAGACAGGTGTTATAGCCCAAATGAAAACACAAAAGGGTAGATATAATGAGCATTTATTTAAAGGCTTATTTGCATATTTTCTGTTCATTTAACATTGCTTGTCTTTCCATTTTATTTTCATTCCACACATTCTTTTCATTTCATATTGCTTTTCTTTTACAGTTTTTCTTTTAATTTCACATAACTTTTCTTTACTCTTTTAGTGAGCTATTGTACAAATTTGTTGCAGACTTTGCATTCTTTAAGACTGTTTTGGAAAGAGTGTATTTGTGGGCTGGGCCAGAGTGGTTCATTTTACATGAGAGTAGACCACAAACAGTTCTGTTGTCTAATGTCATCCTATTCTCTGTAACAATCTTTTGCACCATGCTAAATACTCTTTCTGAACTTGTATTGCTATGGGCAGGGCTCGACATGAACGCTTGTCCGGGACAAGTGGATTTTTTGAAGGGGCAAGTGAAAAATAATTTTACTTGCCCAACGGACAAGTATCCTGAGTAAAATGTCAAAACAAAAAATAACTAGGGAATCAACAAAGTGCAATAATGATTCTGCATTCAGTTAGTGTAAGTGGCGATCAATAGTGGATAATAATATAAAACAAACTGACGTTAACAAGGTTGTGCTGTTGGGGCTCGCGCAGCCTCTCGAGGAGAAAATCGAAAACAAATGAGCGCCACTCACACACGGAAACTCAGTTAACATACACGGTTAAAATGGTGTAGTTATTATATTTATAACATATGATACAGTTAAGCAACATCACCCTAACAAGAGTGTTGTTTTCCTGAATACCATCACGACTGGAAATGACACTGATTTCATACGCCAGTTCCATAAACAATTAATTAACATTAAGTCACTTACATTTTATAATTAAATTCGCTGTCCCATTGATCACGGTGTTTACACAGGGTTTTTTTTTTTTTTTTGGCAGGAGTGCCTTAATCCGTCTCTATCGTTACGTCCATCATCCGTCTCTGTTTTTTTTTTTTTCCCGCGTTGTCACTCGTCATCTGACCTCACACACTAACCTCGCGACAACTGACACCTATACTGTAGGCTACTGCAGATGACAGTTATCGCGAGGCTAGTTACAGAGCTCAGATCGGAAATGTTTTTGTTTTTTTACTCCGGTATTATTGTTTTTAATAACGCAGTTTAAAATACGGGAGATTTACAGGAAAATACTAATACGGGAGGACGGCGGGAAAGAAGGGTAAAATACGGGACTTTCCCGGCCAAAACGGGATACTTGACAGGTATGGTCAACAAGGGCGGAATGAACTTGTACGGCTCTTCTCCCTGAAGGGCGCGCACGCGAGCGAGAGAGCAAATGCATGCCTATTAATGGACCTTTCACACAGAACGCGGCAACGGCACGGCTGCGTTAAGAAATCCATTCAATTCAATGGCTTGTGCCGCGCATTGCACGCAAGGATGGTTTGTTGCTGCGTCGACCAAAGCGCACGCGTGCCGGAGCACACCATTGACGAGCTTGCGCGTATGCCGCGGTCAAAGTTAAAAATATTTCAACTTTTGCCACTGCGCTCTGTGACGATTACCTGCGCGGCCAATAGAAACGGTGCATCGAAACAAGCACGGAAAGCATAATGGATGAACAGTTTTGAAAACTCTGCATACTTTGCTCTGGCCAGCGAAGCGCAAAACGCTTTGTATATGAAGGGCTACGCTGAACCCAGCAGAGCACATTCCGCATCCTGTGTGAAAGCCCCAGAACGCGCTGTGCTCAGCTTTAGAGAAGCTGGCTGCGCTGCAGTCACAGGACTTCACAGAATCAACCAAAGAAGTGTTCCCAAAGAAGTGTGTTTTTGGTTGTCAGGGCAAGACAACCCTGTACAGCTTCCCAAAGAAACCAGCGTTAATGGGACAGTGGATGGAGTTTGTTTTTCGGGAGCAGCAACTGAGTTGTGCAAGTGTTTTTGTTTGTTCCCTGCATTTCGTTTACGATGGTTATAAACAAGGCCAGTTTGACGCCGGATTTGTAGGTCGTCTAATGCTGAAAGATGGAGCAGTCCCAGCGATTAAGGTTCATGGTCATGCGTTGGAAGCAGGTGGTATGTAAAACTGCTTCCAATGTCTTTGTGTTGTTAGCTATCGGCACGTTCATTCAAATACGCAACAATTCCATTGTTTTTCTATGTAAACACGCACTAGTCTGACGTGCGAAACCGTTCCGCTTGCTACTGCTATCGTTAAATCGCATACAATAGTCCATAAACCAAATGATGTCCTCATAAACCGTGAGTAAACACACACAAATTTTGTAAAACTCGCGCATGACAAGCCGCTAAGCAAATAAATACAGTTCCAGTACATACCACATAGAGACGTCCTGCTGTAGTCGTGGTTGTTGCGGCTCCTGTTCAATTTCAGCCTCCGGATCAGATTCTGGATCATATATGCATGTCTGAATCTGATTGATAGCCATGGTTTATTTAGGATAACGTTTTTTTCCCGACGATTAAGGATGTCACAGCTTTCAGACGCTTGCAACGGAATAGCTGCGCGCGCTCGCGATTCTTTAGCTCCGCCCACACGACACGCCTCCAGCCGCTCGGCTTTATTCGGAAAGACTCGGCACAGCATATCTTTCTTTTATAAATATAATAAAACTAAAGACTTTTCTGAGATATGAAGGATGCAATACTACTCTATAGGTACTCAGGATTGACATGAGGTTGACTGAAACTGTAATAAATCTTTTATACATTAGCTCATCCATGAATATGATTTCTGCCCGAGTCCCGTCGGATTCTTTTCCACCAGCTGTAGAGGTGAAGACAACATGATTGTGTGAAATCTCGGCGTCATCAAGCTACGCCTTTTGTTTTGAATAAGCGACCTCTAGCAGCGAAAATTACATATTGTGCCTTTAATCCTACCCAATACCTAAACTTAACAACTATTAGTAAGCAATAATTAGGAGTTTATTGGTCATCGTTAATTGGAATTGGATCCTAAACACTATTTATGTTTAGTTTAATTTTATTTTAGCTTTAGATTTACTTTTTTTCTTGTTAGTAGTTTTAGTGATTCAGCTTAAAATTATTTCAGTCAGCAACATTTCTAATTTTCCTTTACTTAAAGATTTTCATCTAAGGTCGTCATCATTTTATTTCAGCTTTATTTCAATTTAAAAAAATGTTCAATTGTTTTAGTTATAGAACCAAATTCAGTCTGCATTTGTGAATATGTGTAAATGTCCATCTATTAATCAAACATGTATGCTTTGGGGGGAAAAAAGCTTTCCCATTAATTGTAACATAGAAACAATCAATGGGAGGCTCAATATTTCTCTTATCCTACCCTACTTTCTCTCTTCTTTTCCAGGGATGAGATGTAGGAGATTAAATATTTAGGGTTGTGTGACTGCAGCTCTATTTTTAACCGGGCTCATCATCATTGGCATGCACAGCACACAGAAAGCACTGCACCTCTTTCTCTCTATAGAGGGAATGCCTCAGCGCTCCAGCCATCACACCTGCCTTTAAGCATTATTCAAAGAGATTCAAACCACAGCCCGACAGATACACACCCACACACTCTCTGACCGACATGCGCACACGCTCGCACGCATCTGTCTGCATCACTGTAGCTGTCAGTCATCCTGTCACAGTTATCAAGGGGCGCTTCACTCATGCACTAAATAGAACGTGTGAAGACCCAGATCAGGATTAGCTAGACTATTTTGACTCTTGTTCTCTTGAATACTTTGTTGCAACAGGAAAAGTCCTCAGTCTTCTTTTATTAGACCGTGTAACTCTTTCAAAAGAGGGAATTCCACTGTGAGATGCCAAATCCAGTGTGTTTGTCTAATCTGTTTAAATTGGGCTTGAAACAAAGGTGGTGGTGTCAGCTCAGCTAGTGTCTCATCTGAATGAAGACCCTTGTCTCTATTGATCACTGTAGCTTGAACTAAAAGGCCCTGTGAAATTAAATGAAATAGTTCTCTACAGGAATTCATTAAGTCTGTCTCCTTTTAACACTTCTCTGAGGGAATGAATGGTGCCTTTTGGACTCAAACCCTGTTTCAAAGCTCCTGGGAGAGTAACCAGGAGTTTGGATGGTGTCGTTTCTGAACCTCTGACATCATTACAGTGTTAAGGATTAGGGGTCAAAGACTTGTGCTTCAGGCAATAGGAAAGCAACTGTCACTGTTATTTATATATTGACATGCATATAGAAGGTCACAGGGTCATTGAAATGCTATTAGACAATAATCAGCAGTTACTGATATGAAATGATCCTTCAGGTTCAATGTTCTTTTGGCTTCTGGGCTTCGCTTTATTGCTTTTAATCTTTTCTCTTGAAACTCTCTCAACTCAGCAAAACCACATGCCATTACTCTTTATTGATCCCAGTTTGTTCTTTGATCACTTTCTGCATGCTTATTACCCAGAGTGCCTCAGAATGACCTCCATGGCCTCACTAATGAAACTGGGCCAGATTCCAATCTGCACTTCTCCGTGACTCTGTTAATGTGTGGAGACAAAGGCTCATAGTGGTTGGTACCTGATTGCAAGGCATGATGGGACAGGGATAATAGTGGTTCTGGCCACTTCCTCACCACACCTTTTCTATTTTTTTTTTTTGGCAAGTAACAAGCCCAGTTTGAACTTTTGTTAATTTTATTAAACTAGGCTGTATGTAATGTGCTGTAGTGTAGAAATATCCATTTGTAGAAGACATAATTAATTCATTGACAGAGATATGTTGATTTAAACTATGTTGAACAATCAGACCACATGATTTTGTACTTCCAGTGCACTTTTAAGAAGGAAGCAGACCAGTTAATTTAATTTGAGTTGACATGCTTCAAGTGTGACAAAGACTGACAAGGTCTTTACTTAGAGTTAAGGCAACGTGCAGTCCTTGAACACTAAGCAATCAATTTTATGATTACAATAACAGTCTAATCGCTTAATTTTATTAAATTGCAAAAATCGAGTTTTAAGTAATAAAAAATAATAAATGATTAAATAAAATCTAGTTTTCCCTTTATCTGTTTTGCTTTACCATGCATTGTCTGTCCTTTTCCCTTGATAGTTCACTTTTTAAAAACTTAAATTAAATTTCGGTTTTAACCAGACATGATTTGTGTCTACACTACTGTGCAAAAATGTGGGGTCAGTATTTTTTTTTTTTTGAGAGAGAGAAATAATTTTATTTAGTAAGAACACATTAAATTGACCAAAAGTTAGAGTAAAGCCATTTATAATGTTAAATAATTAAAATAAATGCTGAAAAAAAACATATATATTAAGCAGCGAAACTGTTTTCAACATTGATAATAATAAGAAATGTGTCTTGCACCAAATCAGCATATTAGTATGATTTCTGAAGGATCATGTGACACTGAAGACTGAAATTCAGCTTTACCAATAAATTACAATTCAAAATGAATTAAAATAGAAAACAGTTTTTTTACATTTTAACATTACAAAATACCACTGTTTTTAGTGAGCATAAGATCCAAAAACATCTTACCGACCCCAAACGTTTTTGCTTGGTAGTGTCCATTACAGTCTAGCTAATCATTTTCATCCTACTAAATTACAATAATCTCCATAAACCTATGTTTTCAGTGTAGAGAAAACAAAATATAACAGTGATAAGAGTGCCTGTCCAGACCTTAATTTGTGCTGCAGCACTTTTCATTCTTTATAAATCAATCATGACTTTGAGAGAAGACTTTCAGGTTAGAGGCATAAGTGAATTTCTTCCATTGATGGGATCAGGTTTCTGATTCCAAAGACATTTGCTGGCTTAAGTGCGTGTTCTAGCGCTAGTGTAATGAGAAGCGGGCATGATGCAGCATCGAGCTGGGCAGGAAGCTACTCTGTGCCTAATGTGCTGTATTAGAAATGCACACAATAATGCGAACGTTTTTTCAGGCCTCATTAGCCAGCGACTTTGGGTTGAGGTGCTGGCTGCAATCATTGTGCCCTTCAGCAAGGTCATTCCTCATGCTGAACGCTCTTTCGGGCTCTGCATTGTCTAGTTTGAACCCCTCTTGTCCTTCCAGTGCTTTATTATTGCTTTTCCTCCTGTTTTGTCCGCCATTATTTCTCTGAGCCTCCACTAGCTCCGTTTCTCATTCCATCTGTTTCTTTTTTCCCCTCTGTATTTCTCACCTCACCTCACTCTTGGTGCTGCAGATGCAGTTCCCATAGCAACTAGACGATCCATGTCTGTCTGATATTTAGTCCATTAGTTGGCCTGCCGGTTTAGAATACTAATGAGTGAAAGAGAGAGAGAGAGCGATGCTTCTCTAAATAGCTCCATTTGCCTACCCTTTCAAGGTAAAGGCTGCTATGAATTGCCTGTTGCAGTGATTATACTGGAATTTGTATGTAAATGAGTCGCTTACAGTAGCCTGCAGAGGGAAAACTCGTTTTACCCCATCCAAGCGAAACAAATAAGTGGGAATTTGCAATCTTCAATGTGCATTTGCACACATATGCACTGCAGTGGTAAAGTCTCATCTGCATTTGTTTTTTAGTAATTTATAATTCATGTAATATTCATAATCCAATTTCCTTTAGATTTTTACACAATTTGAAGGCAGGTAGAACCTTTTATGCTACACTATTGACTCAAAAGAGAACTTTATTATAATATTTTATCATTCAAAAGTTTGAAGAGTCAATACAGTTTTTTTAAAGAAGTCTGCATTTATTTGATCAAAAATACAGTAAAAACGGTAATATTGTGCGGTATATATTTTATTTAACATAAAAGTCTTTACTATATATTAATATTATAATATATATCAATATATATATTTTTGTTAAGTCTTACTGACCCATTTGAACGGTAATGTATATTTATATACTATGTGTTACCAAGTTTTTGCATTTTAAGCCACTTTTACATTGCATTAAAATAAATAACTACAATATTACAGTAACTAGAACATTTTGTGTATCTTACCATTTTTTGTGTGTATCTATTATGATTACGGTAAAGTTCTTCTGTGCCCCATCCAGAACTTCACCATCCAGTCCAGTAGGTGGTGCAACAATAACTCCAGTCATAAAACATTGAGCACTAAACACTGTCAGGCACAACATAGCAATCAATCAGAACAATTAATTAACACACACGCAGCATTACCGGCTCAATGAATAGACCCAGCACTCAAACACAATGAGCTCGTGGAGGAAACATCACCACTGGGGTCACTTTTGGGTCAGTGTTGCTTCAAAATTAATCTGTAGTTTATTCAAACCCACCAAGTATGTACAGTAAATTGCTATTTCTCTGTCAATTTAGCATTGTGCTATCTTATGAGCTGGATGTGTTTGTGCGTTTAGTCACCCTGAACTGAACTGATGGAGAGAAAGGCTTAGCAGACAAACAGGTTGGAGGTTTTAAATGGATGTTGAGTGTTGGTGGATGGATATGATTTTGTGCTTGTGTGCGTTTGAATTGGAGTGGATGAATCTGACCTACTTTCTCCTGTGCTAGCTCTGCATTGCTGCGTCTCGCTCTCTCTCTCTCACCGCTCCACCCCCACTGCCCTTGTGTCTTACATTCTTTCACTCTCTGCGTTCCAACCAGCCAGAGATGTGAATATGGGAGGACGCTTCGCTGGCTCATGTACAACCCCCTCCTCTCCCCTCTTTCCGTCTGTGTCTCACCTGCTCTGCATCTAATGTCTCCACAGCCATTTTACCTCACATCCTTTTTCTTTATCGTCCTCTCATTTCTTCTCCAATCACATAATCAAATGCTTATACATTTACATTTGTGTAGCTGTCTTTACCACCACTACCATTATTACAGTTTCTGTCTTTGTAATTGCTACTACTACTATTATTGCTACTATTTTGTCTTTATTACTGCTACAATATTACTCATTATTACAGTTATTAGTGTTTTTTTGTTGTATATATACTTATATTATATAGTATTATATTGTACGTTATAGTGTAGTATAGTCCATTATTTTAAAAACCACACTTAAGATTTCTGTTTATTTTAATTCTACTTCCTGTTTGCTTCCTTAATGCAGGAATTAAATAGAATTTAAAAGCACACATTATTTTGGACAAGACTTATTGATGGAATTATTGATTTTTAATGGAGCCGCGAACTTCACATTGAAAATATAGCGTTTAGTTGATCCTGGTTTCTAGATAAGTGTGCCAAATGCATCAGCCAACAGTCCATGGGCATGACGTCTGAGGCTGAGACTACATTTAGCCACACTAGTCTTTTCAGGTGTTAGAAGGAGGTACATTCTCATTCTGGAGAACGTTTGATTGGATGAAAATCAGTAGCGCAGGATGAGTCATCAATACTTTGGTAGGGTTTTTTCAAGAAGAGAAAGACTACATTTTAAATTTGTATATCTGCTAATTAATTTGCTAGTTAATTTTGTAATGTTGTTTACATTTTTAGAAATAAATTAATACTTTTATTCAGCAAGTATGCATTACATTTATCAAAAGTGACACTAACGACATGAATAAAGTTATTCATATTTTTCTGTTAAAAAAAAATGTAGTTCCTTTTGAACTTTCTGTTCATCAAAAAAGTGTATCAAATATTAGAATGATTTCTGAAGGATCATGTGACACTGAAGTAATGGCTGCTGAACATTTTTTGATCACAAGAGTTTTTTTATTTTTTTATTAAATAAATTCAGCCTTGGTGAGCATAAACACTTCAAAGACATTAAACAAATCTGTAACACTAATTAACTACAGTTCATTTAAGAATGAATAATACTTCTACAGCATTTATTAATCTAAATTAATGTTCATTTTAACATTTACTAAGACATTAAAATCAAAAGTTTTTATGCACGTAGTAGTTAATGCACTGTGAACTAACACGAACAATGATTTTTATTAGCTAACATTAACAAAGATTGATAAATACTGGAACAAATGTTTTGTTCATTATTAGTTTGTTAACCCCTTCGAGTCGGCCGTCGCACCGGCGTGATCAACTCGCTTTTTTTTTTATCATTGTCAAAGAGACTGTCATCATTCGGGCAAGTGTTATACATCATTATAATCTGTTAAGTTTCTTTTTTTTGTGTGTGTTCGGTCACAATAAAAACAAATATTTTTGCTTTTTGCAAAATAAAGAAAACAAACATGCGCGATCTGCAGCCTCTCTCAATGACGTTTAGGGTTGGGCATTGAGAACCGGTTCCAACTTGGAACCGTTTAAAAAATAACGATGCCATTGGAATCGTTTAGAAATTTTGTTTTCAATTCCGATCATCGGTTCCAAATGCGCAAGTCTTCGGAAGTGCTTGCCGCGCCCGTTTGTTCTGTTGCAGCCATGGAGCACGGTAAGCAGCGCTCAAAAGTGTGGCTTTATTTCACTTTAAAAAAAAAAAAAGCCTGGGTCGGCACAGTGCAACACATATGACAAACTTATTTCTTGCACGGGAGGATGCACTACAAATATGTGGTGTATAAATTAACGAGTGTAGCGTGTTTGAAATGCTGCTCAGGTCTGTCCTCCTCGGGCAACCCTGCGCTAACCAACGTTATTAAAGGGATAGTTCACCCTGAAATGAAAATAAGCCTTCTTTTACTTACCCTGATGTTGTCCCAGTGCCCTATGTCCTATGACATTTAAAATACTGTTCCTGCACGCGCTCCTTCCTATTATGGCAGTGAATGGCGATCAGCTAAAACATGACAAAAAATAAACAAATGTATCACGCAACGATACAGGGAGACGCGCGCCATATGGAAAGTGTTCAGGGGGCACACTATAGGTTTTGCCAGAAAGAAACCGTTTTATATTCAGTCAAAACACTGAGCTCGGCCGTTATTCTGAGCGCGCTCCTCTGTGTACACTATGAGCCGTCAGCAGCCGCCGGCGCTCATGCCTACTATAATAACTCGCACTGTTGTCATTGCACCCACGATAAGCACACACACACACACACACACACACACACGCACAACCATTTTGAGAAATCAAGCTCAATAGAAAAAAACGCGATTCTAACGTATATGATAAGAAATAATACTAATAATATAACCTCCTTAAGTTAATATTGTGTAGCCTACCGGTTGTCATGACAATATTGCACGAGGCTACTGCAGCTTGGAGTGCGCACACACAGTAACACGCGCATTTGAACAACAGCTGGGTGAGTAAAAGATGGCTTTATTTTCATTTCAGGGTGAACTAACATTATCCCACCTCGTCATAATCAGGTAAGTGATTGTACTGTAATAACAAATTGCGAATTGTGGTGAACAACAACGTTACTGAAATTATTTTCCCCCCTCGTAGATAAATGTAGCTATACGCAAATTGCCCACGCTAGCAGTCCTAATATGACTGCTGTTAATGCTATTGTTAAGCCGGGACTCATGTGAAACTCCATTCACCTTTGCAGCAAAGCAAGTGAAAATGCCAGCGGAGAAAGTCCCAAAACTAAAACTCATTATTGAATCAAAATACAATTTTCCTCTGTGAAATAAGCCTGTGACATGTTGTGACTCCACCCCTCAAAGAATCGGAATCGAGAATCGAAAAGAACCGTAATCGAAACTAAGAATCGGAATCGGAATCAGAATCGTTCAAATCAAAACGATGCCCAACCCTAATGACGTTTATTCAGAGTCTTCAGAAAAGGAACTCTAACTTAGTGAATACTTATCACAAAAACATGAGACATATGTCTAAAGAAACGTTGAAATGTCTTTGTTTATGTAATATGTTTGAAAAGAGAGATACGTCAGTCATTCGCGAGTGTCTCATTATCTGCTAATGCAACCACGCCCACGGAGCGCGCGTTCTTTGAGATACAAATACTGACGCGATCCATGAGAGTCAATGCCCACATCAACTCAAATAAATACATTTTAATCTACATTAACAAATGTTAAAGCTGCTGTCCGTAACTTTTTTTTGTGTTAAAGATTTTTAAAAAAATAATATAATGAGACTGTACAACATGACAACATCCATTTTCCAAACCGTGTTTTTGTCTTACCTTGAATCATTATGGTACACTTATAATAAGTGTTTATATTGGGTTTATTTCAGACCAGAGTGGTAGGAACTGCTGCGGAGGAGCACAGTCCCTGTGTAACTCGCCAAAGACACAAAAAGAGAGAAGTAGCTCCAACTGCAATGTTCTTCTGCAAGACGCATGCATTTCGGTTTATTAACCGCTAGAGCACAAAAAGTTACGGACTGCAGCTTTAACTTATTTAAGAACTTACTTAAGAACTTTAACTTACTAAGATCTTATTGTAAAGTGTAACCAAAAAAATCGTATTGACTCGAAACATTTTGAACGATAGTGTATATGCTAGAAATACATTAGTCAAAAAAACAGCCTTTTTAGTCAATGAGACAACAGTCGATCTCACTTCTGTCCAGTCAACCTCTTTCTGTCAATCGTTTTACTGATATCAAGCTTGGTTTTGGAGAAATGGAGTTAGCAAATCACTCATAGCACCTTCATCCTCTCTCAAACTCTCAGTTCCTCCCAGTCTATCCTCTCTTTCTCTATCATCTCTTATTAAACAAACTCTTTCACTTGTCACCTACACTGACCCTCTTGCAGTGATCCTCTGCTGAGGCTCTACCCTGTGCTTTGATGTTCAGACACCGATGAATGACAGTAAGGAGCTTTAAGGGTATATAGCCATTATCTGTACGTTTGGTAAGCCATTCTTGGATCAAGCAACAGCCTCTTGCTGCAAATGAAGTGCTAGGCTGTCCTTGCTCCACGCCACGCTCTGGGAAATCTGCATTAACATTATTGATTTCCTGCTATTAGGCCTTTATATCATGATATCAGCATGTCGATTTTTAAAAAGTGTCTCCCATTACTAGTCAGGATTATTTTTATATGACTTTTTAAGTGACCAGAAATTGACCGTTATATAGACCGTTTTAGAGGATTGTCCCAAAAAATATCATTTTGATTGTGCAGCTCCCATGGGGATTCTTTCAGGAAGTGACATTGTCTCCTCAGTAACCAGCAGGGCAGATAACAATGGGTGGCATATGTATAAAGTGTGCTGATTTTCATGGGGCATCTGTCCTTTTGTATTGTGACCATTGAGAAACAGATTGTCTGTGAATCAGTGAATGCTTTTCCTTAACCTTCACAGAGAAAGGACATTTTTTTAAATTATGATTAGGTCCATACTACACCCTACACACCTGCTGTTCTTCTGTTTCATTTCTATTTATTCTAAACCTTCAGCACAGGTAATCTCAGTTCCACTATGATCTCTGTGAACTCTCAACAGGAAGTGTAGTGCACACTATCAGCAAACTTACCGCCTAAATATTACTGATGCACATCAGCACCTGCTGCCGGTAATTTCAGTTCATGATAACTGGAACACAGGGGTCTGTCTTTAGTCAATGAACAGATCTGCAGGTGTCTGTTAAGCTTGAAATCTTGCAGATATTCCATAGGAAGTATGGACAGCTTCCTGATTTGATTCCTGTTTCTATCTGAAATGAGCCTTCAAAATTACTTGCATAGAGTCATGTTGATTAGTCATCTTTGATGCATATTAAAAGTCCTTTTAACCTAGCCTGACAAGCCAGACCCACATCAAGATGTTGAGTCTGGGAACACACCATTGGCAGGGCTCAATCCGAGGGGCGGGATAACGTTTGTCTTTCAAAATTCCCTCTGCACGCAATAGGATAGCGCTACAACCAACCAGAGCAACAAAGAAAGTGAAGCAGAGCTAACTTAGTTGATAGATTATAAAAATAAAACTGATTAAAAATGTAAACCCCACTTCATTGATAGTGTACTTATATTTTGAGTTTTATTCTTGTACAAACACACGCTGTATTAAGCAGTACATAAAGTATTACATGATAATAATGTCTCTGAAATATCTGTGTATTGCCAAATATTGCATTTATTTCACTTCAGCTGATAAAGTATGAAAACACAGTGTGAGCGTCACTGCGGGAAGCAGAAAGTGTCTGACTTCACGTCTCCGTTTGCAGCTCCCTCTCCGCCTGCACGCGGCTACTCTCGCTGATCAGTTGCATCCAGCCGCAGCCGATGTCGAACACACCTATTGTCATTTCTGTGCATGTGCTTGTGATGTCATGTCTCCTGTCTATTGTCTAACCCCACCCATCTTGTTATCTGGTTATTGGTTAATTTGCCCCACCTGTTCTCCCTAATTTCCTGCCTTGTTTGTGCTCTTTATCATCCCCTTGTCTATGCAGTCCTGTGCTGGATCGTTGTCTTTTGTCGTCTGTTCCCCGTTGTGCTACATGTTTCTGCTCCCGTATGTTTTATTGTATTTCTAGTTTGGTTTCCCCTCGTGGGTGATTTGGTTTGTGTTTGTTTTATTTTATTATTTAATATAGACCCTTATTTCCTCCTGCAATTGAGACCTCGCTCCATTTCTTCCTCCCGGACGTGACATTTTGTGGATTGTGTGAATGGGGATAGTTTTGACAACGTTGTTGTCATCACAAAAAAAAAAACGAGAAGGAAAAACCTTTCCGTTTTTAGTATATCTTTGCCATATAAACGTACCCTTAGATGCTACCACATGAAGGTTTTGCCTGTAGCCCTGGCCTTTCTGTCGTCCATTGTTTCCTCTCTGTTCTATTCTTTTGCTCACTTATTTTAACTTACTTGCTCATCCCTCTATCTCGTTTCCCCTCCTCACTCTCATTTGCCTCTTTCGTATTCAGCCCCAGCTTTGATGAATGTTTTTTCTTGCTAAGCCTTTTCTCCCTTTCTTCTAAATGACCTACTTTGTAATCTCCTCCTTAACAGCTTTCTTTAAAATTGTGGAAAAGAGCAGAGGCAATGAAACCCTGCCACTGATCTGATACATATTGGAAGCTAAAGCTCCAGCTTGTATTTGATAAACAGTGGTTTGAGAGGGCAGGCTTTACTGCACAGACGGAATCTGAATAATTATATTTCCTACAGTAATCTATCTACTTGGCTTATTCATCACCGGTGCTGGTGCTTCAAGGAACGTCATGCCCCTTTTGGTAGATTCCACACATTGAAGATCAACTAAATGCAAACGAAAAACAAATGTAGCAAAGCTTGATTGTTTGTTAATGAATCAATAAGGTATAATTTGACTGGTCTTATTCCATATTATATTACTTCCACCATCATAGGATGTGTTCTCTATTCTAATCCCTAGGACAAGATTTAATAATAGCAAATTCAAAAAGGTGTGTGTGTGTGTGTGTGTGTGTGTGTGTGTGTGTGTGTGTGTGTGTGTGTGTGTGTGTGTGTGTGTGTGTGTGTGTGTGTGTGTGTGTGTGTGTGTGTGTGTGTGTGTGTGTGTGTGTGTGTGATAGAGAGAGAGAGCAAGGGTGAGAGACACGTGAAGTGTGTGATTACACCATGTGAGGAAGGCAGTGCAGTCTGATTTCTGGGGTGGGGCGGTATGAAGCGAAGGATGCTGGGATGCTGCCTCTCTTCTCTCAAGTGCACAGCAAGCATAATACTTTTTAGTTTTTTTTTCTCTTTTGAGGATGTGAAGACGGATTAGCCCAAGGGCATTTCTGCTATTTTGGTAGGTGGGGCGTGACTATGTTGCAGACACACATTCATTCTTCTCTCCTCCCATTTTCACTCTCTCCTCGACCCACTAAATCTACTAGAGCCAAAATTGCTTTGCAGATGAATACAGATGCAGAATAGTGATCATAAGAGATTGTTTAACAGCTTTTTGAACCTCTGCTGGTGTGGCAGTAGAGGAGAACGTTTCAGTGGGGGCTCAATTAGATGGAGAGAGAGAAAGAGAGAGAGTATATTTAATATATTAAGAGAGAGAGATACTATTTATTTCAACTTCATTGCTCTATATAGGATGCATGTTTATGACACGTACACGTAAAAAGCAAAGCATTGAAGTTCAATGATGGCCATTTTTATATAAAGGGGTCCCAAAGTATAAGTGTTACATATTACAAATCTAAACAAAACACTTACTAAAAAGATTATTTTCTATCTTTTTAATTATTTAAATATTAACTTAAAATTTCAGGGGGTTACGCTGCATTCACTTGGGATGTCGGCGTCAACGGCTCTCATTTACTTTGAATGTGTTGCCGATCAGAATTGTGGCTTCCATTGCGTCGTGTCACTGGTGTTTCTCGCGGCAGAAGTTGAAAAGTTTTCACGTGCCAACGCAGGCGTCAGCCAATCACATTTCCTATGCAAATACCCTAGCACAGATGCTAGCCAATTGCATTCATGCAACACCGCCGGAAAGGTAATATGATTGGCTGTTGTCACTACGACGGTCATGTCAGCACCAAGATTCAGACATGCCCTCTGTCAAGCGTTGATGATTTTATCAAAGGGGTTTGGATGACAATATAGTGGTATATATGTGTGTATATAGTACAATTTAACGATATACTAGTTTATATAAAATAAAGTTTATTTTAAGATATACTGTAAATCTTATGCTAAAAGTTTTCTTTCAAAGCATGCTTGGGCAATCATTCTTAAATGCTACTTGTTTTGAGATATATACATAGGCTACATATATACACACTGCCTGGCCAAAAAAAGTAGCAAATGGCACAATATGTAAGATTTTTGGATTAAAATATCCAAAACCCACTAGATCAATGTTATATTATATATTGTTGACTTGTGTACTTACTAGGGCTGTCAAGCGATTACAATTTTTAATCGAATTAACTACACAATGTGGTGATTAATCTAATTAATCGCAAATTAATCGCGCATCAAATTTGGCTGAGAAATGACTCCCAAAAGACAATTTAAAGTCGTCAAATAGACATTACAATGGTTCTCTTTATGAAAATGGACCATTGAAGACAATATTGTCTAAAACAACGAAATATTAATTTACTTATCTATTTTATTAAACTGTTGTATAAGATCAGTATCGCATTTGCACACATCTCGTGCTATTCTGGACAGAAAAACAGACCTTGTGTGATATTGCACTCGTTAGCCTACTCGTGTGATATTGCTTATACTGTATATCATGATGTAAATGTGAGGGCATTTTCCCACTGGCAGTTTAATTCGAAACGGGGCACGGTTCACACGAAATTGGTAATGTGCAAACTGTCATGCGGACCCGAGTGAGCTGACCTCAGGGGTACCGAATTCGAGACTGCCTGAACGAAGTGGTCTGAGTTCGGTTGCTCAACTTGCGCTCGAACTGTGCCGTGAGTCACGTGAATGTGAAAGCAACACAGCCTCAGGTGTGCAAGAAAAGTAACAAAGCGCATGCGTTTTATCAGATGACGATGTATTTAGTTCAATAAAACACATGTAATGGATGATAGTGTTGATGATTTACCTTGGATGTGAGCTTGAGTGAACCTGCAGTGTATTCGTGCATAGCACCGGCGGGAACAATCGTGCTATGATGCTGACCACAACAAACGTGCCCAGTGTAAAAACACCCTGAGACTACACAGACATTTTTGCCCCATATCTTGAATTTTAGGGACATTCTAACTGCATTCTATAGGCTTCATCACACAGTGAGTTCTTCATCAATCAACTGTATGAAATGTAAGATGACCTAAATAAGTCCGGGGCAGGGCAAATGCGTTAAATGTGTTAATAATATTAATCTAATTAACGTGTTACAGCCTTAATACTTACATTATCCCAAAGGTTTCTAAAAATGTTTAAATCCAGAGTAATTTTAACTTGGACACAGACAGTGTCCGTGCATCGCCTATCAGTGACATCATACCCGCACTACAATTTACGGATTTCCGAATTTTTTATTTTGTAGAAACCATAGAAACACCAAAAAGGCTTTAATATATTATGTGTTTTATTAGACAGATGAGCAACTGTTGGGATACATTCATCGACAGAAAACGAATCATTGTGATATAGCTCAACACAGTTTGTCTAGTTAAATTCTCGTTTTCTTGATTTACCACGAGTACCATGTTTTACCATGCCTAATATCGATCTAGCTTACTGCAGTGTGCAACAAGTGTCTCATAGTAGCCGCCGAACGAACGCTCAGAGTAGCATTATAACATAACTTTCAACACACTCAATATGATAAAACAGTGCTGCGTTACTCCACATACACATGAGCGGAAGAAGCGGAAGCGGTTGTCTGTGGCATAATAAAAGCTCTGCGATATCAAGGCGTCATCAAGCTACGCCTTTGTTTTGAAGTGACCTCTAGTGGCGAAAAATCTACGTTTGGCAACATATCTGGTGTCTGAATAATTTTTGGTTTGACTTTATGTACATACATACATAGACCACACAGACACATATAGAGACGTGTGTGTGTGTGTGTGTGTGTGTTTGTGGTTTTAGTGTCAAAAGAACTTTGGTGTCATTTTGTATCTGGAGAAACCAGAAACTCTTTCATGCTTGGATACTGAAAATGTCCCCTAACTGAAGAATCACATGAGAGTAACAAAGAGTAACATGTCAAAGTATACAGATATATACAGATGCAGTCATGATGCTGTCTGGCACTAGACAACTGGACTTGAGTGGTATCTGCCACTTACCTCTGCATCTCCTGAGTGCTTACTTCCCCTCCCCCTTTACCTTCCCTTAATACTCCTTCTATTCTGGGTAGCAGAACAGGCCTCAAAGGTGGTGAGTCAGTTGGCGTGAAGGGCACAGGCACAGGGGAGAGGAGGGCTGGAAAGAATTGATTTTCCAGTGGGCCATGCAGAGCTGTCTGCTCGACCAGCACTGTGTGAGAGATTCCGGCTCACAGAGAGACACTCAGTATGGGGAAATCTACAGTTTTCATGCCGCTTCCTGCTGCTACAATCAAAACTCAACTATACCTCAAGCAGTTAATCGACTAGCCTTTCATTCCTGCCCCAACAGGAGGCTGAAGGAATTGTACTGTATAACCTGTACACTGAGTAAATACAGAGATTTCAAACCCTTGAAAATGATTGTGATTGATAGGAGAGAGTGATGCTGGTTGAAGACAGTCTGTTGACTGACTGGAGCAGCCCTACCACATGATGGGGTTCATTTGGTTGCCATAGAGACGTCTGGCGGACCTCTGCTTGTACAGTAACTTGTGGAGAGTTTATCATCAGCAGAATTTCTTACATAAGCTGCCTGGTAAAGGTCACTCTTCTGAATCAGACTGAATAGATTATGAGTTGTTGTGGTTCTAATATAATAAACACAAAGATCAAACGTACAATAATGAACAAAAACAGACAAATGAGTTTGGGGGAGATATTGTTGGTAACACCTGGGTTCAGTACATGTTAAGCTCAATGCTCGACAGAATTTGTGGCTCTTCTCTCATTTCCTTTTAAAAGCAAACCGTAACACCTACACTGAAAGTAAATGGGGACAGTTTTAAAGAATTTATTGTGCCGTTTATAGTTATAAAAGCATTTACTGAACATTAATTCCTATGGTAAAACTTGTGTATTATTTGATCCGTAGTTGTTCTTGTTGTTTTTATGGTCATTTTAAGGTTGAAATTGGATATAACTTTACACACAAAAAAGGCTTGTTGTTTCCCTTAAAATCATGTTAACACGTATTGTTTATTCACCTCCATTGTAATTTCGTAATTTTTGCTTTTTCAAGTGGAAATTCATCGTTGTCGTAGTATTGCCATTGTAACGGTTTTTGATTTGTACTACTGAACCTGGAGTATTCAATTTCATGTTCAAAATGTCATTACACTATTGAAATACAGCTTTCAGATGGGATGTGAGATGTATATATATATATGGAGCTAATAGGTTTTCTAGGTTTAATGAGGCTTTTAGCAGTTGGATCTATTGACTTCAACTGCAGAGTGTGTGTGATACAGTTGATCACACACACTTTTACTTTTCCATTCACCCCTCTCTAAAAACTCAGCCACTCTCTCTCAGCCAATTGCTCTTGTGCTTCATTGATCCCCTCAGCGAGACAGTCTGGCGTAAAATGCCCATCCACCCAGAAACAGCCAACCAGATCCGACAAGCACACAGAGCTCTGTGGACCCAAACGAAAACAAGAACATATGGAATATTTCAATGATTCTCTCTCTCTCTCTCTCTCTCTCTCTCTCTCTCTCTCTCTCTCTCTCTCTCTCTCTGTTTCTAGTGAGAAGAGGAAGCTACAGGTGAACATTGTCAGCCCCATTCACTGCAGTATGAATGGGAGGAAGTGCACTATCATCGTGGAAACCAAGATCAACCAATCACAGCCAGACTTCACCAAGAGCCGATCGGGATACATTCTCTCAGTGCCAGGCAACTAGAGGGCTGGGGATCTCAAACGACCCCTTTAACAGGACATTTACAGCAGGATATCAATTTTGTGCTAGTCAAAACGTTTGTGTTGAACCTCAGAAATTAAGCTATACCTAATTTGACTGAAGACAGGCAAGGAAGAATATGTCATTTGAAAAAAAGTTTGTCCCTAATTTCCAAACTTCGGTTTAGATTATTTACAAGATGACAAGGAGGTAGTGAGATAGACCCTCAAAGAAGATTTACCAGACCCGGCTCTGTTTATTTATTAAACATTACAACCACATGATGATTGATGGGTAATCATAAATGTAATATTTATGAGGAACAGGATCTAACTTGTGTTTTGAGGTTTTCCTTTAAAGGGAATATGTTGGTTTTTGATCATTGCTTCATGCGGGATGAAGAATAGCTCTGCTTGCGTCCCGACGTATTGCACAGATCATATGCAGTCCTGCGGTTGCTGCTGAATTTGATCGGATGTTCTTGAGCGGGATGTGTTGATCATATCCTTAAACTTGTTAACTGCTCTGAGTGGAGCTTTAAGCTCTCTCGTAATTTAAACCATTCTCTTTTTCTGCATATAGCTGGTCATTTATAGCACATCGTATACAGATACTGTCATATTTGATATAGCTTATAATGTATTGTATGCACTATATATAATGTAGATAGGAGGAGAACTGTCATTTATTCACATATTTCACAGATCTTGGAGTAGAAACAGATGGGCCGGGACAGAGCAGGAGGTGATGGCGAGTATGTTATTTTCAATGCCATTTTTAAAATAATAGACCCAGCCGCCAATGGTCCCTTTAGTCCTCCACTCACCCTCACTGGCTTATAGCAAAAAAGTCATTTCAACCAGTTCTGTGCTGGTAAAGCCATTCAAAAATTTGTTTTCAAATTGTTTACAAGGACTTCATTCAAAGTAGTCGCCATTTTACATTAGCCAAAGATGCATTTGTCACCAAAACCACAAGATAATGAAAATCCTCCAAACTCCCAAGTCATAATTTTTGAAGAACAGGCAACCAGTTGTTCAATTAGGGTCCTTTTGTCAGCTAGTTCTATCTAGTCATATTTCAAGATTTTGTCAACATTGAATAACACTACAAACAGCAAGTGTTGATATTACGAACTTGTGCATTTATGTGTATAAATGTGTTCAAATGAGAGAGAAAGAGAGCAGTATTGATTCATAGAACAAAATCAACAGAGTTTTGAGTAGAAACTCCCAAGATGCCTGACCCAGTTTGAAGCTTTCGCAACTGATAAAGAAAGTGCCAAACTGAAAACTGACTGCTGTTCTTCATTTCTTAGCAGGCGTTTGCGTCTGCATTTCCCTAATTGTTTCATTGTTTTGTTCATGGCTAGTAGCTAGTGATCTTTTTATCAGTTAATTAGGATCATTTCTCGTGGCCAAAAATATCTCGGCTTCTATCGGTAGTGTCAGTGATGTTGTCATTAAAATGGGGGGAAGTGGATTCGATAGCAAGCTGTGAGCCACGACTACTGATCCATCCCAGTCAGACTATCACTTTGAGCAAGTGATCGGCCAGGGTACATGTGAACGCTGATCACAGAATCTCCATTTTGCTTTACTGCTCATGTCTGCTTCAAACAGGTGCTCTCTTTAAAATGCTTTTGCATAGGAAGGAATATTTATGTTTTGTCCCTCTCTCGCTCTACACTCTCTCTCATCCTCGTCCTCAGTCCCTCTTCTCTCTCTTGACTATTAGCCTGGATTGGTAAAGTGTGTCAGTAAAAGCATGAACACATTACTGTCGGACACCCCGTTTCTTAGCTCAATGGTTAAAAGCAAGGAGATGAACACAATAAATGGACTAACAGCATTTCTATTTTTCTTGAATCAAACACTAAATCTGATAGAAACATACTGACAATGATCTTTTACTTTGATAATAGGCGTTACATGATTGTTCACTTGCATACAATCCAGCCCATTTTGTTCTGGCAGTGATAGACATACAACATATGACCATTTTATAATATATAATCATTTTTTTCTTCTTGTCGTGATCCCCATTGATTCCATGAAAGTGCCGAATAATTTCATTTCCCATGTTTTTTATGTTCTTTGTTGTAATTATTACGATTCATCTTGGAGATTTAGCCCGATCTGATCAAATGATGTGCCTACTTTTATATTTCTCTTATTTAATTAATATATTTTAATTATGTTTTAAAATTTTGGAATGCTTGGACCAAATCAAAAAGGGAACCCAGTTTATAGTGTGTTTGTTTTGTTTTTTTAAAAGAGCTTTTTTCATATGTATATTAATGCAATAATTAACCATTTGTAATTTACAGAAATTACTATTATTATATGGAAACCAAACAATTACACTTTAAAAATGAATTATATTGCATACAAACCTTAGTACTGATTTAACATACGTTTATGATTTGTTAATCAAATAAACGCTGTATCAAATATCTGCTCATGAAAATAAACATGCCCTTGAAGCGTCTGCTCCAGGGCTTTTGCTCCATCATGCTGATATATTGTCATTATTTCATCGATTGCCACACACGGCTATAAATCCAGGGAGAGCAGCTGTTTGCCGCTGGGATGTTGATGATGGCGGTTGAACCTGTCAATCTTTTCAGCTGGGGGTGTGGTTACAGAAGATCCACTGACAGCAATGGGATCTGTTTGTTTTCATACATGGGTATTTTAAAGCTAGTTCTTAAAGGGTTAGTTCACCCAAAAATGAAAATTCTGTCATTAATATCTTACCCTCATGTCGTCCTACACCCGTAAGACCTCCGTTCATCTTGGGAACACAAATGAAGATATTTTAGTTGAAATCCAATGGCTCCAAAAGGCCTCCATTGGCACAATGCACTTTACACTCTCAAGACCCATAAAAGGTACTAAAGACGTTGTTACAAAGTCCATCTCACTACAGTGGTTCTACAATAACTTTATGAAGCGACGAGAATAGTTTTTGTGTGCAAAAAAAACCTAAATAACGACTTATATAGTGATGACCGATTTCAAAACACTGCATCATGAAGCTTCGAAGTGTTATGAATCAGGGAGTCGATTCAGCAGTTTGGTGCCAAAGTCACGTGATTTCAGCAGTTTGGCGTTTTGACACGCGATCCGAATCATGATTCGCCTCTCTGATTCATAAAGCTTCAAAGCTTCATGATGCAGTGTTTTGAAATCGGTCATCACTATAAGTCGTTATTTAGGTTTTTTTTGCGCACAAAAACTATTCTCGTCGCTTCATAAAGTTATTGTAGAACCACTGTAGTGAGATGGACTTTGTAACGACGTCTTTAGTACCTTTTATGGGTCTTAAGAGTGTACAGTGCATTGTGCCAATGGAGGCCTTTCTGAGCCAGCCGCTTTTTTAAACGAAAAAATATCTTCATTTGTGTTCCGAAGATGAATGGAGGTCCTACGGGTGTCGAACGACATGAGGGTAAGTAATTAATGAGAGAATTTTCATTTTTGGGTGAGCTAACCCTTTAAGTTCATGATGTGCATTTTTCATCTGTATAAATGGTCTTTATTATTGTTCTGAATTAAACTACAGAATGTATTAAAATCACCATGAAATCAAAATTGACAATTCAAGTATTGCAGCTTCCCTTCCCTTCTCCCGAGATGTTAGCAGCAGATCCTTTAAGTCCTGTAAGTTGTGAGGTGGGGCCTCCATGGATCAGACTTGTTTGTTCAGCACATCCCACAGATGCTCGATTGGATTGAGATCTGGGGAATTTGGAGGCCAAGTCAACACCTCAAACTCGTTGCTGCGCTCCTCAAACCATTCCTGAACCATTTTTGCTTTGTGACAGGGCTCATTATCCTGCTGAAAGAGGCCACAGCCACCAGGGAATACCGTTTCCATGAAAGGGTGTACATGGTCTGCAAAAATCCTTAAGTAGGTGGTATGTGTCAAAGTAACATCCACATGGATGGCAGGACCCAAGGTTTCCCAGCAGAACATTGCCTAAAGCATCACACTGCCTCCGTCGGCTTGCATTCTTCCCATAGTGCATCCTGGTGCCATGTGTTCCCCAGGTAAGCAACGCACACACACCTGGCCATACTTGTGATGTAAAAGGAAATGTGATGCATCAGACCAGACCACCTTCTTCTGTTGATCCGTGGTCCAGTTCTGATGCTCATGTGCCCTCTGACTGGTCTGTGGCTATGCAGCCCCATATGAACCAGCATTAACTTCCTGAGCAATTTGAGCTACAGTAGCTCGTCTTTTTGATCGGACCCCACAGGCCAGCCTTCGCCCCCCAGTCCCCATGTGCATCAATGAGCCTTGGCCGCCCCTAATCCCTGTTGCCGGTTCACCATTGTTTCTTCCTTGGACCACATATGATAGATACTGACCACTGCAGACTGGGAACACCCCACAAGAGCTGCAGTTTTGGAGATACTCTGACCCAGTCATCTAGCCATCACAATTTGACCCTTATCAAACCCGCTCAAATCATTATGCTTGCCCATTTTTCCTGCTTCTAACGCATACACTTTGAGGACAAAATGTTCACTTGCTGCCCAATATATCTCACCCCATGCCCCCAACCCCATCTTAAGACAAAACAATGGCACTGACACACTGTATTGTCAAAAGTATTGGGACATCCGTTCAAATCATTGAATTCAGGTATTCCAATCACTTCCATGGCCACATGTGTATAAAATCACTCACCTAGGCATGCAGACGCTTCTACAAACATTTGTGAAAGCATGAGTCGCTCTCAGGAGCTCAGTGAATTCAAGCGTGGTACCGTGATAGGTTGCCACCTGTGCAATAAGTACATTTGTGAAATTTCCTCACTACTAAATATTCTACGGTCAACAGTGGTATTATAACAAAGAGGAAGCAATTGGGAACAACTGCAACTCAGCCACAAAGTGGTAGGCCACGTAAAATCACAGAGTGGGGTCAGCTCATGCTGAGGCGCACAGCACGCATAAGTTGCCAACTTGCTGCAGAGTCAATAGCTACAGACCTCCAAACTTTGTGTGGCCTTCAGATTAGCTCAAGAACAGTGCGTAGAGAGCTTCATGGAATGGGTTTAAATGGCTGAGCAGCTGCATCCAAGCCTTACATCGCCAAGTGCAATGCAAAGTGTCGGATGCAGTGGTGTAAAGCACGCCGCCACTGGACTCTTGAGCTGTAGAGACGTGTTCTCTGGAGTGACGAATCACGCTTCTCTGTCTGGCAATCCGATAGACAAGTCTGGGTTTGGCGGTTGCCAGGAGAACGGTACTTGCCTGACTGCATTGTGCCAAGTGTAAAGTTTGGGGGGGGGGGGTTATGGTGTGGGGTCGTTTTTCAGGGGGTGGGCTTGAACACTTTTGGCAATATAGTATATTTTAAGATATATCCGTGCAAGTTTCTTTCAGTTAAAACAGCTCAAACATGCGTTTTAGTCTGGGACTATGCTTAAAGGACAACTCCGGTGAAAAATGAACCTAGGGGTAATTAACACATGGTTACCGAGTAGATCGTTCTCTGGGATGCGTTTTAATGAACGCTATGCTAAGTGAGCTGGTCGATAGGAATTAAGTTCAGCTTAGCACAGCGTTCGTGGCTTGACTTGTCGAGACTGTTTTCCAAGATGGCTCCTGTCTGTATACGCGTAATGTACTGTCTTTATAAAGTATCTTCTTATTAAACTGTTTGTGCACTTACAAAGTTCTCAATGCTTCGGTTTGCATGTAGGGACCCTCATTATGCTACCGTGTTAGTGTGAGGCTATTTTGAGCCTTGTTAGTGGTATTAACTAGAGTTTTAATTTTACTTATTCTGTGCCCCATATACTAGCGTTATAAGCTAATCCGTTTTTAGAGATAAAACTCTTTACATTCGATTTTCATGAAAACGCATCCCAGAGAATGATCTACTTGGTAACCATGTGTTAATTACCCCTAGGTTAATTTTTCACCGGAGTGAAAGCAGGGGGAGAATTTTTTTATTGTAAATCATCTTTTAGTTTCAGTGGTATCCATTATAGTGCTATTGTTTAAGAAGCTACGATTATCCTAAACAACTCGATCTATGATAATGTGAGATGTTATGTTGGTAAACTGTCAGTTTTCATGTTTCCAAGCTACAGTTATGTAACAACCCTGTATCAAAATGCGACTAGGTACAATTTGGAGTCTAGCTGAGTATTTCAGTGTGTGTTTTTTTGGTGATGTCAGCTGAAACCTACCTTCCTGAAACAACCATGCACACGGTGGTCTATCTTTAACGATCAGTGCATTTTATTTTTCATCACAGTACAAAAATAAATAAAAATAAGCAGAAATAAAATGCCAAAAATTACAGCAACAGATTTTCGTCTTTTTTAAAAGAACAAAACAGTAACAGATCCCCCCTCCCTCCCGTCCGCCTGTCAAACTCTAGCCCGATACTATAGAGTCCTACCCTCTAATAAGCACGGTCATGCTCTGATCCTAGAAAATCAACATACACGCGTCACATTCTTCGATACAAACACATTCACTCGACTCACACGCTCATGCAATCCTTTTTTTGTAACTGTTTTCAGCTCTACAAAGAATTACACAACAGATACAGAGAGAGTTTGACAGGAGTTTTAATCTTTTACTTCTCTTTTTTTGTAAGTGTTTTACTTAGGACTACTCTGATGCAAGTGAAAAAAATGGCACATTTGTTGTGGGCTGGGGGCAAATAATTGCAGGCAAGCGGTGAAATAGGGCTCACCTACTTCAACCCCCACAACCTCAAACCCCTGCGGTCTCCTCAGACAAATAGCTCACAGAAAAGTGCAATTCCCATATCCAAACCTCTCCTGGCACGTTTTTGAACAAATCATTGGCTTCCTTTCACCTTCAGTCATGTAAAGCAATGCAGCAGGGCGAGCAGTCGCACAGAATCCATCCATCCCACTTCCATATCATGAGAAGAACAGGCGTTTGCATGAATCAACAGAGACATAATAATGTTTGCTTATATGACTGTCACATTCTATTTTTTTTGTCTTTTTCTTTTTTTCGACTATAAAGAAAGAGATACATAACTACTGAAAGAAAGCATGCACAATTTAGCACTGCTGAGATGTTTTAAAGTGGGCAAATAGATCATATAACACGCAATCCCCCCCAATATCCAGGGTCCAGTTTGATTGATGTCATCAATGTGCCTGCAAATGTCACTTTGTGATATTGTTTAGTACTTTAAAGTGAATCTGATACAAATATGCTGCTTATCTCCAGAAATAGACCACATGTCATCCAATTTAATGCCCGGAGCTTGTCGCCATCTGTGTTTGGCATGTGTTGTCATAGGATAATCACTCATGATTGCTTTTGCAGTGCTGATATGTAGAACATCCCAACAGTACTTCACAGAGAAATTGGTTTCAGGTATTTAACCTCGATTGAAACCGATCGTCTGTCACTGTGATGAATTACCTTGGTGTTTCTCAGATTTGAAAATGGTTTTAAACTAAGCTCTTATAGACGTTATCTCCATGAATAATGCATTCAAATGTGCATTAACCGTAATCTTCATTCTCACCAAAAGGTAGCCATCAAGCTCATTTCTGCACTGTTTTTTTTTTTTTTACAACACAATACTAAAATCTCTAAATGCAAGAGAGAAATGTGTGAAAAGAATTAATAAATAACAATAAATTACGATTCCGATAGATACTTGTTGTTATTAATGACAATCCTACCGTTTCCAAACTTTGCCGGCCTTTGGTATGTGTTTTTAGACCTACGTGATTTTCATCAAAGGTATGGCACTGTTTTCGATACATTTACAGGCTTTTCTGTACAGAGCCCCCTGTTGAAACTAGTCTGAGTATAAAACAAAATGACAAAACAATGGCTCATCGAAGCAGGCATGGCAAGATAAACTATTATTTTTTCAGATTTCATTCCCTAAACACATATACAGTCGGCTTAAAAAACTCAAAGTACTTAACTTTATAGGTTGTGTGTGCATTCGGGTGAATACAGTTGTTTTAAAAAATGAAAAAGCTTCAGAGACGTAAACCACAGGAGAGGTCTGTTTAACTCTGTATCATGGATGAAAATAAAGTAGGTCTTTCTTACAAATGTGCTGACAACATCTCCACCTTCTATATCAACAGCCACTGTGCAATGCTGGCCTCAAAGTCAATTCCCCTTTATTCTTTGTTTGTGGCTTGCGGACATTATGACGCTCAGACGCACCTCTTCCCTTTTTGCAATTGGCTGTAACAGAGAATTTGCAACAGCAGTGTGTTTATCATTCAGTGTGTGTCCGGTTTCATGGACACGGGAGTGAATCGACCTCCAGTTCTATTGACAGTGGTGGTAAAGATCTTGGTGCAAAGTGTCCAGAAGTCAGCTAGACAACAGCTGGAGTCCTGTACACATTCAATGTTGTGTTGTTCTTTTTATCTCGTTGTGTCTTTTTGAAGTCTTTTCGGTCAGTGCTTTTAAATATTCACTACTAAAGCGTTTGGTCCACTCAAGTCTGGCATTTTGTTTTTGTATTCAGGTCCAAAATTACCCAATTGGCACTGCTAAAGGTAATGAAAGACTCACTAATTAGCATTGCCCATTGCTTCCTATAAAATGTATGAATGCGAATAATCCACTAAAGCTTATCCCATTAATTATTCCACCCATGTAGGAACTATTTAAAGGGATAGTACACCCCAAAGCGAAAATTCTGTTGCTCTCTTTCTTCTGCAGAACACAAAAGAAGATATTTTGAAGAACTGTTTTCATCAAGGTTCTTTATTGGCATTGACGGTTCCATGAAAACACACCAAGCCGACAGCAAAAAACTAAAAGCCGCCTCTCATCGGCTGCGTCTCAGGCAAAAAGCTGCGCTTGAACACACCAAAGGGCCTAAAGGCGACTGTCAACTAGCACGTGCGTTCTGCGCCTGCGTGTAAGTAAACATCTGTCGATATCCGCTGGTATCAATAGTCTGTTTTCGTCATTCAAAAAGGTAAACTGAAACTAGGATTGCAGATATACAAACCGTAAACAAAGCAGCGCTTGCTTATCATTTTGAATATCAATCACCCTGATCGCTTTCTTCATTCCAGTCGTCTCATGTTATTATGAAAATATTTGCGCATTTGAATTTTCAGGTAAAATGACATGAAATTATTCTCATATCTCATTCGCTAAGCTGAACAGCCAATCAGAGTACTCCCTCTCATCGACGGCTCGACGCCGATTCAACATACTGAATCGGGCTAAAAAAAAACAAAGGCGTCCAACTAGAGCCAACGGTGAGGAACACACCGAAAAACTAAGCTGACCGATGCTCAAAAATGGCCCGATGTTGCCCGATGGCCGGCTTGGTGTGTCCTGGCCCTAACATCAATCAACATTTCCATTCCACAAAAGGTTCTTAATAGTGAAAGAAATTTTTTTAATGTCCTTCACGCTTTAGAAACCATTCACCGAAAGGTTCTTTAAGCATTTTTTGTCTATGGCATTGCTGTAAAAGCCCCCTTTGGAACCTTTATTTGTGTACAGTTAAAGTCAATGGGCTCCACAACAACCCTATCGGACCCCATTGATTCTCAGGACTAAGAAACACTGAGACACTTTTCAAAATAGCTTCTTTTGTGTTCCTCAGAAACCATACAAGTGTTGATGACTTGAGGGTGAGTACATTTCTCAGAATTTGCATATTTGAGTGAACTATCCCTTTTTCAAAATGCCAGACAAGAGTGCCACCAAAGACATCCCCAGAGCGCCCTCACCGGTCCAGGCCGATGAGCAGACGACTCCTCTCCTCCTCCTTCTGGCTCTCGTTTTTGAGGTCTGCAAAGACCTGGGTGAAATAGTGAGGATCCGAGTTGATCTGCAGCATCTTGGCGCTCATCATGTTGATGATGGACAGACAGCGGTCCCAGAATGTCTCCTTGGAGGTCTCCACTAGGAATGGCTTGAGAGGGTATGAGATCTCATTGCCCATGTAAGAGTAAGACAGGTAGAGGCAGGTCAGCAGCACGGCCTGCAGCTCATGCTCCGTGGCCACCTCGGAGGAGACCACGTCGCGGCAGAGCATGTAGACGAAAACCACGTTGGCCGGGGTGATGAAGCCCTGGTCCTGCCAGCCCTGCAGCAGCAGAGAACGGTCCACGCTGCGGAGCCACAACACGGGGTCGGTGGGGGAAAGGTGCTTGAGCCGATAGCACCTCCGGCAGAGGAACTCCCCCAGGCAGCGCAATAGCTCGCTGGTGGAGGCTTGGACAATCACCCTCTTGGGTGTCCCAGGAACAATGTTGGAGTTGGAAAGAGGAGCCTTCTTGACAGAGGAGGCCGTGTTGTTGGAGTTTTTGGAGCCTTGGTTTGATGGACTCGACTGGTCTTGCGTAAAGGAGGACAGATTTGCACAAGACTGGGACTTCTTGAGGTTCTCATTGTTGAGGTGAGAAACATTGTTCTGGTAGTTGGTGTTAGGCTGCACCTTCTTAGACCCCTTTTTCTTGGCTGAGACGGCTACTATTCGCTTCCACGGCAGTACGTTGATGAACGGGTGCCGTTTTAGGTTCTTGTCTTTGGCGTTCTTGCTGTTCTGAACCGCCGTGTAGTGGCCCACGGTGGCCGGGCCATCCTCAAACAGAGCGGCCTTCCGGTAGCTGGGTGAAAGCGATAGCACGGTTCCCATGATGCCGGGAGCGGGGTAATCAGATTCTCAAGGTTAGGGGTCAGCTAAAGAAGGTGCCAAACTGGAGCCCCACTGCTTCCTGAGACTAGTTCAATCTGTTAGACATCCAAATTTAGGTTGGTGCTCTATTTAAAGAAGAATGATGGCGGGATGGATGAGGACTCTGTCACTGCAAAGCCTGTGAAACAATACAAAAACATATATAAATACACATTAAATTGGTACTTTCTAAATCCAAATACACACTTATATTATAGCTAAGTAGCATTTTAGCATCAGACTTTTTATACTGCAGAATGCATGGTGTATGCAGTATCATTTTGCAATATAGACTCTCTTCAGATTAAAAGATGCATTTTTAATATTATACAAGTAAATGTTATCTTTATTTTATTGATCTATATGTTGCATTTGTACATTTCCTGTATTTATAATGCTTAATTTGAGCTGGTTTGTTTTTTGCAAGCTAAAGTCATCCACAAATATTCAACCTGTAGTGTCCCAACAGTGATGCTGCATGTTGACATGTTGATTAGGCCTTTTGTTTCCATTTAAAATAATCTTAAATTATTAATGTTATCCAAGATGATTGGACAATGGGTTTTCTCAATGTCAAAATAATTATCTTAGGTCAAAAATGTCCATATATTATTGATATTTATGTAATATAGGATATACTGCATGTTAACTTAGAATTGCTTTCTACTTAAGATGATTTAAGATCGATCTTTGTGGTTTTAAATTGAGACTGTACCACACTGTTTTCTTTACGTCGAAAACAGGCCTCATAAAAGCATTGTGTCGTAGATTCAAGTAAAATGCACGGATTCTTTATTCCTTGACACCCACTCACAATAACATGATGCAAACCGTTCGTATTCAACTGTACCTTTGGCTCAAATATAAACAATTGATTGATGTAGCTCAACCGCACTTAAAATAATTGACACCCCACGTTTATACCTATATATAGCCTGTATTTTACACAGCAAACTCAAACCTGCCAAAGAACATAAATAAAGACATCGCCATGATTGCAGACTCCAGAGTTTACTGCCCTCTTGTAAATACTGATCCCACTGTATCACCGTTCGTAAATTTGTATTTAATGGGGCATAGTAGCCTATATCTCGTTCTCGTTCAAAGCATGTTTGTAGATTAACGAACCACAAAAGAAGAAAAAAAACTTTCGTTTCGCCACTATTAATGCATTTGTGCTTTGCTGAAATATGTCAGCCACTGTCCAAGGTTCTGAAAATAAGATCCTCCCTCCCTGCGATGTTTACATGAGCACGAGAGATTACTGATTTTCATCATCACGTCAACAACATTGAAAGAAAGAAAGATATCATGTTAATGCAACAAAATGAATGTTAACCAAGCCAGCTTACAATTCCTCTCTAAATGCTGTGAAACCTTGAAAATATGACCAACAAACAACCAAATCTAACATTTATGACTACAGAAGCTTCGATGAAATGCAGCTCACTTACAGGAATCTGCTCTCCTCCACGATGCTTTGGCAAAACAAGAGCCGCAGTAATGGCTGTCTGGGTTTATCCTTGATAAACTGCGCATCAAGGAGATGCAAAATCGGCCACACCAAGTGAAAGATTTAATATCAAGATTGTCAGGATGCCTAAATTCTAATAAAACAATAGGCTTTTAATCAAACAAAACAATCTCCACGTCTTGTCGGAGGTCTCTGTAGGCGCTCCAGTGGTCTGGGGATGCTGGATGCCTCCTTTGGTTGGTGATGCTGAGAACTGTGAAGCTGTGCTATTGGTCCACACCAGCAGATACGGGATTTGGGTTGATGTTGTGCTGTCAGAGCCGCGCGCACTGCGTCCTGCTGTTGGAATAACTGTGCTAGAGCGCCTCGCTGTGGCCGGTGTTCTGTCGATTTGTCCTACCTTGTCAGATTTTGCTACCTCCCATTAAAACAGTAGGTAGCACAATTCGACAGCAAAAAATGCTGCCTATCAGATTGTGCTACCAGCATCATATTCATCTGATTTGAGGCTTTATTAATATCCATACCTACCCCTACCCTGAACCTACCCTTAAAACTATCTAAATATTTTAAATAAATAAATATTAAATATGGATGTAAAATGCTACCTATCAGATTGTGCTACAAGAATCATATTAATGTGATTTGCTTTATTAATATCCATTAATATCCACTATCCATACCCTAAACCTACCCTTAAAATGTAAATATAAAAAATAAAAAATAAAAAATATTGATGTGGGCATGCGCAGTAAGCCTTGGTAGGACAATCTGACGGGTAGGATGAAATGTCAGGACACCGGTTCCTCCACTGCCCCGCTTTCGTGCACTTGGCAATCATAGCCAACTTCGACGTCATTTTACAAGTTTAATAATAATAATACAATAAATATCACAGTAGAACTAATATTGAGTTATAGCCTAATTATATGCATCTAAAATCATTAGCAGGCTAGGCAATACATTTAGCTATACATAAAAATAATGTATAGCTTATATCCAATTAAATAAACATATTTTAAAAATGTATGCCTATTTATTTAAATGTAATATATACTTATTTACACAACTTAAAATAAGTTTTATTTAAGTTTATATAATGGTCTCTTATAACATTGTTGATCAGGAGAATTGAGACTGATGGTGTGTACAAGTTATGTCGGAAATATCGTATTTACGAGTTGAAAGCACATGAACACCACCACAAAATCTTGTTTCGAGTTTACGAGTTGGGGGCGTGTCAGTGAGGATTGAGGAACGTGGAGGAATACCACAATAGACAAAGGGTATAAGCCTAGGCAGGGGCGCCGCTAAAGTTGGGAAAGTTAGGACGATTCTAAGGGCCCACACACTTTTGGGGCCTCCAGAGATTGGTTTTATTAGTAGTAACAGTACTAGTAGTAATGTAATAGAAATTATCTACCATTAATCTACCAAAGAGTTACAAATATAACACAATTATGGCTTATTTCTGCATTTCCGGCAAAATACAACAAAACACTTCACTCATGGTAAATGGTAAATGGACTGCATTTATATAGCGCTTTTAACAGACCAATGGCCATCCAAAGCGCTTTACACATTGCCTCACATTCACCCATTCACACACCGACGGCGGTGTCAGCCATGCAAGGCGCCATCCAGCTCGTCGGGAGCAGCTGGGGTTAGGTGTCTTGCTCATGGACACCTCGACACTTGGTCAGGTGGAACCGGGGATCGAACCACCAACCTTCCGGTTTGTAGACAACCTACATGAACCACTGAACCACTGCCGCCCCTCCGCCCCTCACTGAACCACTGCCGCCCCCTCTCATGCACCACTCACGCTCACAGGTAAAACGACATTTGCTCAATTCCCACTCCGACATGAAATTTCTCTGTATTGTAGGCTACTATATTGTTGTAGCCATTAAGAAAAGGTATTTAGTTTTATATTTATGTTTAAATATTATAATGTTCTTTTTTTATGTCTATCTATGTTGTCAATCTGTCAATATGTTGATTATGAAAAGTGAACAGCATGAGTGAGAAAGGACACATCAAGATGTGCAATGTCAGGAGACATGGAGTGGGTCAGACATGATTGTGACCACTTCATAAAGTTTTGTTTTGTAGAAAGCCTTTCTTTAAAGTAAATTTTGTTTTGTATAAATTGTATCGTCATTTTAATCAATGTTTCATCAGCTAATTGGCGCATTCCGGGTTGAGTGAGCAGAGCTTAATTGGTCAGTATTATTAAATTGCAGACAAAGATTTTGGATAGCTAGGTTGGTGCGGTAGGGGGCCCAACATCATATTCTTTCATAGGGCCCAAAATTGCTAGCGGCGCCCCTGAGCCTAGGCTTGCTATAGGCTATATCAAGCGGCAACCTCCCGCAGTTTCTCTTGAAGCCAAAACGGAAGTGACTTAAACTGCAATTCATCGACTGGCCGCTAGGGACAGGCTCCAGAAGGGAGCAGAATCTCATTGAGCCCCATGTTAAAATGCCCATCTTTACAGCAGAAAATAACATGTTTACAGCCTGGTACAAATTGTGATTTTGGTCTATACGGCTAATTTTGCCCTTCATGACAACTTTGAGGGGGTGAATTTTTTTTATAACTCATTCTTTTACATTATATAAAGCCTTAAAGTTCTGCATAATTAAGGGCGTGGCCACTGTGAGTGACAGATGGATAGCCATTTATCTGCTGTCTGTCACCTCAGCTCCACCCACGTCCTGCCTCTTTGCCCATTTTCTATTATCTGGGAGTGACACGCTGCCAAGATGACAACGGCCAGCTTGTCCCTACTTTACGCTTCAAAACTGGTCTTCAGAATCCTATGGGTGACGTCACGGACACTACGTCCATATTTTTTTACAGTCTATGGGCTATACCCTTTGCCTATCCTAAGTATTGTGGTATTCCACAATAAAATAAGCCAATTGCCTGCACAACATAGGCTATAATAGCACTGTAATACAAAAACAGGCCTATAATATGTAGGCTAACAATATTACAGTGGCTTCATAAATGAATTAAAAACATAGTTTAAAACATACAACATGTGCAGTTAATTTAATTAAGAGAAGGTTAAAATAATTGATACACAGTTTTGGCAGACTTCTAACTATTTCCTTCAGGATTTGATTTGTTATAGCTAGTTTGTTTCATCATGTAGCCTAGAAAGGTCTCCATAGGACGTGTGTATAACTTTAATCGCACAGATATTAGGCCTAATGTGATGTTATGAATTAAAATTCAAAATGCATAATACTTTAGCCTACATACAATCCCAATACGATTTTTCATTCATCAGAATGCATTGGATTTCACCCTTAAACAATGCAATGAAGGATGGTCATATTTGTGGACGGCATGGAAGGATAACAGTAGGCTCTGTCACCACCTACTGACCATAAAAAACAACAACATTCTCTAAGCAGTATGATAGCCTACTAAATTGACTTATGTAGCCTATATATACCGGTATATATAATTAATGTAAATTATAAGTCAATTTAATCATGTTCCAGATCATCAAACCAGTCACCTTTATCCACAGCATGAAAACAAAAAACAATGTTTAGGATGTTTTAGCTACTCCATCTGACACTAGAAAAGGTCAAAAGACTACAAAACCCAACCTACCACCGCACCTACGCACTTACGTATTAACGCACTTCCGGGTTGTTTCGCAAGTGTTTGTGGGCAGTGAGATTTTTGAATAGGGAAGATGGCAGCCGCGGCAGTGGTGGAGTTTCAGAGAGCTCAGTCTCTCATCAGCACAGACAGAAACGCTTCTATTGACATTTTTCATTCAATAGGTAAAGCTGTGTTCAAATTATTTTCTTAAAACTTTACTTTTTACTTTGCATGACTACTTTAACGCTTCAGTATTAGGAAGGCTAAGGTGCCATGAGCCGGCGCTGCGGTGCTGACTCACTGTACTGTATGTGTGTGTGTGCGCGTCTCAAAACACAGTAAGCTTCCTCCACAGGCAGCGTTTTTGGAAATTATGATCTCGTTTGAAAGTTCGAAACGAGCATAGAACAAAGACAGCTTTTTTGTCTTCATATCCGTGTTCGAACATATGAATTGAACGTTCGAACGCTCCTCCGATTCCATAAAAAACTGTCTAGGTAGGCAGCTCGCTACGCTTTGAGACACAACCCGATGAGTATGGACAGCTAGCCTGCACTATTAGCCACCCTTCCAGGCCAAGGCCCTTTTAACACATTTTTCTGGGATTTATCTTAATTTTATATTAACAATAGCTCCACCGATGACATTTTATTTAGATATTCACTAATGTTGACAATTTTAACTTGATTAACTTGACGTGTCATACCAACCCTAAGACAATCTTTGACATTTATTTTTGCTGTCGTGACTTTGACTGAGATTTATTTCTTTCTGTTTTTGGCGGCTGAAATCCTAAATATTTTCGGAAATATGAACTTTCTGCTTGGGTCATAGCACGCATTCTTAGTTTAAGAAGTCTGATGCAGTAAAATCAGTTGGTTTTTGACTAATAAAAACTTATGCCGAGGATGTGCGCTTATGTCTGTTTATCTTTGCCGACTCCAAGACCTAAGTTTCTTTCGTGTCAAACTTTTTTTTTAATTGTTATAATTTTTTCCTATTGCTCTCAAGTTGGGTTTAATTGAGTTACCTAAGATCATTAGATATAATTAGTTGGTTGTATTTTTACGTTGTTGTTCTTAAAGGTAAAGTGTTTTTTTCCCCCAAGTTTCTTTTTCTCAGATCCTTAATTTCTTTCCACCTTAATTTGTAGGTCGATTTCCCCGAAAAGTGTCAACAATGTTGCTTTATCAAAACATTACAGTTATTTTGAGCACCCTGACCAGCCCAACATGGCAGCAGTGACTCAACCAATGACATGAGTTTGGGAGTGGGATTATCTGTTGTCCTACCAATGGCTGATGTGTTTGTGGAAAGCATGTTGAAAGTCATTAAAACAGTTGGCAGATATTACACATTTGACCTATAAGGTGCATTGATTAACGGAAAGGTTTTTTCAGTTAACACATGTCAAACACACACACAAACATATATATTAGTGGTGGGCATAGATTAATTTTTTTTAATCTAGATTAATCTCACTGTAATCTTGGAATTAATCTATATTAAAATGGCTCATTTGAATTCTGCCGAAGGCATTCAGAATGTGTGTGCTCGTAAGGGATCGTTTGGCTTTTTGTAGTTTGAATAATAAATAACTTCTGTTCCTTTAAGACCTGACACGCATGGATCCCAAACATTCCTGTTAGTGGGGAGTGCAGCTGTTATCGATACTGTAGAAAATGAGTATTGTATCGTTTCAGATATTTCAGTATCGATACATAGCGAAATATGGATATTTTTGACAACACTAGGCATACACACAGGTTCGTTCTCTCGCCCCCTACAGTGCAATTCGGCTAGGTATACATCCACGCTAAAATATCAAGGTGAAAGTCATCATAGCTTGCGTAGGAACGTTATAGACCCAGCTCCCAACCCAACTTTGAGAATAGATTAAATGCAATATTTTTTTGATCGCCCGATAAGAGTCTCACGTTAACGGCGATAACGGCCCACCACTAATATATATATATATATATATATATATATATATATATATATATATATATATATTATACAGCTTTAGGTCAATTACTTTCTATTGATGGGAAGTTTATTTGAGGGTGGTCTTATTTATCACTTAACTTTGTGTTGTGACTTTGGCTTTTTTAGTGAGACGGGATGTCCAGGAGGATGATGAAGAGGCGGTTCGTGTCAAGGAGCAAAGTATCCTGGAGCTTGGCACTCTCCTGGCCAAGACGGGACAAGCTGCAGGTGGCAATCAACATTTTGGGGCAATGCTGTGCCTGCTATGGAAATTCTTTACTTTGTTGTGACCCATCATCATTCTGCATGTTTCTTAGAGCTTGGAGGCCTGCTGAAGTTTGTAAGGCCTTTCCTGATTTCCATAAGCAAGGCAAAGGCAGCACGGTTGGTGCGCTCACTCCTGGATCTATTTCTGGACATGGAGGCAGCCACGGGCCAGGAGGTTGAGCTGTGTCTGGAATGCATTGAATGGGCTAAAGCTGAGAAGAGAACCTTCCTCAGACAGGCCCTTGAGGTAAACATAAAACAACTGATAAAACTGTTTTGAACTGTTGGGACGATCAGAGCTACCACACAAGCCAATAATTAATATAAAATGTAGTTCCAACTCTAAGATCTGATTGGATGCCAAAAAAAACTATTTATGCAGATATGTGACATCAAGTGAATTGTGTATTACTGTGCCAATTTAAAAAAAAAAGCCTTTAAAACATTTTATAAAATAATTCCAGTGTTTTTGGAGTTTTGCATTGTCTAATAACACACCTCAGAACCATTGTTATTTTTGGCCGTATTGCTTTTATTTTTTTTTAATATGTATATATTCTTGATTTAACATTACATTTATCTAGCAGTAGACAACAACATAATTTATCACTATTCCTTGCCTTTTTTTGTCAGGCTCGACTCATTTCACTCTATTTTGACACCAAGAGATACCAGGAAGCCCTTCAGCTAGGTAAGAATAATCTTAAAAAAAAAAAAAAATTATTTACAGTGGGATCCAGAAGTCTGAGCCAAAGACATTTTCAAAGGCATGTTTATTTAATCACTGTTAATTTTAAAATTTTTCTTTTTGCTCAAATTCTTGAATGATTTGTAGTGCTGCCTCCTAATAGTCGACTAAACATTAGTTGTTGAGAAGAGGCTTAGTCAATCAAGATTTTATTAGCTGGTTAGTCGCAGACTCTCAGAAAAAAACTCCACATGAAGTGGTGAAGTCACGCAGTCTGTGAGAGACGGATCTTTAACGGTGGGTCCTTGTGGTAATTGCAGTATTTCGGGGCAGGAAATCCAAACGTTCACCTATCATCCATTGTCCTCAAATATGGCTTATCATTTTGAAACATGTTAGTAGTAGCAACTTTACATGGCCGCTCGCTCTAACGTTAACATAGATAAATGTGCTCTCCATATGAAAGCTGTAAGGGTGTAGAGTTACATTCAAGCTCTTTTAAGGCATGACGAAATTTTAGAATTTTAAATTAACGACGACTAGTCGGGGGCAGTCCTATTTGTAATAAACAAAAATTTTATTAATTTAGAAAATTGCAATATAAGAATTCTCGATAGAGCTTTCTAACTTTTGGACCCTACTGTATATCTACATTTTTGTTGTACTCTTGTTATATTTTTGATTTATTTTTTCAACATTAGATTCAACATGTAACCTTTCTCCTCAGGCACCCAGTTGCTGCAGGAGCTGAAGAAGATGGATGATAAAGCTCTGTTGGTGGAGGTCCAGCTGCTAGAGAGTAAAACCTACCATGCTCTCAGTAACCTTCCCAAAGCCAGGGCTGCCCTAACCTCAGCCAGGACCACAGCCAATGCCATTTACTGTCCCCCAAAACTCCAGGCAGCTCTTGATATGCAGTCAGGTAAGTCTCACTTCTGTTTAGCAATCTACAAGTGCGTTTGAGATTGGAAGTGTGCTGCTTATTGATAGGTGACTTTTTCACCCTTTCACTCCAGGTATCATCCATGCAGCTGAGGAAAAAGATTGGAAAACTGCCTATTCTTACTTCTTTGAGGCTTTTGAGGGCTACGATTCCATTGACAGCCCCAGGGCAGTTACTGCACTGAAATACATGCTTCTCTGCAAGATCATGCTCAGCTTGTAAGTGAGATAACCGCTTGCATTTTATCCCTGTGTGTGTGGGAGGCCACAGGATAATATAACAGTTATTGTGCTAGTTACGCCGAGCTCTGTTATGTAACGCAGACTTACTAAGTAATACTTAAGCTCTCGTTTCTTCAGTACAATCCATCTCCATAATGCATCGCCTACGCTTAATGACTTGTGTGGCTAAAATACAGAAAGTGTAGCTTGTGTCAAAAAAAAAATCATAAATTATACTCTACTGTTCAAAAATATGGGGTTTGAAAGATTTTCTCAAATGTTTTTGAAAGAAGTCTCTTATTCTCATCAAGGCTGCATTACTAGTGATGCACCAAAATTATTTTATTATTTTACAGAAACACTGAAATTAAAGTTTCATTTACCCAAAAATAAAGTTTAATAATTGATCTTTTTTTTGTAATCGTCAACACTCAAATTGAAAAATTTGTGTTTAGGAGTTAAACGAAACAACATGAGGGTGAATTATACCTTATAAATACAGCAAGTTGAGCCTTGGATAAAACAACTCTATATTGCAAATCATATCGTTTACATCAACGAACATATCGTCACATTTTTATATCGTGATATATCAATTAACGATATATCGTTACCTAAATAATATATTTTAATAATAACAAATAATATAACTATTACTTTATATAATTTCATTGAATTTTTAAGTGTACATCGGATGTACGCTCAAAATCAGAGGGCACGAATGTAGGGAATGAAGTTGTTCGCTCAGAATTCGGACACCACTACATAATATCCGACACCTTATAGATAGATAGATAGATAGATAGATAGATAGATAGATAGATAGATAGATAGATAGATAGATAGATAGATAGATAGATAGATAGATAGATAGATAGATAGATAGATAGATAGATAGATAGATAGATAGATAGATAGATAGATAGATAGTAGGGGTGGCATGGTTCACAAAACCCACGGTTCGGTTCGTATCACGGTTTTAGGGTCACGGTTTTCGGTTCTGTACGGTTCTTGTTGTTGTTTTTTTTTAATCGTTAACACTCCAGAAATGTACTTCAGCATATGATATATAGCTTAATCATCCACAATTTAGGATACAGTATTAAAAAATTGTTAAATCATGTAGAAGTTGTTTCCTAACTGGCTGTCTACCGAGTCCGACACATTGGCGTAACATTTTTCATGTTAATCATGTCAATTTTGATCAGAACAATGCACTGTGGCTTTAATCCAGCTGACCTGATTAACAAATTTCACCATTAAGTGTTCCGTGTGTTTCACAATCACCATATGACATCCAGCACTGTGAAAAAATAAAAAATAAAATACACGAAAACACAACACTGCCAGAAGTTTTTGCCCAAACTTCAAAGGCATGTTTAAATTATTAAAACTAGAAGCATATCTTAACTTTTAAATGTTACATTTATCATGTGAACTACTTATATACAACATGTTATATGCATGTGTGTATGAGACAGAGGGGAACACGGTCGCATTTGCAGCACATATATGCTGCCCATCATAAATCAAAGCATGAGACAGACAGGGGTCGGAGGAGAACACCGGAAAATGTGACAGAATGGACAATATTCGTCTGAATTTGCAATACACGAGCTGCGGTTCAGCTGCGCGAGACAAACACTGCCAGAGTGTGAATGCAGAACGGGCGCGCGCGGCTCCCGCTCTCCATACGCACTGCATCTTCCCTGCCTGCTATATGACCCTGGCGCATCCTCCAACTCCGGGCAGCCTTCCTTATCTCTCCCACTTGCATTTCTACACGTGACGTGACCTGCAGCACTCCACTTTTACTTTATTTTACTGTATGTCCACTAGGGTTGGGCATCGTTTTGATTTGAACGATTCTGATTCCGATTCTTAGTTTCGATTACGGTTCTTTTCGATTCTCGATTCCGATTCTTTGAGGGGTGGAGTCACAACATGTCACAGGCTCATTTCACAGAGGAAAATTGTATTTTGATTCAATAATGAGTTTTAATTTTGGGACTTTCTCCGCTGGCATTTTCACTTGCTTTGCTGCAAAGGTGAATGGAGTTCCACACCGAGTCCCGGTTTAACAATAGCATTAACAGCAGTCATTAGGACTGCTACTAGCGTGAGCCATTTGCGTATAGCCAGGGCCGGCTCTGTACATCTGGGGGCCCTAAGCAGGATAATTTTGGGGCCCTGCCTTGCAGTGAATAATGGAGTATTGCACTGCAAACCAGCAACTGTATACAATCTAACACTTACATATTTCATCTGTATATCTTTTAACATGATTGCCTACAATTATTTTACTGCTTATTAAAGTACACTCACTGAAACAGTAAAAGTAAAGATTATAGATTTGCAAATTTAAGGTCAATTTGTTGTAAACAAATAAATATTAATAATTTAGCATTAACAATATATAGCTAACTTACAACATTAGCCATAGTGGTATGCGGCTCGCTATGCTCTACTGAAGCAGCAGTAGAGTCACCTCCTCCAGCTGTTGAGATTATAATATAATTAATAATAAATACAGTATGCAGAGTAGATAAAACACATTAATTTTAAATTAATATTAAAGTACAATTAGACAACATAGTGAATTATGATTATAAAACTAAATTTTTTATTGGCAAGAGGAAAATCAGCTATGTTGAAGTTGCGCACAAAACTATTCAAAAGAAAGGCAGTGGGAAATATTTACTTGTGTCAGCCTCATGAAATTTTTCTCCACGACCACCAAAATATTTAAGAATGGCTCCTCCTGAGAAAGTGACATTTAGTTTTTTACAATTATGTTAAGGGTAAATTAAAAGAAATCCAATGTTAAATTATATTATTTAATTATTGGTTGATTAACTCTTACATAGGCTACTGTTCATATTTTAAACCTTCACAGCATGGAGTGAGATATTTTTTTACCTTTTATGATTACATACAGTAATACATTCACTGTAAAAAAAAAATCAGGTGCCCAATTGAAAATTTTCTAGTGAGCGATCACATCTAAAATTTTCAGTTGGCCAAATTTAATTTCTTGAATTTTAATCGAATTAAAATGCATCAATTCACATTAATTCAATTTGGCCAACTGAAAAATTTAGATGTGATTGCTCACTAGAAAATTTTCAATTGGGGACCTGATTTTTTTTTACAGTGTTCTTTACTAAAATTTACCACAAATCCATTTTGCTTTTAGGTGTCTTGTATCGATCATCATTCAAAAATGTTTCAGAGAGGACACTGTGTTTTCTTTAGGTTTAAATGGTCTGGGCGATTTAGCTTAACAATATATAAAATATTTCATAATAGTAGGCTATATAGATTAATATTTATTAATAATCTTTAACTGCCTATTCAATTAAGACCATAAGAAAAAGCTTGTATTTAACCGCTTTATTTTAAACTTCATTTTGATTTTGACTGTCAAATGATTGCTCTCTCTTCCTATTACTTTCTTTCTCTCGAATGTTCTTAAACTATTTTTTTATTGTAATAAGCGTCTATTGAGACAAAGATTTTTCGTTTTTTTCTTTCCCAGAACTAGTGTAGGTCATGTAACGTTAACTGTTAAAAAGAAAATACATTCAAAGGAGGTGGGTCTGTCTCTACGCGTTCTGAAGCCCAGAGCTGGGGCCGACGGCTGGACCATTGCGCAAGCAATGTTGATTCAGCATAATCGACGGACAGCTAACGTTATGCTGCATTCACACCAAACGCAAATAGAGTGTCTGGCGCGAGTGATTTGATTTCAATGTTAAGTCAATGGAAAGGCGCGTTGACGCGCGTCTAGAGGTCCCGCGGCGCGGAAGGCGCTTTTCGCGCGGTGCGAATGACGCGAATTGAACGTCTTGCGTGATAAACTGCGGCGACGCTGGCGAGTGCAATCTGTAGTTAGGGGGCCCCCTAGTGGCGGCGGGGCCCTAAGCAGCCGCTTAGTTCGCTTATAGGGAGAGCCGGCTCTGCGTATAGCTACATTTATCTACGAGGGGGAAAAATAATTTCAGTAACGTTGTTGTTCACCACAATTCGCAATTTGGTCAAGGGGTTTACACTACAATCACTTACCTGATTATGATGAGGTGGGATAATGTTAGTTCACCCTGAAATGAAAATAAAGCCATCTTTTACTCACCCAGCTGTTGTTCAAATGCGCGTGTTCCAGTGTGTGCGCACTCCAAGCCGCAGTAGCCTCGTGCAATATTGTCATGACAACCGGTACACAATATTCACTTAAGGAGGTTATATTATTAGTATTATTTCTTATCATATACGTTATAGAAAAGACGAGAATCGCGTTTTTTTCTATTGAGCTTGATTTCTCAAAATGGTGCGCGCGCGTGTGTGTGTGTGCTTATCGTGGGTGCAATGACAACAGTGCGAGTTATTATAGTAGGCATGAGCGCCGGTGGCTGCTGACGGCTCATAGTGTACACAGAGGAGCGCGCTCAGAATAACGGCCGAGCTCAGTGTTTTGACTGAATAATACGGTTTCTTTCTCGCAAAACCTATAGTGTGCCCCTGAACACTTTCCATATGACGCGCGTCTCCCTGTATCGTTGCGTGATACATTTGTTTACTTTTTGTAATGTTTTAGCTGATCGCCATTCACTGCCATAATAGGAAGGAGCGCGTGCAGGAACAGTATTTTAAATGTCATAGGACATAGGGCACTGGGACAACATCAGGGTAAGTAAAAGAAGGCTTTATTTTCATTTCAGGGTGAACTATCCCGTTAATAACGTTGGTTAGCGCAGGGTTGCCCGAGGGACAGACCTGCGCATCATTTCAAACACGCTACACTCGTTAATTTATAGCTACACCACATATTTGTAGTGCATCCTCCCGTGCAAGAAATAAGTTTGTCATGTGTTGCACTGTGCCGACCCAGGTTTTTTTTTTTTTAGTGAAATAAAGCCACACTTTTGAGCGCCACTTACCGTGCTCCATGGCTGCAACAGAACAAACGGGCGCGGCAAGCACTTCCGAAAACTTGCGCGTTTGGAACCGATGATCGGAATCGAAAACAAAATTTCTAAACGATTCCAATGGCATCGTTATTTTTTAAACGGTTCCAAGTTGGAACCGGTTCTCGATGCCCAACCCTAATGTCCACACACACACCCACTGTCTGAGGTAACATATGGGCACGAGAATACATTGCGCATGCGTCGAACCGTGCGACGCACACACTCCGAACCGAGACAAGCGAACGGAGCGGTTCGGGGTTTTTTTTCATGTAACGTGCCGCCCCTAATAGATAGATAGAGGGAGTGGTTTCGGACACAGCTTTTGACATTGAATGACTTTCCTGAGGTAACTAAAATATATACGTTGCATATTGTTTACAAACTGTTTGACGTCTTTCCACTGTTAAAACATTTATTGAGCGATTGATTATATGAGACATGATACATTTCAAAATGAAAATCAGTTAAAAACAAGAAATCAATATTGTCATCCCTGCTATAACATCCACACACAGTTGACATGTTTACCGGTTGTAACTGTGTACGAAATAGACACCATTTTGGTCAATGATTGTGGCCCTCAACTTTTTAGTTGCTGATATGTTGGTGCATTACTAGAAAAAAACATCAATATTGTAAAATATTTTTAATTTAAAATAAATGTTTACTAATATATTTAAAAGTGTAATTTATTCCTTTGGCAAAGTTGAATTTTCAGCATCATTACTCCAGTCTTCAAGTTCACATGATCCTTCAGAAATTCTAATATGCTGATTTGTGGCTCAAGAAACGTTTTCTGAAATGCTTTTGATCAATACAATGTGTAGGGAATGAATGTATCTCTGCTGAATAAAAGTATTCCATCCTTTTCTTCCAGACCGGAGGAGGTACAGTCCTTGATCGGTGGCAAACTGGCTCTGCGATATGCTGGGCGACAGGTAAGCTCATAAAAATTCCAGTGTCTTTTATAGATTCAATTATTGCTTACAAACAAATGCTCTGCAGAGGCAATTATGTGCACCAGGCTTTTAATGTTTGACCGTGTGCTTTTAATGACCTGTTACATGTCTGACAAATCTTTTTTCTTTCTAAGCAAGTGCTCATTTATCGTTGTGCCCTGTAATTTTTGTTTTCTCCATCAGACCGATGCACTGAAATGTATAGCACAAGCCAGCAAGAACAGATCATTAGCAGATTTTGAAAAGGTGAGATTTTGATTTCTGATGTCTGTATATATTTTTCAATGGATGTCTCTGAGGTCATGCTCAGCTTTCTGTTTGCTCTTTCACACATGAAGGCCCTGACAGAGTACACTAAGGAGCTGAGGGACGACCCCATCATCAGCACACATTTGGCCACGCTTTACGACAATTTGCTGGAACAGAACCTCATTCGGGTCATTGAGCCTTTTTCCAGAGTACAGGTAGTGTGTGTGCATAATTTCACTGATAACTCCAACAGATTTTTAGGGCTGGTCCAGAATATTTGAAAATTTGTTCGGTGGGTTGGTATTCGATTTTCAATTTTGGGATTCAAATTTATAAAATTTTTTTCCACACCTGGCATCCCCCTTGAAACAGTTCTCATTTGCGCTTGAATGTTTACACCATAAAATCTGGCGAAATACAATACTTTTTATACAGTAATATATATATATTTTTTACAATTATCTTAAAGCCTAGCCATTTTTAATAGGATGGACTGTTGAATAGAAACCCAACCTTGTTATACATATATTTGCTGCTTCTTAGCCTAAGTGTTCCCTGCAACTGAGTATTCTCTTTCTAGAGCGCACAACTGCATGAGTTTATACAGAAGAAGTGCATGCCGGAGCTGAACCTTGTGGAAAATAGAATAATAGAATCAAAATGTATTAGCCTTTTTACCCGTTAGGGATGAGACTGTGAGAAAATTTTCCCTCACCGTCACATTACATTGCTTGTGTGCACTGTGCGGCCGTGAACGAATGACGGTCATTTTAGTTTCGGTTTAGAATTAGCGCGAATTTGGCAACGGGTTCATTAGCCTATTATTATTATTATTATTATTAATGAAAAACACAACAAAACAGTACAATGACAAACTCTTTAAATAGGTGCTTTTTACATTTAGCTTTGAAATAAAATCTTTCAGCTCCTCATTGAATGATGAATGAAATCTGACTCCTGTTGCTGGTCTGTGCTGCGACTCGTTTGGCTTACGCTGTATTGGGCAGACACATTCAGTTTTTATTTGTGGTGTCTGTTCTCTAACTGAACTAAATTATTTTATTACTATAACAAAATCAAAACGATGGTGGGGGGCGGTGGCGCGGTGGGCAAGTGATGCAGGGTTTTTCCTGGGTCAAAAATGGTCTTCGGTGGTGGCTGACAGACATGGTCATACACACACACACACACACACACACACACACACACACACACACACACCACGCGCGTACACACACACACACACACACACACACACACACACACACACACGCACACAGTAAAAAGTACCCTACCCATGTGATCTGCGAGCGCATTCTATTTATTTTACTACACATAAATATGCTAAATTGGGTAAGCACACTTGTGTTCTCATTTCAGAGGTGTTCTGAGTAAATGAATAAACTGATTCGTGAGTTCAGTGTTGGACAGATCAGATGTTTTTACCAGTTGTTAAAACAATTAGGTCGCGAATCGGACATTAGCAGACATGTTGTGTGTGAATCCCGTCTGTTAGAACATTGCAAAAGATTTGTCAACACAGAAAACACTTCATAACTGGATATAATTTGTTTCCCGTTTATTGAAAGTATGGTTTATGTCATCTGGTCAGAGAAGAGTAAATGTTTTTTTTTTGAGCGCAATTCACACCCAGCAGTAATTCAAGGAAAAAAATTGTCCAAATGCGCCACGTGCAACATGGATTCGGTCTTCCGACCTTTTGATTTTAATATGAGAGAGAGCTAAGACATAAGCATATTTTGAAGACAGAGAGAGTGCGTGCGGGAGAGGGGCTCTCTGCTCCCTCTCTCTGTCACTCTTAACATGCGCCCTATCACAAGCGCAGCAGTCATCTACATCACTCATAAATCACAATAACTGATCAAATAAGGCTTTGGCGGGACAAAAAATTGGTTTGGCGGCCGCCAAAAAAAATTAAATGCAGGAAAAAATGAATCTACTGTGAAATATAGGAGCTTGTTACTGGGATGTAACAGACCTGTGTGTTTGTATAACTAGTGCAGTGTCTGTTCTCGGAGCATATAAGCCCTGCCCGCGTGAGGCGTGCCGCTTCTCGAGGTTCCTGCCTTTTTTAGAGAGAAGAATATGTTCAGCCCCCTCCCTCCGAAGCTTAGAATATTCAGTGTTGATTACTACCGAAGATTCGAAGCTCAATTTTTTATTCTGACCAGCCCTACAAATTTTACTTCATCGAAAGTAATAGAAAGTAACTTTTATGCCTTTTTCTCTCTTTTCAAGATTACACATATAGCAGGTCTCATCAAACTCTCAAAGGTATGAACTGTTTTTTTCATACATTTCATTGTGTATAGCTTAAACTAATATTAGCTCAGGAAATCATAATGCCTTCAATGTCACAATAAACCAAAAATATGACAAACTATAAAATCAAACAATAGATGCATAAACATGTATACAAGATTGCTAAAATGAAATGCTCTGTCTGTTATGTGTTGTGTCTCACAGGATGATGTTGAGAGAAAACTGTCACAAATGATCTTGGACAAAAAGTTTCATGGTTAGTTTTTTTTTTTTTGTCATTACTTTTCTTTGTCATTTATCTTTTTGCATTTTTATTGCAAAGCATTACAAAAAGTCGCAACCAACCCAAGTAAAAAAATGAAATAAAATGCCACAGCCATGTCGTAATGGTTTTAACAGACATCTTGTACCAAAAGTGCTCATGGGTGACTGAAATCTAGCCTGTGATGTGTACCCATCATTCCCCCTCTCTTCCCAGTAATGTCTTGCTTTTTTCTGCTCTATATACAGTTAGGTCCATATATATTTGGACACAGGCATAATTTTCATACTCTTGGCTCTGTATGCCACCAGAATAATATTAAAATGAAACAACCAAGATGAATTTGAAGTGCAGACTTTCAGCTTTAATTCAAGGGGTTGAACAAATTTAAAAAGTAAATATTTTAGGAACTGCAACTATTTTTATACACAGTCCCCCCATTTTGTGTGTTTTGTGTGTTTTGGATCATTGTCCATCTGTACCGTGAAGCGCCGTCCAATCAACTTTGCTGCATTTGGCTTAATCTGGGCAGACAGTATTTTCCTATACACTTCAGAATTCATCCGGCTGCTTTTGTCTTCTGTCACATCAACAATTAACATCAATGATCCAGTGCCACTGGAAGCCATGCATGCCCATGCCATCACATTGCCTCCACCATGTTTCACAGATGACGTTGTGTGCTTTGGATCATGATCTGTTCCAAGCCTTCTCCATACTTTATTTTTGTTTGTGGAACAGGTTGATCTTAGTTTCATCTTTCAGTCCAAAGAATGCTTTTCCAGAACTGGTCAGGCTTTTTTAGATGTTTTTTGGTCCTTTATTTGGCTGGATGTTTTGAATGGATTTTTCTTTACCATGGAGAGGATCCTGCGATCATCTACCACTGTTGTCTTCCGTGGACGTCCAGGCCTTATATTGCTAAGCTCACCAGTGTATTCTTTTTTTTTTTTTTTTTAATGTACCAAACTGTTGATTTGGCCACTCCTAATGTGCCTGCTATCTCTCTGATGGACTTGTTTTGTTTTTGAAGCCTAATAATGGCCAGTTTGACTTGCATGGAGAGCTCCTTTGAACACATGATGTGGGTTCACAGCAGTAGATTCCAAATGCAAATACCACACTTATAATCAACTCCAGGGCTGTGTTCGAAATCGCCCCCTATACCCTTAAATAGGGCACTATTTGAGTGAACATCCATTTGTAGTGGTGTCCGAAACAATAGTGGATGTTTTTGAGTGCACTCATTCAATCCCACAATGCACCACAATAACGAGTGTACAGTAGATGTATGCGCTGGAGAATATGCTTGTTCGATGCCCGATCGGCGTATGACAGCAAAGTCCCGCGAGAGCGTTTCGAGAGCAAACGAGAAATGACTCCTTATGCTTTTGAATCGCTCTCACTCTCAACCAGACTGTGTACTCTCAGCGCACTGTGAGAGTCCCGCTCTGAATGAATTAACTTACCGCTATCCGATTCGCTCTATGTACCCTCATTCTCCATTACTCCACTACTCCAAAAACGAGCCAACAAGCTTAAAGTTAACCCTATAGCTCTTTACTTGGGTGGCACTGAACTTACTTGTAAAGGGTAATGAATAATAAAGTAACTAATAAGCATTTAATTAAAAAAAATAAAGACTTAATATTTTTGTGTACGTAATTTCATAGTATAATATATATATATATATATATATATATATATATATATATATATATATATATATATATATATATATATATATATATATATATATATATATATGCATGCTCACCTAAAGGATTATTAGGAACACCTGTTCAATTTCTCATTAATGCAGAATGGGAAAGAAAGGTGATTTAAGCAATTTTGAGCGTGGCATGGTTGTTGG